>NW_017728925.1:8899311-8907905 GCF_001723895.1 Crocodylus porosus
GGTGCCCTCGGGTCCCAGTACACACAGTGATCCATGGCCAGAGAATAAGCAAGGGCTGATACTATCCCAGTCACCCTCTAGCCACCCCACGTGCCATCACCGGTCCCACTGCCACCACAATCGCTGCATGCCCTCTGCCCCATGTCAGTCAGAACTGTCATCGCTTTGTTCCCTGTGCCAAAACCAGTGCTGCTGCTGCCACACCAGGCACATTGCAGTGACAGTAGCTCCAGCTCCAGCATGGGGCATGTCAAATGGTGGGAACCAGGGCTGCCACCGCCACAACCGCATGCACTGGGCCGGACCTGGAGCAACCACTGCTGCCAGAGCCATCTGCAGGCTGGATCCAGCCCAGAAGGAGCCCTGCGGTTCAGATTTGGCCTGGGCCACAAGGCAAATTTGATACCCCTGCACTGTAGCAATGCAAATCACAAAGCTACCAACTTCAGTATGATTAAGGATGGTAAGTCCTTGGTAATGTGTTTTTTAGAAATCTCACAGACACTAACTATTCTTTGGAATCAATGATTTTGATACTGAAGGAATACATTACTGGGTCTTAAGTTTGGATCCAGATGTTTCAGTATAATAAAACTTTTTCTGCAACTTGGCTGTCCTTCAGGCAAGCCTGAAACTCATATATTGTAACAAAAAAGTCTACAAAACAGGGGATCACAAACTACACACACAAGAATTTTTAAATCCTTTCAGAATATCCCAACTCTATGTAAAAGATCAAAATGTTTGAGAGAGAGAAAAACAAATTGTAAATGTAAGGGAATTAAGTGATTAAAACATTAAATAATAAAAACAGAACAATACCTTTTTTTTCAGTTCTTCAAGAGACAGATGGTCTACCTGTAGGCTTAAAAGACTGTGCTCTCCTAGGCAAATACTCATGTAAGACGTTTGATCTCCACAATAAGATAAGGTTTCCTCTGTCAAAGTAAGCAAGGGCCAGTATTATTTCGGAAACATTACTCCTTTGTAATGCATAAAAATGTTAAATAAGGACTTTTAAAATAAGTATCTACTATTAAGACTGCAAGGAAATGTTTCATCTTCCTTACTAAGCTTTGCTGTTTAATTGAAAGAACTTTCCCCTTCCATTTCTTTGTGCTTGTGACATCCAGACATGCTATATGTTCTGTGGTTATCAGCACGCTTTGTGAATCTAATTCTGAATTATAATTTGCATATTTAGCATTACATTTAGAAATAATTTTCAGGGAGGATAAGTAAGGCATGAATAGTTATTCTGTTTTAGCCAGAATTTCAAGCAAATGAACTCTGTGTCTCAAGGGTAAAAGCCAGGTTAAATAAAGATACTGAATTTTATGTTGCTGTTGGCTCAACCGGCTATATCAACTGAACAGACAACAGCTGCTGCTTCTTTTCCTTTGCAATTACAGTAAATACTTGTTTCACTTGTTTGTATAAGCACCTGTTCATTTCTAACACGGATTACAAACCATACACATCTGAGTTCTATTTAGCCCTCAGACACTGGGCCTGGGGCAGTTGAGTTGCACGGTATTCAAGTGGCTGGGTGCCCCACTAGAGAGAGAATAACCTCTGAGAATTAGACCCAAGACTACTCCAAGCTCTTTTTTAGCTTCATTATTTCTGAAAAATCAGACCCTATGGGTCTTAAGCTAGACACCCTGAAATGGAGACAACCAAAACCTGTGGCCACATTAAAAAAATGTGAGCCTTAAGCTCTCTGTCTCACGTCTATATAATGAACAATAACAATAATGCCCATGCATTTATGCCTATCAGTTCCCTGTGGAAGACAGGTAGACAAGTTTGTGTATATTCAGAATACCATTTTCAAAGAAAACAGCTCATATTCTTCTTTCTTTACAGGTAAGTATCTGCTAACAGTCCCTTCTCAGAGATATATTAGAAACATTAATGCTATATATATTAAAAAGCTGTATCATGCTTGAAGTAAATTACAATGCAATAAAACTGTTGACTCTTTTCTTTTTCTTCTGAAAATGCATGTAGTATTAGGAAGAACCCATCCATTTCTCTAGACATTGACTGCTTATCAAAGTATTGTGAAAGAATTAGATCCCATGTCCAGGAAGTGATCCCATGGTCACAGATTTATTCAAAACCAGGGACCCTTGACTTCTGCAGAAAACAGTAAATTCTGAGAGTATGGAGCTGGAGGCAGCTTGAAATGATCACTGCAGCAGAATTGCCACAGAATTACTAACATTCATTGCTGCAGGGGAAGAGAAAAGCTTTCCTCCTGTATATCCTTGACTGCTTAAAGCCATTCAGTTACAAATCCCCCAAATGATCTTTACTACAAGAAAAAAGACAAGAGATCTTTTCACACACCTTTATCTACTTTCCCAGTTTTCAATGCATTTGCTAGAAACCGAGTGCAATAGAAGCAGTTAAGATAAAGGAAAGGGCCATGTTCCTAAAGATATACAGACCTCCTTTGTTTTTCGTGTCCTTAATTTGATCCTCCAGGACTTTCCGCAGATTCCGATTAGCTAAAATATCTTCCTCCAGTTGTTTTCGCAACAAAAAAATGTTGTTCAATTCTGCTTGCAGACTATTTATACTAAACACAGGGAAAGAATCAGAAATTTTAACAGACACCTTTTAGGTTTCAACTCACACATTCAAAACATTTTGCTGGGTACCTCAGTATCTTTTATACATCAAGGTTTCCATAAAGAGCCCATTCCACAGTAGCAATTGCAGTTTTTCATCACATACTTATATCATCTTGATGCACAGAATAAACAAATACCTACACAGCAAGATGAAAATAAACCTTTATGTATATGCCTCCTTTCTAGACGTTTGGAGGACTGTTACTTCTAAGTCAACTTGAGCATGATAGATATATTCTGCTGGCCAACTTCTGCATAATTCTTTTTCAGGAAAATCAAAATGACTAGCTTATGAAAAGTATGTCAAAAAATAGCACTACTGTGTTATATTGATGGCTTGCTGTGTTTCATCATATTGTGGCCATGAAAATGGTGTCCCCTTGCCACAGAATCATACTATAAAATTTAAGCCATCATTTTTTTTTTAAATTACGTTTCTGTTCCTTAGGGCTAAAAGATAACTCTGAAGACACAAACTAAATGTAAACTGATAGTGCTTTCTTTCTCAGTCTACAGACAGATTGAAAAAAATCGCTTCAAGTCTAAATTGTCCCATTTATCTTAATGGGGTGTTAATTCCAAAACCTAAAAAATGGCAGTTTAAGCATCAACATTAACTAATTTGTTGAGCATTTCAGCTGAAACATCAGCCTAACGTGCTTCTTCTAGAATCCCAGATTGCCTCCTAAGTGCCAATATAGCCAGCTGTCCCCTACCTCACTGACAGAAACCTGCAGTTTCTCCCCTACCCCTCAGCAACTTTTACAGAGCAGTTATCAACAGTCAATCAGAAGGCCTCAAGCACAGTGAAAACAGAATAGCATAGAAGAAATAAAATTTAATATCAAGACAAAAAAGGTGTTGTGGCACTGATTTACTTATCTATTTTCATATTTAATTCATTCCAAACCAATACAAATGAAGCTGCTGCACAATTTCCAACCTACTCCACAATTGTGCCTGAGAATCCCAGAATTTTTTTTCAAGAGTTCAGGTCCAGTTTATTGGAGATTATATCACAGCACGTGTCAAATAAATAAAACTGTTCTTTCAGCTAAAGTTATGCTATTAAGGATATGTGAATAAAAAGATTCCCATTCCATCTTGTGAAAGAATAATAAGGGGACTGCTGTTAGGATTTCTTTTACAACTACTGCTTTAACCAACTGTCCCTTGCTCAAGAATATCTTCAAAAGAGAAAGGTCTTGATACTATTTAAAACTCAGAAAAAAAGAACATGCTTCTAAAAGCTAAGTAAGCACACCTCCTCCTCATAACAACTTAATGAATTAACTAGAAAAAACATTGATTCCCTGCTGTGGAGAGACAAGGGATGTCTTGGTACTGGCCCCGAACAAGAAAATGTAATTGTTCAAATGGTTTGGAATAAATAATACCTTTAAAAAAGAGAGATACCAACAGAACTCAGGATATTTTCTTTATCAAAAAGTTTGATAATGGTGGTCATTAGATGACTAAGTTATCTGCAGGACTTGTTTATCAGCCCACTGGCTCTACCACCACCTCATTCTGTGATCTGTAAGTCGTTTGGTCTCTGAGCTACCATATCCTAATCTAGAAAGAGAGCAGAATCAGAGCCATAATCTGCTATCTCAAGTCAACAGGAAAACTATTGGCTTGAATGGTGCAGGATTGGGACCCATGATGTTTCTTTTTTGTATGACACTTTGAGATGTATGAATTTAAGATACCCCAGAGCTGAATAATAGTTGTTGTTCTCGTTACTGCAAGATACTGGCATGAAATCCTGATATTGCAGTGTGGCAGAGCACTGCTGGGGTGCTCACCACTTGGGAGGGCTGGTGCAGGCTGCAGAGGAGAAGCCTGGTAAGGGTAGCAGCAGAGAAACACCCCCCTTGGAAGGATCCTAAGGGGGGAGGTATGTGGCAGCACACCTGTGGGTGCTTGCCACTTTAAGGGCCTTAGCAGGCTGTGAAGCAGCCTGCAGGTGACAGCAGAGCCAATTAGATGGTCACATGACAGCCACCAGGCCACCTGATTGGAGCTGGGCTGTAGAGCCTCAGCATAAGAGCAGGCCCTGAGGGGGCAGACCTAGCAGTTGCTGTTGGGATGCTGCTAAAATAACATTGCTAGGTTGAGATCTGCTGCTCCCAGGACTATCTGGAGGTCTAGGGTAGGACCTATGGAGGTGGGGCCAGAGCCTAAAGAGGCTGAAAGTCCCTTTGACTGGGCGGGGGGACACACAGGACATCACTGTCTAAGAGAACAGCTGGATAGGAGGCGTCTGATAAGGGGTCTAAGCAAGATGGGGACAACAAGAGGAAGCCTTGAAACAGGCTGCAACAGAGGGCCCAGAAAAGTAAGAACAGCTCACCAGGAAAACCAGGAAGGTCCAGAGGGGTGAAGAAAGACCAAGGCCTAAATCAAAAGGTGGCCTAGTGACAGGCTGAGAGTGAAGTCCAGGTATGTCTACAGATGCCTGAGTGGGCAGTAGGCTGAGGGTGGGGTCCAGGCACATCTACAGACACCTGAGGCCCATGTGTTGTAAGGCTGCATAGCCCCAGTGAGGGGTGGAATAGCAACTCTAGCGAGAGGTAGAGTGGAGGGCCTAGAAGCCTGCATATAGCCCAAAGTACATGTGGGAGTAGAGGCCCCAGAGAGGGGGCTCACCGCCAAGGTAAGTCTCTGGATGCCTGAGGCCGAGTATGGCCCAGCAATAGGGCCAGGGGAATTAGGAGTGATTTGGATGCCTTCTGCAAGGCATGGGACATGGTAAAGGGAAGGCTGGAGTTGTGTATAATACCCTAGGTATTGAGGCATTAAATGGGCAACAAAAAGCCCTTCTGAGCTCCTAAATGAATACTTCATGTGGGTAGTTCAGAAGGCTAATAGGAGCTGGGCATCTATGTGCAAACTGTATAGAAGCTCCAGGAAGGTTAGATCAGCCTATAAATGGCTGACCCAATCTAAGTTAACCTTACCTTGGAGGTAGTTCAACTTAGACTGGGTTGGCCATTTTTTTTTAAACCAATCTAAACTACCTGAACCTCTGTTCAGTTCCCAGCATATCCCCAGGGTTGGGAAAGCTGAACCACTGGCTGTAGTCCCAGAGCTGACCTTTCCCACCCACCCCCTGGCACCAGGCTATTTTTAGCCCCCCAGCACCTCACCCCTTTCCCTAAGCTGCTCCCGCTGCCAGTTTGATCAGCATTCGCCAATGCTGGAAGCCAAGGAAGTAAGTCCTGCTGGGAGGAATGGTTTGCTGGGGGGAGGAGAGGTGGGGAAGTCAGAGGACTTAAAATAGCCCCAAGTCCTGCCCCCCACCCCCATGGACCCCACAAGCTCCTCTGGTCCTGCCAAACCCTCCCAGGCTCCAGCAACCTCCTGAAGTCCCTGTCTGCTCCCTTGACGCCCCTGTAAACACTACCTACCTCCACAATCCCTCCCACAGACCCCGCCTGCCCCCCAATACCTCAAAATCCTCCCATAGACCCCACCTACCCCCAATCCCTCCTGTGGACCCCACTTGCACTGCTTATCCTTCCTGCAGACCCTGCCTATGCCCCAGATGTTTCTGTTTTTTATAAACTTCCGGATTCCCCACTGAGCCTGCTTGCCTTCCCCCCCACCACAGATCCTCCAACCTCCCCCACTAGCCCCCATCCCAACTTACCTTAGATCAAGTGCCTATTTTTAACTCAACCTAACCTTGCCCTAACCTCCCTGAATGTCTGTATGCAGCCACAGTTACAATTCCCTTTCATTTCAAATGCTTGGAGGAAAACAAAGCCTTCACACAGTCCTGAAAAATTATCAGATTGGGTTATTTTTAAAATATGCTCGCTTATTTTTAAAGGAGATAAATCTGGGCCAGTTTAGGCTGAAGCACCACTCTACTAATTCACACTTGAATTGTGCCATCTTACACAGGTTTTGAATTTCAGTGATTTTGACCTTTTGCCTTTTTAAGGCAAGAAGATACAATATTTACCTGTCTGAATCTTTCAGGGCCTTCACTAGTGTAGAATAAATATGCTGCTCTTTTCTTAAAGCAAGAATAAGCTCTTCATATTCAGATTCCTTTTTCACCTGAGTTAAAAAAATAAAAAAAAACGGGTTTTTTGGGTCAACATAAGTTTCAGATTCTAGGTACACAGCTGTATTTGTAAACATGTGTTCCACAGAGATAATTACAACAGTCTCTCCCTTTAAGAAAAAGTGAAAGAATAATTAGTGATTACAAGTGCAGGAGCTGCAGAGTGAGACTGCCCATCACAAAATACAGTTGAGTATGGAAGCCATTCATGCTATTTAAAAGCGGCTATTATTAAAGGAGGCTAATAGTGCTCTGTTATTTACCCGCCATAAAAGAGTCACATCTCTAAGCAGTGGTTCATCATTTTTACCACAGTAAAAAAAGTAAGCTCTTTTCCCCAGCGTCCTTGCTTCCAAAAGTTTACAAATTAACAGCCCAAGGAATGATCTGGTAGACAGGTATTTGAGGGGTTTTACGCTCCAAGTAAAGGCTTCCGAACATTGCTCCAAAAGCACTCTCTGTATTTTGGATAAAATTAACTTTCTATTTGCAGGGGTTCCAGCAACAAACTGTACTAATACCACAGGAAAGGGATGGTATAAGGCTGACAAATAACTGATGAACGTGTCAGACATATGCATTCATTGAGTCAAATTTCACAATAATCAGTTTGGTCAAGATGAGTCAGCCGGGGAAAGAAAAGTATTTATCTGCAATCCTTGCTCTCCAAAGGTATATTGTTACAATACATGTGCATGCTGGGTCTATGTCCCCAGTACATGACTGTCAGAAGTTTCTACAATTTTTAATCTCTAAGACAGAGGCTCGGCTAACCCCTTTTTGCAGGTGGCAGCGTTACTCAGATTTAAGTCAACATTTGCCTGAAGTGGTCACATAAAAGTATTTGAGTGATTAGCATGCGCAAACCAGAATATAACAGGAGTGGTTATAGGATACCTCTTGGCAAATTCTGATTTATTATTGGCAAGCACTGTATTTTCCATGCCTGTTTAGGGAGGGTAATAAGTCTTACTGCCTCTTATCATCAGTTTCTTTTTCTGACCCAGAGGTAGAAAAAAATATGTATCCCCAGTTCCTAGGGGAAATTCAGTGTGGATCTAGGATGGCAACATACCTCTAGAGAACAAGACTTAAAGGTAATTCTATTTTCTCCATATTAGATCCTCAAGATTGAAAACTAAGTTCTCCAGAGATACTGTATCATTAGTGAACAGATCATTAACAGAGAAGAAACCTACACCCATGAGTTTCAAGCAGCTGTTAGTATTCTAATTGCAATCCCAAAGCAGAGTAATGCAACAAAAACTCAGCTACAGTAGAACCTCGTTAATTCACACTAATGATGCGAAGACGCATTGTTAATCTGAAAAATTCAGCAATCTGCAAAGTAAACAATACAAGAAAAAAGACAACTGCAATTTACTTTTAATTATTTATGCTGATACTTCAAATAAGCTGGTAAACTGTACTATACAATATCTTGTAAAAGCAATGAAGTTTTGATCAAATTAGCCCTCATTAGAGGAATCTGCTTATCCATCCCTGCTGACAAGACAGGCAAGGTCACCTCTCTGCTGATAAAAAGTGAGAAGAGCTGGAAAAGAATCACCCCTTTGCATGCATTTGTTCTATGGCCTACGACAACGGTAGCCTTTTCCAGATGCAGGTCTTTGGGCACTACTGAAAAATTATTTTATGAGAGAATGACAAAATATTCAGATAAGGTAGCTCTTCTTAAAGAGGCATCCTATAGTTAATAAGGTAAGTAAATAGGTGTAGCAAAGATGGCGTCTCAAACAAAACAGAAGATTCTAAACTAAAAAAAGGGCGAACCTACACTTACAATTAGGGGTGCATCGATAGAGATTTTTTGGACTGATACCAACAGCCAATTTTTAAGGAGCCATATCAGC
>NW_017728925.1:8908385-8924505 GCF_001723895.1 Crocodylus porosus
CACCATGCCCTCCCAGGGTGCATGCAGGGACAGGAACCACCCTCCCTCCATGCCCCCCAAACGAGTTACTCGCAGCCCCGTCTTGTGCCCCAGGCATCCCAGCTGGGCAGTGTCTATCCCTGCCCCAACCCCACTCCCTTCAAGACTGGGGCCTCAATCTGCCCCTAACCATGCCCCTTCTCTCACAACACACTTACCAGCCTGGCTGCTCTCCACACTGCTGGGCTGCACTCCTGGCTGCCTGCGTGCTGCACTGTGGCTGCACACATACACAGGGTACTTATCAGCGACATTATCAGCCACATCAGCCAAAAAAAGCCAACTGGTGATGTCAATTTTCCTTATATCGATGCCAATCCGATATGGGACAGATGTATCGGTGTACCTCTACTTACAATATATATTTAAAAATCTATAACAAAACATCATGTAAATCATGTAGGCCAATTTAATTTGGATAACAGTTCTGCATGGATAATAAACACAGGGTATGTACAGACATTCACTGCACCTGATCTACAGTCACACCGCTTGGTTTACTTACTGTCCTGGGGTGGGGAGGTTCGGGGGACTGAAAATAGCCCACTCAGTTTTGGGGGAAGAATAGGAAGAACACAGCCCCAGGGCTAGGGGCGGCTAGGGGCACCTGTACTCCAAACTACTGCAGACATACCGAGCTAACACAGTCCTGACCTAACTTAGTTCTCCTCCTCCAGTGAACTAATTTAGATTGGGCTGACCATTTTTTGCCTGATTTAACCTTCCTGAATAGCTGCACAGTTCGGCACACAGACTGACCTAGGCCTAGTTTGGTCAAAATAAGTGTAATATCTGCAGGTACCCATTGTGATCAGACA
The DNA here is from genome assembly GCF_001723895.1 of Crocodylus porosus. Classification (NCBI taxonomy): domain Eukaryota; kingdom Metazoa; phylum Chordata; order Crocodylia; family Crocodylidae; genus Crocodylus; species Crocodylus porosus. The sequence continues at coordinate 8,909,243 of NW_017728925.1, forward strand.
ATATTCAGACCATCATTTAAAGAAAAACTTAATTGCCGAAACAGTGCAGGAGGTAACTTGAATGAATATTCAGAAACTTTAACCTGCTCTAGGTAAATGTCTAAAAAAAAAAGCATAATCTTGATTACGGTGGATGGCCACAAAAATCTACAGAATTTTGATAAATGTCTAGATAAATATTTAGGGACTTTTACACATCGGATTCTGTTAACACACGAGGGAAGGTTTTGCTGGATAGTGTATGGAGAGAAGAGACTATTCTTTGCTGAATAATCCTCTCTACTATTGCAACAATTCAAAAGGGAAAAGATTCAGTATCTGTGTTTGGAAGCTTCCTCACTCTATTGGCTGAGGACTTTGCAACCAACAATAAAAACTATTGTGACAACTGAGCTGTACAAATATGTGGGAAGTGCAAAGGAAAGGTTCATTAACTTAGTAGGACTCATCCTTGTTATTGACAGATTTCAAAAGAATAAAGGAATACAAAGCACAAGCCAGAGGGAAACTAAAATCTAGAAGACAGGTAAATTACTAACACAAAGTACTAGTAGAATACAAAGACTTTTCATAGGTTGTGTAGATTTTTCTTGAAAACATAAAGAAGTACCATAACAGATGAACCAGTCCAAGTCCAAAGAATTCTCAGGTAAGACTCAAATTTCTTAAGGTTAGTCCAGGACCCTTTATTCCCAGAGTGAATATTACATATGACTTATGATTAGGCATTTAAAAAGGGATGAAGTCTCATTCAAGCAGTCCTAATCCCAAAATAATCCTGCGTATCCGTTACCAGGTGCCTACAGGTTTCTTCAGACATTCTTATTGCCAGATAATGGTAACGGGGTGACTTCTCACAGCTGAAAACCACACAACAGCACAGTTTCTCTGACAGAAGTTATATATTCAATCCTTATCTTTTTAGCCACCTCTGAACCTATATGTGCCTAATATGTCTCTGCAATATTAATGCATGTGATACAAAACTCTTTCCAAACTGAAAACTCTCTCTATGCCACTGCCAAGTTACCGTCCTCCTGGGGGGAAGACCGCATACAAGGAAAACATGAGACTCCCTGAATGATCTGTGACCATTATAACCCGTAGTTCAACAGAGAGTTGTCACGTGGAAACACGCTTTGGGTTCTATGAACACACTCATATTCATCTGGTATCAATATGTTGTGTCAAAATCTGTGTATAACATTGTTGATTTCAGAAATTCCTGCCAAATCTTCCTTTCCTGAATTACTGGAGGGCAAGGACTATTCTGAGCTACTTTTTCTTATACCTAAATATCTTGTGAGCAAAAGTTAGGACAATGGGCAGTTTCATTTGACCCCTAAATTCAACTAGCTAGCTAGAAGTTACTTGAAACTACGCAAAATTGTAAAAAAATGCTTTACTCCCACAGTATTTCTGAAAATCAACAAGGATGAAGAAACAAACAAGAACCATCATCTCTTTTTTGTGTATTATTACTGTCACTCCTATATAAGGTGTAGGAGTGAATTATTCTGATCAACTTCCCACAGATTTACAAAGAAAAAGGCAGGGATGTAGCCTACATACACTGTAACGCTGTGGGAGTTAATGAAACATTAAACCTCTTGACATACAGTGTTAGGGAAAATGTGTTAGAGGAAATAACTGCTAGACGTATAGGGCAGTCTTGTAGTGAAAGTTTTATATTCCAATATAAGGACGCAACCTAATCCATTACGGTCTGAATCTAAAGCCTGAAATTCTATCGCTAAAGAGACGAGCTAGAGGACTTGGAAAGTTATTTCCACTTTAAGCTTTCTTAAATGGCAAGTGATGGAAGGAAAGGGGGTATAGTTCTATACTAGGTAAATCAGCAGCATAATTGAATCTGATTTGCTCATGCACGCAAGGCGTTTTCAACAACGTCTGGGTCATTTTGAAAATCTCTGTAGGTTTTAGGCAGAATCAGTGACTGGAGGCTAGAACCTAGACTTTCCGTTAGCCCCAGAATGACGTGGCATCACCGGTGTTTGGTAGCTTCTTCCAAACTTGCACTGAACTAAGAGTTCTGCCATAAATAGTCAGAAGCCCCTACAAGTGAGACTGCTAAATGTCACTGAGCCATGTATCTTAAAAAGAAAGGTAATATTGTAATAGTCCCTACTGGAGACTTTTCTTGGGATCTCTCTCTTCCACGGTTGGAGATGTTATAAAAATGATGGCTTTAAGCATAGTCCCCTGTTGCTGCTCTGCAAAGGAGGAATAGATTACAAATACATATCAGAGGTGCTACTTCACTGGACAAACTTCTTTGAGCAGAGGTTTCTGGAAGCACGTGAATGGTATACTGCAGGGTGTCAAACTCTTGAAGGCTATCGGGCTGTCCACAGGCCGGGCCAGGCTCACAGACCTGTCACCTACAGGATCCAGCATGTCTTGTACTGGCCCTTCACGTCACGTGCATGCCAGGCAAGTCTTGCCTGCTGCACATGGGGCTGACTCAAGACACACATGTACCACCGTGGGCCTCATTTAGCCTGCAGGCCAGATCTTTGACATCTCTGGTATAATGCGTTGGTTCTGCTCATTTCAGTCATAGGCAGGGTAATGATGAGCAAACAGCTTATTCTAGGTGTGTGGATGGCAAGGACATCAACCTCAAAAAGATGGCAGTTTTCAGAAATGATGTCAGCTCATCTAAACCAGGGACCAAGTTACTCCTCTGGATGCATGTTCCTGCATCAGTTTCAACAAGACTGCAAGATACTGATTGCAATTTAGTAGCTAGCATGCAGGCAAAAAAAGGCAACTGCATCACTTGCAACAGCCTCAGCAGCTGTGCGTATTCTGCATCAGTTTCAACAGCTGAAAAACGTCTGCAGTACTGCAACACATGCATCAGTCTCCATTCTCAGGAAACGTATCAAATGCAATGCTCTGGCTACATCAATATCTTTGGTGCATTGACTATAATTCTGACTGCAACAAATTAAACATCACAATCGTATGCACATAGTATGCTTCAATTCCCTGATCATATGGTATTAACTCCCTAAATATTGAAGTAATTATAATAAAAGGCAAACAATGTACTGATGATACAGGAATTGCAATGTGTTTTGTGTCTGCAGAGACACCGGATTTACCTTGGAGTGTATCAACTAACTGGATTTCTTATTTCAGCATCAAACACTGTATAAGGTTGCTCACTTCCTTGGAAAGGTACATTATTACAGAAAGGTTACACTGTAATAACTAGGACTTCATACAAAATCAATTTAGAGCCGTAACGAATGCCACTAAGTTCCTACAGCATGTGCATTGTGTCAGTTAGCCTAAAGGACACAATAGGGCCCAGAATACAACTTAAAGACTGAGTAAGAGTGGGCTGTCTAAACTTTGTTGCTTTTCTTGGTACTAAAGTAAACTGCAAAAGGTCTGAACAACTCAGCTAAAATACATTTGTGTGATAAACACTCCCACTAAAAAGCTTGTTTGGAGAGAGTAATGGAAAAGGGTGTTATTAAGCACAGAAATAACAAGTTTTCTAAATTACAAGGCAGTCCACTGCACTTCTGCATTTACTAGTTGTAAAGCTCACGATGCCTCCTTCTGAGACTACGCAGATATCAGAAGAATCTAGCAGTCGCATGACTAACCCTAATTACCAGTGTTCATGTTTGCGCTCTCTAGCCCACTACTGTAGCTTGAAAATCCAAACTTCAACTAGAAAATGTTTTTTATTTCCTCCCCCCTGGCCAGTGCACCTGTAGAAATGCTTCAGATGTTGTTGCTTTTAAAATTTGTCTTCATATGAAAAAAGGTAAAAAGGTAATTGAGACAGAAGATTCAGCACCTCCTGGTTCAGTTTCTTAAACCTGAATGCAGCAGATAAGCTAGAAGAAAAGGTTTGGCTTCTTTGCTTTTGGGTGATGAGGCTCCAGCTGCGCATTTGCCGAGGTGGTACAGCACTGGAATGTCACCAAAGAGGCCAAGCCAGCCAATCAGAACGCAGCTTTAGGTAATCAGTGTCCAAAGGCTTATTATTAATGTACCACTATGGGATCCTACAGGGTCTGAGGATGGTGGTTGAGCAGAGAGGACAATGAGTTGTGATTAAGTATTGTTCTCAGTCACTGAGTGAACCAGCACAAGAGAATGGATTGTGATTATAAATTAGGGGTGGGTTATTGCTATGCATGGCTCCACTTGCCACTGTTCTCATTTCAGGCTGTACACTTAGAATGGGAGGAAGGTGAAGAGAGGGCGGTTAGTTTTTCATCTTCATTAATTCTATGCGATTTGCCACTCCTGTAGCATCTCACTTTTTCATAATGGTAGGAGCTATGTGAATACGCTGTAGTTGATTTCATTTGATGACTTTCTTTTGGAGCCAGCTGAAGAGGCAAGCCCTCTTTAACTAATCTTTTACAGGTTTTACTTTCTCTGCATGTAAGTTGGGAACATCCTATATCAGTTACATAACCAACAGTGATGTTTCTTTGGCTGTGTGGGTACTAATCATCCAGTCTGTATCAATCCATGCTTATATGCTCCTGTTTCATTTCCTGCTGGGTTTGCCCGGTGCAAACAGCATTGTCATGTGCAAAGCAAATGAATTCACCTCCACATGTGCTATTAATGCATGGGGTTTGCTGGTAGCTGCCCCACAAGCAGGACAACTGCCAGTGACCCCCCAAATGAGTGGGGAAGCAGAGAGCTCACCAGTCCTGGTGCTACTCAGGGAGCCGGGAGCTGAGCAACGCCAGGCCCAGGGACAGAGAATTCCCCCTTCCTCTGTGGCCCTCTGCTGGCGTGGCTGACCAGGAGCAAATTTGCTCCCAGGCAGCATCTACATAAGTGCTACTGCAAAGCAACTACTGTGCAGCTAATCTAGTAACTGCATTTACACGTACTAATTTACTGCACAGTAAATGCCACACACATGTAGACAGTGACACTTAACTTTAGTCTACTGCACAGATTAGTCTACTGCACAGAAGAGAGTCTCATACAGATGCACCCACAGTAAGTTACATATCTCAAAAACAAGTACAAAACATGTAGCTTGTGTTGCTTGGTTAGCTGGCTTCTGGTTTATTGCTGGTACCAAAGTACTGCAAATTGTAACTTATGATAACTTCAGTGTTTTGAACTTGGGTTTCTCATGAGGTTTAATTCTTTTTTTTATTTATACTGTCACATGACACCCATGTTATCCACCAATATTCATGCTTCAATACTAATTTCTCCTTTTCTTTTGCCTTTAGTACACATTTCTCTTCAGTGCAACTCGTTTTTTATTTCTACCTCCATCTCTTCTGAAACCAGCTACACAAAAACCTTCTCAGTGTTTCTGTCCCATCCTCTGACTCTACTGTGTATTTTCTCTCCTTCCCTTTTACAAGTATGCCTGGCTCCCTTCTATAACTCCTTTAGAAATACCCATGCTTCTTTCTTCAGTGAAAATTTTCAGCCACAGTAACTATGCAACTATTTGTCTGAACTGTGTTATACAGTATTTTTCCTACTAGTGACTTCTGACTATAAACAGTATGAAACAGAACCTTGTAATTTCACATAATTCATTAGTGTACAATAAAATGTATGTTCATGGCACTACCCATGCCATAACAACATACAGTCTTAGGAAAAAGCAACCAGAGATAGTATATGATGAGATGATTAATAAAGCAATGTTCCCTTTCCTCTTCCTATTTACAAGTGGCAACTGTTATCCAAATCATAGCAATCCTGATTTGAGTTAGTTACTGAGTTAATGACAGATTCCATTTCCCCCAGGCCAGTGAATATAAATGTATAGGTCACAACTTCTGCAAGGAGTGGTCACTAAAGGCGATTAGGGGGTGCTCATGAGGCTTTAAAATACAGTTGTAATGAAAAGCAAAGGAAGTGTTACTTTGTTTACTTCTCCTAAGGTCAACTGGTGTTTTTCAGCCCATCAGAACATGCAAAAACAATATATATAGGCCTACTGCTATCAGTGATATATTTTCCACAACTACATAGACTATAGATACAACCATGATTTTTTTTTCATTTCAAATGAGGAACTACCAATCTGAAAGTTGAGAAACTGCCTTATGTTATCTGGCAAACTATAATAAAACACTTGGATCCCATCTCTTTAAAATCAAAAGGAAAAATTTTCCACCAATTCCAATAGAAAGATCAGGTCCAGCGTTTGTATCTCATCTATAACAGCCAAGGTTAAATCAAACTCACCTCCACTTCTTTGACTATCTTGGCGATTGACCGTTCAGACTCAGCGGCACATTTTTCCTTTATCAATCCTTCATTCTTCAACTCAAGTTCTTCTTTCACTTTTAGAAGGTTTTTATAGTTATTTAAAAGATCCTGAAATTCCACCTCCTTTTCTTTAATTGTGCCATCAAGTTTCTAACAAAGCAAAATAAAGAATACAGAAAAAAACTCTGAAAACTTTTTCTAATTGTACTATTGTTAAAAAAAAAAAAAAAAAAAAAAAAACAATAGATACAAATTTCAGAAGACACATATTTTGGGGTCACATTGTTCATACTCTTTGTTGTCTGGAGAAGTCCAGCATGAGACCAAAATAGAAGCAAAAAATAAAAAACAAAACAGTAGTTGCCTGCATCGATTATCCAACTACCTCAATGGTAGTTAAGCACAAGTTCCAGGATCCTGTCCGTTATCCACAGACCAGGTTTGAGATGCACCATAAGCATGCCACTGATTTCCTTCCAGTGTACCTTTGCCCCATTTTAAAGGGAATCCTTTCTAAGGATGAGAAGGCATTTCACTGTCTAGCCCCAATCCTTAACCTCTAGTTTCCAGGGAACAAATTCCAGGCTGTGGATGCTTTGGAGCTTTCAAAGCATCTTGTTACAACAGCAGAACTTCTATGCAAGCATTGGATCCTTCTGCTCTATCACCCCCACCAGGTCCTAATAAGAAGTCTTGCTGAATGCCACATCTATGTAACTGTATATCTATTCGGTAAATACAGTATTACAAAAAGTGAAGGATTATCAGAGAAATCAACATTAATTTAAATACAAATGGGATTTTGTAATCGTTCTTCATATAAAAATCAAAAGATGTTTTTTCATTTTGACTTGAGTCTACCTACCTGAAGCAATAGATCCTTTTGATTGACACTGTCTGTTAGTTGCTTGATAACTAGTTCTTGGCTCTGTAACTTCTGATTGCTTTCACTCAAAAGAATATTGTAATGATGTTCCACTGCTTTTTCTTTCTCAATCATTTCACCATGTAATTTCTCTAGCTGATTTCTAAGGTCCTACAAAAAGTGAAACTGAATATTTAGTAAATCAGCTTTACAAAAAATTTAAGATTGACAACCTATGTCATTAGCTTAACTTCCCATTGCTTTAAATTACTCATATCATTGAATGTTCTAAAGAATAGATTTAAGCTACTGTCTTCTTCTTGACACTTTAAGAATAAAGTTAAAGAAATGAAACTTTTAAATGAGGTGTCAATACTGTCCTCTATAGATCTATGGTATTATTGTTTTAATGCCTTTCATACAGAATGACTGGACTCCAAGGCTGCCGAGGATCTCTCACATACTTGCTTTGTCATTGTCAGTCAGAAGGAACGTTCATTTCTGAATCAAAGCAATTTACTCCTTCACCAGAAATAGAGGAAAATTGCTTTAGTAGTAATTCAGGTTGTCATCTTTTCCTTCTCCTCTTATACAACAGGAATTCTTGCACTAAAATTTGTATTACTACTTGCCCTTATATTAACAAAAAGAACAGGAGTGTTCAAACCTTTCCCCTCCCCACTAGCAGAAACTTTAAACTACCAACCAGGAAAAAAAGGTTAGCCTTGTGATTACAGTACTGGAAGGGGACTCAGGAGACATAGGTTCAACTTGCAGCTCTGTCGAATATTTCTTGCACAATCCTAGGCAAGTTAGTTTATTTCTTCATGCTTTAGTTTCCCCTTAAAAACACTTCTTGTCTATTTTTAAGCTTTAAGGTAGGCCCTCTTTTTATTTTATTAACGTGCAGTGCCAAGTACCACGGAGACGTGATCTGGACTAGAGCTTCTAGACACTACCATAATTCAAATAATAATATTCCTTATTCTGCAAGCTACATTTCTATTTAAGCCAATGCTATTTTCTTTCTTAACCCTTATACTGTTCCTTAATTTAAAGATGTGGCTTTATGTGGGGTAAGACTTTAGACAAGCTGTGCTTCAAGCAATGATATAATAATCCCTTCTTCAATGTCTTCTATTAACTGCTAATAGCTCAGATCCAATCATGAGGCCAAACAACATACACAGGGAGCATTTGCAGAAGTGAGCTCCTACAAAGTACCTCTTATTAACATTTAGATTCTAGTGACAGAACTGAGGAGAGGAGCATAGGGCAAGGAAAAAATTAGTAAGAGTAACTTCATTCGTCATAGGCTTCCTCTCCCCCATCGCACTTCTCTTTCATCACCTCTCATGGGTTGCTGCCACGTAAAAAAAAAAAAAATCTATTTATTGTAAAGGAGGGTGTAGAACCTCCATTACCGGGAGTTTTAAAATGCAGGTCTAGCATGGGTTACATAGATAGGTGTGTGCCTGGAGCAGGGGGTTGGACTAGATAATCTCGAGGCCCATTCCAGGCCCATTATTCTTTGATGTTAAAGGGGGAAGGGTGGGAGGCTTTTGTTTTCTGCTAGTTTTATAACCTTTATACTTCACAGTAGGGCGAACTAAAATACTTGGGATAAGTATTTTATAGCAGAAACTAAGCAGGGACTTAAGATAACAGAAGAGCTGACTAAAATTGAAGAGATATAAAGTATATACAAGAATGTGTATACAATTATCTTCTCATAAAAGTTGGCTTTGGATAAGTTTTAGGTACATTTGTCTTCCATTTCTAGAAGTAGCAAAATATGGAGTATGAGTTTCAAATGTTGTGTATATCGCACAATCAGTAGTCACAATTAAAGTTAGTATTTAACAACAGTGAGAAGATAGCATAGATGTCTCTGAAGTGTAGGGAGATATTACTGGTGACACTTTAATTACAGTCCCTTTACTGTTGCATGCTATTTTCTTGATTTTATGACTTTGCATTATGCAGGTTCACATCAAAGCCTTAACGTTATTTTAATTGCTTTGGTGTTTTACTTCTATTTGCTTCATCCAAATTGTCATTTAAACTGCCTTTCTCCATATGTTAAATGTAGTTTTATTACTAGTCAGTTAAGAAATCACTAATAGCTGCTTCAAGGTAGACAATTGCTACGACTGAAATACTGGGCAAACTCATACCCCATTTCTACAAATTAGTTAATGCAGAGAGTCCTGTGGAGAACAATGGGGCAACTTGCATGAGTCGAACTATCTGAATAAGACTTGCAAGGTCAAACCCAAACTTGGTCCCAGCTTAAGATACCATCTGCATCACTTGCATTTGGGGGGTTGTGTATGTTTGTACTTTCATTTCATTATTACAGACTGCACCGTCATATGGAAACAGCACATTTCAGAGCTGCTTCAAGAGCCTTTGGTTCCATGTCATGGAGCTCCTAAACTGGGTCACATGTAGACCATGAACTGGAATTCGAAGATTAATTGAAATATGCTTTTCACTATACCTTCCAAGAGTTCCTTGCCTCTTATTTTTACACTAAGGCTTTAACAAATACATTGCTTATTTGACAGCTCAGACTTTAAATAGTTACAATCTGGCTCTTTTGTGTAACCCCAATGGAATCCAGCACTCCATATCTTTGACGAACACAAGTTAGAAAGTTTTATGGAGAGAAGCTGTAAGTATGCCTGGACAGAAAAAGAGATTGTGGTAGTAAAGATAATGGTACTGTTCCCTCCACAATATCAGCACCAGTATAGGTGTAAAAAAATCAGTCCTTGTGGAAGAAACGTAGGGACTCCTTGAGCGACACAGATGTTAGGGCCAAGGAAGGGGGAAGGGGGGGGGGAGGAATTGGACAGAAAAGGTGTAATCATTTCTAAAACAGAGGAGATGAAAGATTCTGTGGGACAGCCATTTTATAGATACTTTGGAAGCCCTTGCTTTGCCTATGAGAGCCCCAAATTTTTGCCAGACTAAGCCAGGATTGGAACTGAAAATTATCGTCTTTGCATGAGTTAGTTTGCTGTAACACACAAAACTATCCATCACTGTAGCAGATGGCCAATTTGAGTGGTCAATGAGTTCAAGCAAAGAGAAAGCCTATCAGTTTCTATACATTGAGTTGCAAGGACAATATAATACCTATATGCTCTCGTTTATGCACTGACAGCATATTTTCGCAATCCTTTCTGCAACCTCTCAGGGGACTTTTCTATGATTCATGATAGCTGAACTAAGAAAAAATGAACGTGAAACACTATAATGTTGGGTGAAGACTGGAGCAGGTGCCTCCCCCTCCTTGTCCGATAGAAAAACAGATTGGTGAATAATTAAAGCTTGAAGTGCCAAAAACCTCCCTTTCCATATAACAGAGAGAGCAGATGAGGTAAATTCTGGTTAACAAGTTTTTCTTCATTTCCCAACTAACTAATATACCTTAATCATGAATTTAGGCCAGGACAGAAAAGCTCTGTAAGATATTTCATCATCAAAGGCTGAACAAATTCTTGGATTTTAAGTTTTACCGAAGAAATCCTGAGACCATGTTTCTATATGCATATGCAGCATTAGGCACACGTGGCATTTTAAATGTGCTGATCTTTCCTCCTAGTCAGTTCTATAGGAAACAGCTTGTTAAATAAAGTTGCATCTCATCAGTTAGTAGTTTTAGCAAGTTACCAGAACTGATAATGATGCTGATCTAAAAAAAATGGCTCCCCCTAAGGAGATAAATCTATAGCTACAGAGGTGCCTGCAACTCTAAAGGGACTATCCGGGGGACAGGAAGGAGTGCGTTTTTTAAATAATCCTGTGAACAGCAGAGGTGCAAAACCAGGACAGAGTAGCCATTTTGAGGAGAATAGTTATGCCAATTATTTAGGGAGAAAATTTTTAGTCCCGTATGTTGCCAGTGGTTTCAAAAATAGATCCCATCCAAACAGGCTTGCACCTACATTTAATTTAGCTTCTGCCCTCATCGGTAGAATGAGGTAGACTTGTGCAAAAGTGGTGACCTGGCAAGTTCAGAATGGGAAAGCAGGGTGAAGGAACTTTGCTGGGTTTTCCTCTCTGTCACAGAACATCATAAGCCTGTCTCCCTATACAGTTCTGCACAGAAACAGATATCATTACAGTTATGCCGTGCGAAAGATCGTAAAAAAAAAAAATCCTAATAAAAAACTGGAAACAGCCGAGATGGCATCTAATTAAGGATTTGGAGGAAGAATGTCTCTGCCTTCCACAACCATTTTCTTAGGTTTAGTTTTATAGACTGATATACAGTTAAATAGACGTATCTGAAAACATTAACAGAACAGCATCTTTAAGGCTGTTCCCATATAAAGTTTGCATCAGATCACTAAAAGTGGTTTTCGATTTGTCAGAGCGCAAAATATCATAGTACATTTTTTACTCCCACATACCACCTATTTAACGAGTAACATTTCACAGGCACTGCTATATCCAAATGTACTTGCAGCTCTGAAATTGAAGCAGCCATTGTGCAAGGAATGGAAGATAGGTCAAGGATGTAATTTTTAGAAGATTGCTCGTCTTTTGGCAGAGACATTTTTCCCCAAGGAATTAATCATTTACATGAGGAACTTGGACAGAACAGAGTTGAATAGACATTTGTAATGGCTCCAACTTTGAAGCCCCCTGAATCCTGCCTTTCCTATTTAGATTTATATGCTAGCTTCCTTAAAAAAAAAAAAAATGAAAGAGGGTTTTGAATAGAAAAGAGAGTTAAAAGTAAAATGATGTAAATCAATAAAAGTATGCTTTTTATGACTGCTGTACTGACAGGAGTCATCTGCTCTTTTTCCTAACCTGAATACCCAGAAGAAATTTCAAGGAACAGCATGCATTAAGATACCATGATGGCAGCTTAACCACACCTGATATCCAACCAAAGCTGTAACTCAAATAACTAGATCTTGTCGGTGAAAATACTATGTTTGTAAGGAAACAGACCCCTCTACTGGATTTATGTAATATTGCAGGAGACCAACTGCAACTTTCATCCAAACCTAGTACATTGAGAGGTCCTTGCTTAATAAATAGAATATAAGGCTGAAAAAATAGCATTCGCCACCAGAAGTTGTTTTAACACGGAGCATATCTTAACAGATGCCCTTACGTGGTTAGCCTCTGCTAAAACACAACTCTTCTTGTAAAACTAACCATGATTAAATCTGCTTAATGAAACCTTTTTTTTTCTTTACAAGTATAAGCTCATTCTGTCTTATGTTATTCAACATGGTTCCAAGTAAATCTTATTTAAAAGGCAGTGCCAAAGCTGTTACAAGTCAACCTTCCCTAACTAAGAGAGGAGTTCGGTTCATCCCTTTGGTTGATGCTGCTGCTACAGCTGAAGAACCTGGTCTTTGCTCAAACAGGTGGTGACAGGACTTGAGTAAAATCCATGTGACAAGACACAGGGGAAGAGGAAAAAAGTGTGCTTTAAGACAGGCATTCAGTACAGCTCATCTTTAACGTAAAAAGAGGAAACCTGATCTTTCACCTTGCTGCCATGCTTGCTGAAGCTGAATGTGCTGATCCTGACATTAAAGAAAGGTGAAAGGTGCCAAACATCAAATAGAGAGCAGCAAAGAAATTAATGAACAGAGCTAGTACTTGAGGCTCGCTCTGTATCGTGACTAGCCAATCCTTTGCTCTTGAGGTTTTACAAGTAGGAACTGAGATTGAAGAGTACAGGGTTTACAGAGAACAAGGTGCACTAGTAATAGCAAGTGGGAGTTTGGTTCCCAGTGGTAACCCCTGGCTAACTCATTCTGACATTACATCAGTGGTGAAAAAAAAAAAAAGTTTAAATCTGAGCAATGTCATTTAAGATAACTTACAAAATATATTTAGCCTGACAGGTATAGTATGATTGTTATAAAATATACAATACTAGAGGAGCTAGAGATTCCACCCGTAGCAAGACTGAAGTTGAACTTTTCCATTTCCTATTTTATGCAGGACTCAACCACAGGCCAAATTAAAAATCTTCAGAATGTGTTCCAGTCAGCTAGAACAATTTAAGGACAGGCAAAACACACACCACTTTTGGGCTTTATCCTTTGAACAGTGAATTAATTCATTACAGAGGAAAGGACATGCTAGAAACTGCATCGGCTCTATTAAAACTTTAAAAAGGTAGGGAAAAAATGTGATAACAACATTAATGGTTTTGTCGCATCTGCTCTTCTGGAGTTGAGCTTCATCCAATTCCCTTTCCATTTTCTCTCTTTCTAGATTCAAATCATTTAGCTCTTGATCAGTCCTCTTAATCCTCCGTTGTAGTTTACGATTCTCCGTGTCTTTTGTCAGATTTTCTGAACGCAACTCTGCTAGGAGGGCCTCTTTTTCCATCAAGAGCGCTTGATAATCTTCAGCCCCCTAGAATAAAAAGCAACATTCATAGTATATAGTTATTTCACATGGCTGGAAGCCTATACTCCTACCTACTTTTCTTCCTGAACTCCCTTCAATAGTTTCACCTTTAAACTGAAAAACACAGTGCAATCTCAATTTCCCAAATAACATGGGAAATACATCAAATAGTCTCTTGATTATCTAAAATAATGTGATAAAAGGACTCCAAATGAGATCTAGGATGGGATAACAAGAATTCTGAATAATTAATGTTTAAGAAATAAAGTCCGAGCTGCAGAAAGTACAAAGTGAAAATGAAATTATTTTGGGGGCTTAGGGAAAGAATAATAATGCATAAAGCTTTTCATCTTTACATCGCTGGTTTGACTTTGGTCAAGTGGTTACCAAGTTAAGAGCATGCTGCATATATGAAGACAAAAATATGGTCTCTGTCTGCTTAACATCACGCACACTATTACAGTCAGCTTCCTTACTGAAGATCACAGCACTGAACACAGCAAAGGAATGGGACATGGAGCCTGACCTACTCGCACTACTGGGGGAGGGCACAGGGGCTTCTAAGTCAAGAATGAAAATACTTGGCAGGATAATGAAAAGAGAAAGGCTTGGCCTGGCTCCCACTTTGCTGTGTTGGTTCTCTAGACAGGAGAATTTAGATTTCAATTTAACTTCGGACCTTGTAGAGAATAACGTGCATTTAAAACGGGAAGCGTGAGGGTTGTAGATCTCCAAATAAGACTTTACTTGTATAAAACTGAAATAATGAAACTCTTAACCCACCTATTTACTCAGATGCCAAGATTTAAAATGGATTTAAAAGACATTTTTTATTTAACCCTACTGATGGCGTTTTGTTAGTTTTCTTCAGTTTGCATGGCATGTCTTTGATGCATCTATTCATAAAGCAATACTAATTTTAAAGCTGCTGTTCCAGTACACTACAACTGACGCATTTCAATCCAAAAGCAATGACGGAGGTAGTCACAATGATGCGAGCCATTCAGAAAAATCTGATGCACCGACATTAGCGCATCTAACATGTCCCATAGCTTTCCACTCCGCTCATGAAGAAGACCAGACTATCACGACAGAATGTCATCAACTTCTTCCTCTATAAATGTTATTTTAGTTACTCAAGTTGAAAAAAACACTAATAAATCATTATCAAGACAAATCCAAAAACACAAAAGCAAATACATTACTCAAGTTGTGGATTCCAATTCTCATTTTATGAAGCGCCTACTATTTCACAAAATAAGGCCTTTAGAGTGCAGAACTACCCTTCCTCCTCTGCCCACATGGAAGTGTTATTAAATCACTGTTTTCTAACAAATGTTCCACTGTTTTCTAACAAACATTTCACATTATTACAAAAAAATAAAATAAAACCCAAACAAGTCTCACGCACCCACTCCCAGTCTGCTAATGAAGAAGAGACAGCTGTGTGCTGTCACTATACTTACGGCAATACAACCCCAAATGTTGCATTGTCTCCCCTAGTGGTCTCACATACATGGAGAGAAGCAATAATCTAGCCCTGCAAAATCCCTCAAGAGGCATTTCCTGGTGGATGAAAAAGCCAGGAAAGAAAAAGTAATAAGAAAAGCCACTAAAACAACCTCCCCCATCATGGTACAAATTGGTGTCACTATGCACACTAAGTTTCACTCAACATTTCTGAGATCAACAAACCGAGTCCGAAATAGGGGTTTAATTTTGGAGTTACCACAATAATGTTGGC
>NW_017728925.1:8924707-8937146 GCF_001723895.1 Crocodylus porosus
TTTTAAATTAGTTTTAATTTCTTCCTCCTTGCTGTTACAGTGAAATGTCTTTCAATATTTCCACGCAAAGGAAGTAATTTAAATCATTTGCATCTTACCTTGAACTTCTGGATTTGAGCTTTGTGAGTCGCTTCTCTTGCGTTAACCAGTGAAACATTTAGATCTTCAATTTCAGAACCAAGTTCTTCATTCTTAAAACAGAACAGAAAAAAGAATTCATGAACCCATGAATAGTCACAAGTAACACTATCAAAAAGCTCTCTCTAAATGGCCATGGTTCAATTATAAATTAAACTGCATTCTCCCTTCACCCTACTGAAAAAAACTACCCAAGAACTTCATAAAGCACTGAAAATGTCCAACTGAACTTGACATGTAAAGCAACAGTATTGTAACTGTACATAAACGACTACAATTTTCCATACACATCTGACCTTCATTTGAAGGTAGTCTCTCCTAATGCAGCTTTTATTAAGCTCATATTCCACTGGCACCACAATGGAAAGTGCATTCTTCATATTTTCTGCCAGCTCAAAAACTGTTCTTTTCTCATCCTCAAGACCAAGGCCATCAATTCAGCCATTTAACCTTTTTCCATAGCCAAACAACTAAATCTCTAGACAGCACACCATTTTAAAGTAGCGAGCCATTACATATAAGATTCCTCAGAAATGCAGATGTGCATTAAAGGACTGATTTTCAAAGCCTTCTGAAGTCAAATGAAAGACCTTAGTGACTTCAATAACATTTGATCAGGCCCTAAATAGCCTGACTTTTTTTTTTTTAAACAAACTAGTCAACATACCTCTTTCTCCTTTGTTTTTAATGCAAGCGTTAGACCTTGAATTGTTTTATCCCTTTTCAAACCATTTTTCTTTTCAACAGCAAGCTCACTCTCTCTCTCCTGCAGTTCTTCTTGAAGAGACTAAATTGGATTACATGGAAGCTGCATTATATTAGGCAAGTTCATACTAAAATATAATGTAAATGCAGAGTTTCTGTTAAGCACACCATCTTATTAGTCTAGCCACTAAAACAAAATACAAAGCCAACTCTGCTGTCTTCACAGACTTTTGGAACAGAAATATGAAGGGAAGTTGATGTAGCAGAATGGCATGAGTATCAGACATGCCATCTCAATATCTAAGGAGTGCTGCTACTTACTATCCTGCAAACTGCTTGGAAAAAGACTGAAGCTGCAGTCTGCCTCATAATGCAAAAGGGTTTTCTTTGTTTCAACATGAATCGAGACCACTCTACCTTTGAGTGCTTTACAAAAATGCTTTAAGTTGTAAAAGCTCAAATAAATAGGAACAAAATTTAACATACCTGGATTTTTTTTTCAGAGAAATTTCTCTCATTTCTAAGTTCCATTTTAAGAGCCTACAAGAAGAGAATAGCCGTTACCCAAGGTAAAATTACTCAAAGTATGCAGATTCAATCGTTAAGGATTAAAAAGAAGAAGAACGAAATAGAGGTTCTCTTTTAGAGCTTAAGAGGAGTATTCCTCCCAACCAGCTCTGACTGTAATATTTATAGTTATAGTACCTTCAACATTTTGACAAAAATATATAGCAGACTTCCAGGAAACAATTATAAGTCTGACTTCTACAGAATCATTGTAGAAAGCTTTAAAAAAAAAAAAAAAAAAGCCAGGTTTCTTGATGAGACATGACAACTCTGCTTGACAAGTTAACAAAAATGCATTTTTAAGGAGCGGTTATCTATGACAACAGGATACACTTTTCAAGTAGATTTACTTGAAACTGCTCAAATTTAATTAAGACTCTTCCTTTTCTAGTAATTTTCCCCAGAAAACATAGAAACTTAGAGGCAAGAAAGGATACACATCCACACATCTTTAAAAAGAGAAGGGCAAAAGTTATTTATTGTTCCAACAATACTAGTAATTATGAAGAGAAATCTGACATCTCAACAAGAGGATCCTTGAGGTGGACAAAGGCAAGGTCATAAAAGAATAAAAAGGTACCAACTTCTGCCTATTTCCCCATAAACTGATTTTAAAAAGATATCCCTTAGGCTTTGTGGGCCTCAAAAACAATACTTCTCATCAACCAAGACAAGTTAATGAAAGCTTTCAATCCTTTCATTTCGGTGTGCCTCTGATCTTTTAATTCGTTATTCACACCAATCCTGAGAAGCGTTCCACTTTCCAGTTTTTGGCAAAGGAGGAGGAAAGGTTGCTTTTCTGAACAACATACCCAAAAATAGTATTTTGCGCACAAAAATGCAGAAACAAGATTTCTCAGGAGCTTTGACAGCTTCCATGATTTATTATCTGCATTTCATCGTCAATCTTCATTTATATTATTTGCAAAGACCCAGGGAAAAGATGGGGGAGGGGGGAGGAAAACAAGCCTTAAGTTCACTTCTGATTTTCAGTCTCCAAGATATCAGTCTTTTTCTTTACAGAGAAGTAAAAATAGACAGGTGCTGGTAAATCATTTTTCACTGCAGAATCTGGATCTACACCTTCCCTTTATTACAGGAGTCCTACTTATGCCTACCTCCATTATCAAAACCTCTCCTCCAGAACGTAATAGTGAAGAGACGCTTTAACTTTCAAAATGATTTTCTATGTTACACAGGGAAAATGATCTACTGAAGAAGAAAAAGTCTTAATAAGGACAGAAAGCTTATTCATTTCAGTTTAAAACATTTAAGCAGATGTGTGTTTCTATTATATGATAATTAAACAAAAGCTGTAAATTGTGTGCAAAAAATGTAAAAATACAAAATAAATTAATAAAAACTATGATCTGGACAGCAAGGAGCAATACTGGCTGCCAAACCACAATATGAACAATGAATGGAGCAGGATGAAGTTGAGGAGTCAGGGACAACTCAGAGGAGCTCTGTATTACAATAGAGTCACTTGTTTAGTGTTATGCTCAAGACCTTTAAAATCCTAGACCATGTGAGACTTGCGATGTACAACTGTTTGGTTTCCTCACCTCTATCTCACTATCTTTTTCATGCCTCAAAGCAAGAGTAAGTTCTCTGATTTTTTCTGCTGACAAGCTCCCATCAAAAGGTCCACTTTGAGACTTTTCCGCTTCAAGGTGCTGAATTATAGCTTCTTTACTTTTCAAAGACAGATTCAGTTGCTCTATAAGTCTAAAATTACAAGATTTAAATATTAATCGTATATCATCATCATCTAAAAATCAGATCTCGAGCCATTACAGTAGATTTTTTGGAGCACCTCCCAAGGTTCAAACTCCAAACAGCATTTCTCGACCATCAACCTCACTCCTCTCCCCCTGTACAATAACCGAAAAGAGTACCATAATTTATAGCAAACAGCTAAATAACAATCAAGTATTCTCCATTTTGTTTTTTTGGGAACAGCTTTCCCCAAAGCAGCCTGCTGCTTAAGCCTTTTCTTCTTGACATTTTCAAAGCAAAGAAAACTGTACTTCAAAGCTTTCTAATACTTAACAACCATCAGCGCGGTTCACTTCCTGCCAATTGCCAACTTAATGCTGAACAAGCCACTCAAACATAACCTGAAAATTTGAGCAAGAGTCCCACTTCTCCTAGTTAAAGCGCAATAACAAAGCTCAGTGACAACCCTTCCTTTACCCAAGCACTCGTCTTGACACCCAAATCACTTCCACGGATAAAAATCACAGCAATCAACTTCTTGGCTTAATGAGGCAGCAGTTCCCAACTCATAGCCAGTTGGCCACCAAGGCCCATAAAGTCTTTCCTATAAATATGCAAGAATGAAATTCTTTAAATGTCAAAATAATGAAGGAACTAAGACTAGAGGTCCAAGAGATCCACTCCACATATTACATCATAGTACAATGTACAAAGAACTATTGCTCTGTAGCTTAAATCGTGGGTCACCAGCAGCGTTTGATCCAGTAAGGCTTTGAAATTTAGTTTACTGCAAGGACAGAACTATTCAGCGCTCTCGTTTTCTAGCCTTAAAAGCACTTACTCTGATCCACCATTGTCTAACCGTGGAATATCGTGGATACTGGATCACATAAATGAAGACATTCCTATCACCATCATCATCTCCCACACAAGCTACTCTCTGCTTGCTATAAAAGCTGCAGTTTAAAGTTTCCAAAGTAAATGTATAACATGACAAAGTATTTGTTTCCAATTCAAGTGACTTGGGACAGCGGCTGTTAAAATCATATAGGCAAAGAGAGGTATGGGCTGAAAGAAAGATGATAACCAAATGATTTATGCCATAGGAGAGTTCAGATTTACAGCTTTCAACACAGTTAATGGAATAGAGCACCTAAACTTGTCACGAGTCCCTTAGCACTCACCGTCCCTTTTGGGCACTACTCCGAACACAGGACATTTGACGTTTCAGACCAATGTAACTTTCCACCTACTACTATTGTGAAGCATCTGCACAGTTTAGCTTACAAAAATCCTTGCATGCCTGCAGAGAACAGGAAAGTGCACTCTTTAAGGATTGGTAGGCCCTCAAGACAGTTCTGAATCTACCAAACGTACGGAGTTGTGCTAACTGAATGCATCTTCCACTAATACCATAAGGGAAAAAAAAGGCACAGAGTGCAATTTTCTCTTCCAAAAGTTTACACGCAAGTTCCAACTGCTTCTTGAGCACCAACTCGCTATGCAGATACTTTTTCACCTACCAACAACTCACATCTAGCGCTCTCCAAAAAAACTAGAGCAAAAGCATTAAAAATCCTGCCAATTTCTCCTAAAATTATTAATTTCAATGGATGCATCAATTGGACTGAATAGCACATGAATACATGAAAGCAGCAAATGAATGCAAGCGTACACACTGCAATCCCCATTCAACAATGGCAAAATAAGCATTATTTGGGCACAAAAATAAATAAGAATAACGACCACCACAGCCAGCTATTTACTTAAAAGCATTTTTATATCACTTGTACATCCACTCTTCCATTTTCAGGTGCATTTAAGCTTCTGTTTTGCTACCAAACATGTAGCTTGTAAAACCAGCTGCTATATTTTATTCAATAACTGATTTAAAAGACACGTAGTAACATTCATGTATCTGAAGGTGTAGAGATCAAGGCTTTAAAAATCTATATTTTGTATCGACTGGTCTTCACGCTTTTTTCACCGTGAATAAATTTCCATGGATCAGAAACATTATGCGGAAGAAGCTGACCTGTCTTTTTCATTTCCTGCAACTGTATCCAGATCCTTTAGATTTGAAACCAAAGAGAGTTTTTGCTCGGCAGCCATTCTTAGAACTTTTTCCCGCTCTGTCATCGCAAAGGCTTTTTCCGCTTCTTCTTGGGCAGCTTTAAGATTCTGTAATCAAAAACAGGCACGCATGATGCAAGTGGGAACAGTAAAACTAAATGTTTACAAAGCTTTTCCATGCTAACGTTTCCTCCCCAGCATTGTATGCTGTCAGTCCCTAATTAAGTTTAGCATCTTTCATATAATTTGTATTTAAAATATTTCACTAAGGCTCTCCAAATGCTTTAACAAATATCAGTGGATTAACCTTCAGGAGACACAAAAATCATGCACACTCTTTTGGACAAGCGCACATTATCTGCCTTTCTTAGTAATAAGAAAGGTTGAGCACAGAGAGGTGAAGTGGCTTGTCTAAGAGGCAACAAGTATGTGGAAACAGAACAAAAGTGACCTAACTCCCACATTTAAACAGTGAGCAATGCAGCCTTAGCCTATCAACTTTTACCTTAAAGAAAAAAAAACGTAAAAATCAAAGCCAGAATGGTTAAAGGGATCTTTATTTCAATAAAAGAACAAATAAATATTCATAACTACAGTGCAAAACAGGTGGAACACTTTCCATCACACAACACTTGTGGGAACTAGATGATATCACCATACATTGGCCTGCAATTTCTCTGCAACATAAACCAAAATTCGGGCAAGATGCAAAATTTAAGGCCAAATTCTTCTGACAACCTAGGTTGTCAGGGAGAACATACGTAGTCCAGACTCCACAAATAAAACCCATCTTTCTTAATGTATCAAAAATAGTTAATAGATATGCTGGATTACTTCTCATTTAGTAGACCTTGGTTTACCAGTATGAGTTGGTGACATTGTGAATTTCCAGGTCTATGCTCACACCCTCTCATGACTGGGTTACATAAGGCCATTTGCAGGCACCTACTCCTGGGAATTTGGACCATAACCATAAAGCCCTTTTGGCTAAGATCAAGTGCCTGCTACTCAATGGTGCCCTCCGGTACAGGAACTGCAACAGGAGGTGCCAACACCGGGGCTACAAAGCAGAGACTCTTGCCCACATGCTGTATACCTGCAAGCCCCACGCAAGAGCATGGTAGCTGTGCCACAACGCTGTCCAGGACCAACCGGCCTAGATCACCCTGGCCTCAGCAGGGAACGCATCTGTCAACCGCACCATTCCAAGCTACAAGAGCCAACTGCACATGGACATCATTGTGACCAACCAAGACAGCAAGCATGTCACGATGACAGATGTCACCATCGCCTCGGAAAACTGGCGACAAGCTTTCGTTAAGGCCAGCGAACAGAAGCAAGAGATGTACCAGTTACCAGCAGATGTCCTAAGGAGCCGGGTATACGACATGACGGTCACAGTGCTGACTGTTGGGGTGCTCAGAGCATCGGACCCCAGCAACAAGAGTGTCCTGAGCACCTGCTGAATATCCCACTGCTGCACCAAGCTGATGCACCACCTCATGATGTCTGACACCACCTGCTGGTCCAGGGACATCATGAGACAGCACCAGTACACGGACCCCACCAGACTGCCAGCCAGAAGCGATGCAGAGGGGATTGCCTGACTGCTCCCCTGCAGCTACACCTAATGGACTCCAAGGACTTTTGAAATCCCACACTCTTCCCTACCCCACAACTGTATCCCACATGTCATTATTTGTAATTGTGTGTGTGCGCTTTACGAACCATCTCCCTACTCAAATGCGATACTCTTGTGCGGGGTCTCCTGCATGTTCTTTGCCCTATACACATCACATCCTCTCCCCCTTCTTCCCACCCCTTCATCCCCAGGCTTAGTTGACTGCATGTTTTATATGCAACTTAGTTGCGTTCACACCCCTACACCCATCCTCTACCATGTAACCCCTGGCTCAGGTCTTCTGTATTTCCTTGTGCCTTGAACTTTGTCATCCTAAGCTTTAATATTTTCTAATAAATTATAAAGCACTTATTCCACACACCCTTCCTCTCTCTATACCCTCCCTACTCCTTTCAGTTTTGCACCTTTGTTAATATTGTTCCCCGTGCCCAGAATAACCTCCTTGTTATATGCCAACACAAGCTCTCCTTCCTTCAAACTACTATTTCAAAAATTAATTAATTAATTAATTAATTAAAATAAAATAAAAACACTCTTTTAAAAGTAATTCTGCATCATGGTAATCACCAGGCCGTTTCTTAAGAGTTGCTCTGTATCTTTGTGCATCTGTATTAACTAAAAAAATCTTCAGGACAGACAACATCATACCTAAGCTGCACAAATACACAGCACTACATAAACACACCTATTAATAACGTATGTCTGGTTCATGAGCATTAAGAAAATCAACCTCAAGGCCAACACTAATCTTTTCTATTTGTAGGAAAACACTGACTAGGTACTCTTCACATTATGGTATTTGCTCATCTGCTCTTTCATGAAGTTCTAGACAAACACAGGTCTAATAGACCCCTTTGGTGTAGAGCAAAGATTCTCTACACTCACCGGTATTAAAATGACTAACACCAGTGAATCCCGAGAGACAACTATCATGATCCTCATGTTAAAATTCCACCAAACAGAAAAGGGCAGAGTGATTTTTCTCCCACTGGAAAACCTCACTCCTTTAGGGGTGCTGCTTGATCTTTCTGGCAAGGAGCATTAGCCTCAGGACTATAGCAATAAATCTTAAGAACAATTATCCCTTGTAGGGGTAAGCAAGTGCACCACCAACATACCAGTTGGCACCAAGTACCTTTTCCTATAGAAGAAAGCTCTACATTACCCTTCCTGTACACAAATAGCACCCACCCCCCAAAATCCATCACCCCCTGACAAATCACCCCAAATTAACCTTCCAGCATATTTTCAATACATGCACCTCTGAATCTAGGTACAAACATTCCCAGCAAAAGAAAACTGAAACATCATTTCATTTGCCAGGTGATGCTGCTGCCTCCCTCTTTTCTTAAAAGAAAAATCTTTCAACGTCTCTCCCTTTCCATACTTTCTCGCTCAAACCATGTGTGTGCATGTGTGTCCCCCTGAATAGCAGATTTATCATGGATTAATTGGAAACTATACATGCCCCTGGTTAACATAGCAGCAGCACCTCTGGAACCAATATTTGCCATAGGTAATCCCAATCATTGAAAACAAGTTATTCAAGAAAGCTTTACTCGGAGTTCTCTCAAAATAGTTATATACAAGTTAACATCTTCTCATGCTGCTGCAGACAATGCCTAGCATAAGCTGATTCTCTTTACCACTAAAGTAGGTATAGCAGTAAAAGGCAAGTTGGTAGAATACCAAAAAATACTTTTTAATCCAAATCCCTGGGAGCAAGTGCATGCAAATGCCTCTCATAATCCAGTCACTTCACAAAATGAACACTAACTGGGGGGGGGGGGGGAAAAACCATATCACCAACTCATACTGGTAAACAAAGATATATAACTCCAGTGTGAGCAGGCTTGGGGATGGGGCAGGCGGCATGGACCATTACAGCATGGCTTCAGTTCCCTAAGGCTAGGAACAAACATTCAAAAAGCCTGAGCCAGAATTGATTCGATCTTTGCAGGTTAGTCTAACCTGCAAAGCTTGAGCCAGTTTGGAGGTGCATAGACATTCCCTTTTCATTCCAGAAAACGCCTGTCTAGGCATGCAGTGGCTCAGGCTAGAAGCCAGGGGGTGCTAAATCAGCACTCCCTTCCCTTCCACAGGGCTGAGCTGAGGGGGGGGAGGTGCGTGGCCAGGCCCCAGCAGGACCTCCGATGTTCCCCACCTTCCAAGCAGCCCAGCAGGTAATGTTTATCACCCCTCAGTGATAAACAGTGTTTATCAACCCATTAAGAAAACAAAACCTCTCTCCACTAGTTCAAACTCTTCTTAAGCAGCTTTTCCAAGGAACAACATTAAGTTGATTAGCTCCAAAAAGCCTGTCTACCTTTGTGGTCTCCCACAGCACAAACCATAGCCAGTATGTGGTCTGCTAGCTAATGCTGAGGTGTATGCATAAGGCAGAGGTAGGGGGAATAATCCCTGCTTAGCAGAGAGAAAGAAGGCAGACAGACGTTCTGTGCTTGCAAGTCTCTGCCAGAGCTCTGTCCAGGGAGGTGGGGCGGGGAGGGCCAGCTCTGCTGTGGAGAAAGCCCCACCCAGCCCAGACAGCATGCTGGGATGCTTGGAGAGTCTGGTTTACCTTAAACCAGCAAGAGGTCTGGGACAGACATTGCATAAACCAGTTTGACCCAAATCAGTTAAGTCTGCTACTACGTTCAACCAGGTTTACCTCAAACTGGTTTCAGCCATTTTCAACTGGTTTATGTGCACTAAATGTCTGTTGTTACAGGTTTAAACACTTAAACCAGTTTGTGTGTAACGTCTGTCCCTAGCCTATGAGCACACATGACTAGTAAAAGCTCGTAAAGCTTGCATTATTTCAAAGCCTTCTCTCTAAAGTCTAACTTGTTCTGAATGTACTTGAAAACGATTTAAAATACGAATCTGGTAGAAAACTGCCCACCTTCTACATTTATAGCTTTTAATAATATTGACAATGCCTCTCTCCTTCCATTGCATTTATCCTGTTCTCATTCTAACCACCTTTCCAATCCCTGCCACACCTCCCTTGAAGCTGAAACAACAGCTCCACAAGAAACACTTAGGCAGGTCATAATCCTGTATGCCCCAGAAAGAAAAATAAAGGCGCCAGGGTAAAAGCAATAATGAATTCAACCATGCACCAGGACTGGAAACTTGCCTCTTCCAGAAGGTTGATTCTGCTGGTAAGGATTTCTTCCACTTGCTCCACCTTCTTCCGAGCCGCTTCTTTCACACGTTGTACTTCAGTGTCACCTCCCTGAGCCAAGCTCTCAACTGCTTTTCTGAAAGAATAAACAAGTTAAGACCAAGATGACATTTAAAACAAAGATAGTGAACAGTGCCGTTTCCTAATCTTGAGCCTTTCAGTTACGTAGAATAAAGAGTTTATTAGATAGTCTTCCTATTCTTGCACAAGTGACTTAAATTCACATGTAACAGGATATTGTGGCACATTATTATGGAGTTAAAATATGACTGTGTAAGCAAACAAATATACGTTATCTGTATCCATGTCACTGTATGAATTATACGACTGCAGATAATTATATAACATTATTTGGGTAGAGTCTGTTTGATGTAAAGCAACAGAAGAGCTACACAAGCACCTTGCCACTACTGTTAAGCAAGGGCCCTTTATCATTTTTTGTAACATAGTATTCTATACAATGTGGTATTCCCCTGAAATTTTTCAAACTCCAAAACAGTCTCCAGAAAACTACAATTCACAAAGAAAGCAATGCTACCAAAAAAAAAAAAAAAGGCATAAGCCAGCTGAATGTACATATACATATCCTGAGACTTCCCCAACTGTCTTTTCAACAACTGCCAATGCCTTGTGAGGAAAGAGTTAATTTTTTTTTTTAAACATTTATTTTATAGAGACGTAGCCACTCCTACCCATGATATACTTAACCTATTATTTCCCCCTCAAGCTGCCCTACAGTAATCCAGCAATAGACTTGGACAACTGCCTGGAAAGACCATATTGAAGAGTAATTCAATCCTGGCCCCATCTGAACCTTGGCCTCTCCAAGGCTGCTGGCAAGTGGGCTAATTAGTGATAATTCGGTGCTTTCTAAAGTGAACTGCAGAGAAGCCTAAACTCAAAGAGGGCACGTAGCAGCTTTTAGTCACTAACATGACAACCTAGAATGGTTATAAACCCCATCATTTTCTAACTGCTTCTTTTAAGCCAATGACTAGTGCTCAAAGCAATCTAGTCTGTCTACAGTATGTATCCTCTACAGCTCATACAGAAATGAAGTAGCATGCACAATTAAGAATTAAAAAAAAAAAAAAATCAAGCTTATTAACAACTGAGAATTGTTTTTAAGCGAACACATGTGTTTAAATAAAGCAAGGGGCATACTTCATTCTGAATCAACATTCAACTAATGCCCCAGCAGTGTGGTTGGTGATATTTCAGGTGCTGTCTTTTGGAAGCCAAAGAGTGCCCTGACAAAAAACGCACCATTAAGAACCTACATCAACTTTATACAAGGAATGGGATGTTAACCTGGGTCCAGTTTAAGCAATTACATTCTCTCAAGCTGAAAATACCCATGTACTTGCGTTTTTATGTTATTCTTCACTGTCTAGCTTACAAGTAAATGTTACCGCATGCTTTTAAGAATTCATCCCGAAGGGACGAAAAAAGACATTTCTTGACATGCCGCGTGTAAAATACTCTGGGATTATCATATGGAGAAGGCATCAGAGAAACTCACGTTGATGGCAAATTGTTACAGTGATACTCACGAGGCTTTGATGAGCAGTTTTTCCCTCTCCTGCAGTTCATGTTTCAGACTTTGTACCTCAACCTTTAGCTCAATGTTCTAAAAGACAAAGTTCAGTAAGAAGACAGTTAGGCAAGATGCCAACAAAACAAAATTAATCCAGTACATTAACTACTCTTTTCTTCTTTTTACAGCCAATTAACAAATTAAAAAAACAATTAGAGAAGGATGAAAATGGGAATTTCTGACTTGACCTTCAAAAGAGTCCTTATTTTGCAGTTCTCCAACATCTCTAAAGCTTCTGAAAACCATGATGTTCAACCACAAATGTCACATAGTTATCATCTGTATTTTCTCAACCACACTTGCAATTAATTTTGTTACACTTCAAACCACTTCCTGCTTTCAGACTGAACTGGCAGTATTGTCAAAACCATGCAAACACGAAAAGGTTCACAACTATAAAAAATAGTGGGCGAGATGCTGTCTGGGATTGTTGATCAGCAGCACCATATCAATTTTAAAAGATAACTGCTAAAAGATTGATAAGGGGAATTTCAGGATAGTCATGCCTTAGTCATATGCAGGACATTCCACTAGGGGCACACTTTTGCTCCAATATAATGAAAACCCCTCCCCAGGTGCTGACATGTTACCTGCTTTGATGACTTCTTGGCCTCTGTATAAGCCTCTCATTTCTATTCTCCCAACTTTGGTGCAAAAGAACAAGACTAACAATTAGGGAGAAATAAAAAAGCTCTCTCTAGATGCTTATAATTAGGACCTACCAAATTCATGGATTTCCGTGAAAACTGTGAATGTGGTAGGTCCCCCGTGAAAAATCCTGGTCCCTGCAAAAAAGCAAGTGGGGGGA
>NW_017728925.1:8937385-8967786 GCF_001723895.1 Crocodylus porosus
AGACCTGGCATCCTCGAGCACACGGAGAGGGTGCATCTGTCAATCTCCAGGGAAGGACAGGACTTCTGGAACAACTCAGCCAGTCGGGGGGGGAGGGGGGACACAACCTGCCACATTGCCACAAAAAACAATGTCCAATGTTGCACCAGGACTGTGAAATTTGGAGGCAGCCTCTGTGAATTAGGTAAGTCCCTATTTATAATGAAGCAATGAGCCACAGATGGACTGGCACAACGAATGTTTCAGGCAACAGATTACATAAAAATAAATAAATAAACAAACAAACATTACTGATGAGACAGCATAAGACACCAGACAAGAATTTCAGGAATTAAATAAGCTTTTCCCAGGAACATTAGCAGAAGGAGAAGAAACACACAAATGTACACATGTTGCAGCAGCCAGGGAGCTTTCTAATAGTGTTAAAGGCACCCAAGGCAAAAGCAAAGGGCTTGAGTCCATCTCCCTGATGACAAGGATCAGTTGTTGCATCAGAGGTCTAAATCACAGTAACTTACTCCTTCCATTCTATTCAGGCTATAATTTAAATTGTGTCTGCCAAACATTCATACCCACTTGAAATGCAACAACCACCATCTCTGAATTTCACCCAGAATTGCAAATGTTGATAAAACTCATTCCCAGAGTGCGGAAGAAAGAGCAGCTAGCCTTTAGAAGAAGTAAGAAGGTGTAATCAGTGTATGTCTGGCTTTAAATTTCAATACCACTTTGATCGGTCTGGAAGGTTATATCATGAGCAATGACAACCATCAGCAAGACAACTAAATGAGAAGTATCCACTCACCACGGTAACATGCAATTTAAATTAAGCACTAGGAGGAGGAGGAAGCTCCAATTTATTCTTCTAGTAATTTGCTTTATGTTAGCTAGCACTGAAAAAACTTCAATCAAAATTAATCTTTCACATCTTATAAAGGTTGTTTTAATCCCTTTCTTACCACATATAATTAGACGGGAATAAAATGAAATGGCTATATTGAAATTTCCAACACTAAAGCATGAATATCAAGCAGATCTAGAACTTGGAGACAGAGGAAACTATGGCAGGACTGTCCAACTGGCAGCCCACAAACAGTTAAGTTGCAGCCCCCAGCTCCTGCCCAGCTGCCACTCCCCCATCACTTGGCTGCAACAGGCTCCTCATCCCTCTTCTGGCTTTTGCTACTTGCCCCTGCAACAGCGCAGCACAGCACAACCAGGGCAACTGAAGATGACCCTGGAGGTACGTGGGTATGTGGGGCAGCAGGGAGGGAGGAGGGGAGAGTGGGGGACATCTGTGTGGCATACAGCTCAGGGTTCACCGTGGAGCCCCTACTGGGCATTTATTTGGCCCCCAGCTGCTTAGAAGTTTGACGACCCGGCATTACGGAAAAAGTTACACAAGGCCTCTAAACGAATTTAAATCCTTACAATTTTGTAGATGTCTTCAGTGGGACCATCAAATTTCTGCTGCATCCGCTCCTCTAGAAAATATATCCGAAGCTTCAAGTTGAAATTCTCTTTTTTTAGGTCAGTGATTTGCTGCGAAATAAGAGGAAAGATCAGTACACTATGCTACAAGTCAGGAGTGTGAAAATTGATCTTGCATTTGCTCATCACACTATAAAAGGCAAATAAGATAACAAAATTAACAAACTTTATAGTTTTATGACACAACAAAAAAAAACACGAGTCCCCACTTAAAAAGGTCATCAGTGAAAGGGAAAGTTCAAGTCAAAATTAAGCACTTAGTCCCCTAAACCATCCTCCATTAGGCAAATTCCAACAACTTTCTAATGCTCCAGACAGCTTACAATCCTCTACTCCTCACTGCACATTGCCCAAAGAGACCACTCCTAATGTTTAAGCTCCTCTCCCTCTCTCTCCTACAGTGAAAACATTTTTCTGCCCACCTCAGAAAAGAGAAAAAAAAAATTGGTCTAGCCTGGGACACTTGCTTTATACCTACAGCAGGCATCTAGAAACCTGACTTTCTTCTAATGGATACAGCATGGTGCAAGGCTGATTGTTTTAAGTCCTACCTAGCCAGAAGACACTAACCCTTAAGAAAAGAAAAGCAAGACAGTCACAGCTTTTAAAATTCATCATCATATTAACATAACGCTTTGCAGACAAAAGCATCTGCCATAAAGAGCTCACAGAACAAGTACTAAAGCATCCTAGGACTAGTGACAAAATGATGCAAGAGTTTTTAAACTTAATTTTTTTTGAAGTAGGTATTCCCTTCTATAAAATGGAGCTTGAACAAAATACATGAAAATGTGTTGTGGCATGAAGGTTTTGTTGGCACAAACTTGGAGTGTGTGCCCGAATCACGGGGGGAAAAGACCCACATCAGTAAAGCGTATCATCTGAATCACACACCCATAAAAATGTTAGCCTGTGGCATCACACATTTTACAATGGCATCACTTGCACCAACCCCCCCCCAAAAAACCTGTCTTCTTGCATTATTTGTCCTTCAATATGTACATCTTTTAACCCTCCTGATAGGAAAAAGATAATGAAATCAGCAATTATTTTAAAGAGAAAGAATCTCCCTCTAAATTTTTTAAGACAGCAAGCATGAAACATTCATTCAAATAAAACAAGTGTCCCCTGCCAGAGAAATCTAATGTTACCAAGCTACTGATGAAATATTTATAGAGGCTTCTGTAGGAAGACAGTATTATACCGCAGGTGGAAACTATTAACAATACATGTTTTTTTAAACGCTTGGTTGATGAAAACCAAGTAAAAGATTTTTAGACACTCCATGATCCTCAACATGAAACGTCTTCCCCAATCGAATTGCCCTTGTGAAGCAAGTAGCCCCATCCTTACCAACACAAGTGGGGACAAGCTAAGTGACCAGGGAGTTGCAGTTTTAGGCAGCAAGTTTGCACGTGTTGGAACAGGAAACCTACCTCCAGCAGGAGAGGAAACAGATACTTCTCATTTATCATATTTTGGAAGCTTTCCCTCCACTACACCACAAGGCAAACTGAACGAGTGTGACGAGTAAGCTACCTAGGACGAGATATTGGGAGCACTCAACTGGGTGTAAAACGTCCGTGTACAAAGTTCCACATGTTTAACTAAATCACCATACCTACCCTGAAGAACAAAAACTTTGTATAATCCAGGATGTGGTCTAAGACCCAAAGATGCAGAATGACAACTCATTCGTGAATTTATCTGCAGCCATCCTGGCAGTCTCACATGAAAAGGATGCTGCAGTATTAAGCCCCAAGGGCCAAATACTGCTCATCTTATCCAAGTGATTTAAACAGAGACAATCCTGCCTTGAACAGGGAATTGGATAAGATGAGGTCCCTTCCAGCCATGTTTTCTATTATCCTATGAAAAGCTTGACTTCTGTGGACCTATCTGCATCAATACTGCAAGCAGGAAATACCACCTGCGTGCTCAAACTGTCACCAAACCAATATAAGTAGTGGCAATTTGTTTACAGGCAACCCCCACTTAACACTTGATTTTTCAGGAACGAATTAAGATGCTAAGCGGCATAGCGTTAAGTGAAACCTGCTGCCAGTTATCCAATGCCCGTGAGCATTACAATGAAACTTGAGGAGTGCTAAGTGGAATCGGGTATCAATGTAAAACGGGCGTTATAGACAAATAGCACTAAGTGAAACAACGTTAAGTGGGGGGTGCCTGTTTTCTTGCTGTCCAGCCTGATAAAAATACAAAGTTGTGTTACAGAAATATTTCTAATTCTGAATTCTTTAAATCTGTATCACAGTTCCATGTTAGGACAAGGATTTTTTGTGATATCTTTTATTGGACCAACTGTATTGTTGGCAGAGCAAGTAGACAAGTTTTCAGGCATCAAGTGCCCTTCCTCCGGCTCTCAAAAGTACTCAGATAGGAATATAGTGAGGCCAATGCTAAGTCAACAACAACATTCCCAGTACAAGTCAAGGAGCTTTATGGTACAATTTGCAAAATGCAGGAAGCATCTATAACTAAATACTACACCAAAGACTTACAAAAAAACCAAAATGACATCCAGCTTCTCAGAGCAATTAAGTATGGCTTTGTAAACTATGAACTAATTAACACCGACTCAGGAATTTAACTTTACATCTCTCTACATCTATATTTAAAACTCTCAGTTTTAACTTTTATCCATGTTCAGACTTCAACATTTGGAAAAAAAAATGAAAAAGAGAAAGGGGGGGGAAAAAAAGTCTCTCTCAATACTGAGTGCACAATTCGAATATAATCTATGCAGGAAGATTGTACCACAGTTTCACTGCAGAAAACAGCTCTTGTCTAGATAAGTTTAATAGTAGTTTCATTTTTGCATAAAGCAACTTATGCAAAATGACATCTGTCAGCACAGGCTGTGGTTTCACTGCACAGCTTTTGCCAGCAGAGGCCATTTTACAAGAAAGCAAAACAGCAGTTAAATGGGTCAAACAGTATTCCTTATGCAATGTTGCTGGACACTCTGATTTTTTTGTGTTTTTTTTTTCTTCCATACACCCTTTAACTGAATTTTCATCTGTGTATCCACATTTCCAGGTACATCTGCAAAATCAGGCTTGGTTTAAAAAAAAAAAAAAAAAAAAAAAAAATCGTCGGCAAAGAAAGCAGGACACAAAAGCACCAACACTTCTACTTCTGTACACATTCAAACATCAGACTCCAGCACCTGAATCTCCTTGGGTGCTGCACACACTCTAGGCCTGCACAGAGCAGATCTTTGTGAGCACATCTCCCCATGCATAATCCGGTGTTGGCAGCTGCCTCTGCACTTCCTTTCCTCCCTTCAGAGTTAGTGTAGTTTCAAGACAAACACTCTTGCACTAACTTTTTGGTTGGGGGAGGGAATGACGGGGGTGGGGGCGGGTTACAGAGCACCTCTTCTAAGAGAGCAGTAACAGAAGAAGTCCTCCATAGCCATGTCTGAACTAGGCTTAAAACTGTGATGCACTCCAATCTAAACAAAGCCTGTAGCTGTTGGGAAGCCAGGGAGGTAGGACCAGAGAAAGAGCATCTGGGAGCCAAGCTGTAGGCCCAGACAAAGATGGCACTAACCTCTAAAACAGTGGTTACCAACCAGTGGATCTCGATCCACCAGTAGGTCTCGGAGCCTCTTGGAGTCTTTCTGAGGCTGGGGCAGGGGGCTAAGTGCCCGCGTGCATGCACGCACATGCCCCAGCCCAGCAGGTCAGTTCATGGGGGAGGGAAGGGGCAGGGGCCAGATCAAGGTCCCCGTGCAGAGGGGCAGTACTGCAGAGACAGAAGCAGGGGTAAGTTGAGCAGGGTCCCAGCCAGGTGGGACTTACCTGCTGGGGAGGTGCACCCCCAAATAATTTCTTCTCACTCTACCTTGATCAGCCCCCCCTTCCTTCCCCACAGACTTACCTGCTGGGCAGGGCGGTGGGGTAGCAGCAATACACAGTAGATCTTGGAGTTGCTTTTAAATGATAACAGTGATCTCCTACCTTAAAAGGTTGGAAACCACTGCTGTAAAAGAACCTGGGATCTATAATGATCTCGAGAATGGGGGCCATGGACCAGAAGGAGGAGGAAAGACTGCATCTCTCATGCCTTTCCTGAACGGAGAATACACTCATTCCTTTTTTCCACTCTTGGAACAAATCTGGGAGGCACTCAGCAAATTTTCCTCCTTCCCTACACCTTTCTTCCACATAAGCAAGCAATCTGATTTTTTTAAGAATTACTGAACCACACCAATCTTCACAAAGCAGATATTCCTCACTAAGGCTAACAAGCATCATATAAGACTTCTTAGTTCTTTAGTGTACTAAAAAGTAATGTTTTAAAGCAGTTTTTCTACCCAATGCAATATCTCAGGCCTCAGAGAGCAAAAGATACACACAGATAGTATAAAGTACCATTTGCTAAAGTTCTGAGAAACATTTCATCTTTGGATTCAGATCAAGCATGAGACCCTTCTGCTCTGAAATAAGGTTGAGCAGCTGAAATAAGGTTTTAGGACAGAGCGCTCCATTCAATCAAAACAATGCTACAAAACCAAACAGCAGCAAAGGAACTATAGTAAAAAAATAGGACAATTTAAATGGTAAAAGATATAACATCGTAAGCCACAACCTCCCTCCATAGAAAAGCCACCTTCAGTAGATATTAAACATGAGAAAACTTTAATCACTTCTTCCTTTAGAAGTTCTTCAAACAATGCTGAGCACTTCAGTTAGGCATTTAAAACTTAAGCGCACAGCAAGTGGGAAATTAGCTATCATTTCTGGCACCAAAGGGATAAGATACTTAATTGGCTTAAAACCATTCAGACAATAGAATCGTTAGATTTCCTGAATACAGGTAAGTAACTCCTCTGATTATAAGTTACCGATATTTGGGCAAAAGGGAACAAAAAAGTGAGTGAAGATGAAACCATTTTCCAGCAAGCTCCAAGACCATGCACTCTAGGCTAACTCTAGCACTAAGATTCTATTTATGAGCTGTGATGCAATCAGGGTCGTCCTTAGGGTATGGCAAATTAGGGTGACCGCCCTGGGCCCCACACTTTGGGGGACCCTGCAGAGCAAGGCAGAGTGGCCATGGCCCCTCCCACGGGGCCCACCTAGTGCTGGCAGCTCTGCCCCACGCTGCGGAAGAAGTACAGAGACCACCTCCCCCTCCACCACCCAGGCACAGGGGAGATCCCTTCCAGTGCTCTGCCTTTGCAGGGTCCCATGGGCCCTGTGCAGTGTTAAGGGAACCCTGTACAGGCTAATTTGCCCCAGGCCCCACACCTCCCTAGGGTCAGCCCTGAATACAAATCAAGACAGCATCATCACATTAAGTCAAAGGCATTTTTCTCCCTTCAGACTTTCTAGCCAAGTATGTTTGTACCGTGAAGATGTGAAGATATTGATATCAGAACTCATGGTGATAGCTTTTATTAAACCAACTAGATTTTTGTGGGGGGAAAAGAAATCTTTAATTTTTTTCTTTATTTTGTCATTTTTTAATTTTGCAAAAATCTAGTTGGTCTAATAAAAGATTTATCACCTTTACCAAGAGTTCCCATTCCTTTTGCCTCTAGACCAATATGGCTACAACCTGGATGCCTGAAGATCTGGATATAGAATTCAAAGAACTAAAAATAAAAACTGAATCTTGTGACCTTATCTTGAACCAGGATAGTGTCAACACTGATACACAAAATTCCTAAATTAAGTCAGACAAGCATCTTGTGGACTGTGGAACAGATATGTAGGAATAAAAGTCTTTAGATGGAATTTGGGATACATACTGCTATTCCGCAACTAAGGTGGGCAATTTGCTAGCCTCAGTAAGAGGATCTTGCTTCAGCCTTGAAAGAAGTACTTGAAAGAGCAGGTACTAAAAACAGATAGCCAGATCCCCAGATGGATCATGAAATTCAAAACAGATGCACTGATTGAGTGAGAATAGAGTGAGACACTGACCCAGAAAGTCAGCACTTCAACCACTGTGAATTAATTTATGCATCCCTGTGGTATTACTATACATCCACATACTATCAGTACTCAATTATGTAACATACTGCACAGAACTTGGATAATCAATTTTGTTATTGATTTTATAACACATTTGCACTTACATTTTCATAATCCTTCATGGTCCGAGCCCTGGTTGGTGAAACTGCATCTTCTGCCATGTCTGGTAACACTAGACATTGGGGAAGTAAATTAAAATAAATTAAGACACCAAAGGAACTAAAGTTCTGCTTTTAACTGGTGAAAGCTAAGGATTAGTATAATCATATAAATGCAATAAAAGCACTAAGCTAAACACAATTATATCTTTATGACCATTTTTTACATTATGTATTAATCCATTTCATCTGGATAGCTAAGCTTTAGTTGCATTAGCTTACCTATGCACACCCCTGGGTCAGAAGTCTCAACTACACCTGTAACACCCATTCAAAGCAGCAGATGCCAAGGGGATTCACCAGTGCAACATTTGCAGGCTGGAAGATGAAGCAAAGAAATACCCATTGTTTGTCTATGGGTAACTCGTTACTAAAAATGTGCCATTTCCACATAGCCAATTCTGCAAGTCAATTTTATTACAAAGTGCAGCATTTGCACCCAAGGTTTTTCTGAATAAAATCTTCAAAACACCACACTGGGCCAGGGGGAATTAGTTCTAGATAAATGCTTAAAACAAATCAAAACGACACACAAAACATAACATCTTAAAATAAACCAACCCAAGGAAAAAAGGTAGAACTCAGAGACCATCGAAAGGACTGAGGTCCTAGATTCAGCCTTGTAGCTACTATGGGAAAAAATAAGTATCTTCCAACTTGAAATAATTCCACATATACCATTCTATATGCACAACGCAGTCTGAAAAACCCCTGGGAATGCTCACTTTTGAGATCTTAAAATCCTGAAGTTGTTTTAAGAATGATGTCTCATCAGATTAATCACAACTAAGAGAATACAGCCACCGCTATATTGTCATTCAAGCATGTTTTTCAGAAAGTATTTTTGTTTCATAACCTTAATATGCTCCCAGGATAAGTATACATAAATTGCTTTAAAAATTGAGCAGCAGTAGTTGTTTGAAACTCCATCTACAATACACTTTAGCTAACTGCACAAATACATAGTGTCCAGACTAGCCTCCAAAAATCGCACGGACCAGAAAGACGGTCCAAGATGCACAAGACTGTTATAACTGTGCAAACAGCACTTCATAAAATAATAGGATACATCCATTTTGCTTCAAAAGCAATGTATCAGGCTATATTTTCTCTAAAACCTGCAATAAGACGAACATTGCAGCCACCACAAGGTCACAATAAAGCTAAAGATGATAAATTATTGTCCTTGATCAATACAGGTCAGTAAAACTTTACGGAAAGACTTTCTTTTCCCTTTAGAAAGGAACCTGTAGCAGGTGCTGACTCAGCCACCACAGCAGAAAGCAAAACTCTCACAACTTAACTAGGCTGCAGCTGGAAAACCCTGCATGAAATTTTAATGCCATTTTTCTAAGAAAAAAAATACCAAGTATGAACCATCAATAGTGCTAGTTAGACTAAGCAGTTCAGAGCCTGGTCCTCAGGACCTTAATGGCAACAGAAACATAAATGTTTTGGACTAATACTAGTATCTGCAGGAGTAGCTTGAGTTTAGAAGGTTTTCTGGATTTTTAAAAAAGGGACAATCATCATCATGTTATCTGTTTGGCAGGTAGTGGCCTTGTAATCTGACTGACAGTTCCTTGCCACTGGTTGTGGTTTTCCACAAGGTGCATAACTTCTGCTGATAACAGGGAGCAGGCTGGATTTAAGGAGGCTCCCAAATTGTTACAGAAATAGCACGTCTTCTCTGCAGCTTCCCAGCCACTGGGGCAGGCCAAAGAAGTAGGCAAACACACTTGTGCACCATAAATAAAGAGATTTCTTTGCCTAGGAAACAATGTAAAAACCCTCTAACTCGTGAGCATCCAGGTGCTTCATTAAGCTTGTGCCTTTCCTCCCCACCAGGCTAATGCATTCAGTGGCACTCCAGTCGGTGGGCAAGTTTCACTTTCAAAGTCTCCCCAGGTTTGGGTTTCAACAGACCAGGGAAACAGGTTGCAATTTAGAGGAAAAAGAAAAATCAGCTGTCAGCTATGAACGTTAAACCCCTGCTACACATTGCCTATATGCCCAAACCACTGATGAAATGCATTATACGTGTACACTGGCCAAGCATGCAAGTAATTACTGTGGAATTCACTGGTGAAACACATTATTTATGCAAAGCAATTACCATACAATTCACTGGTGAAACACGCTATAAATGTATACCGGTCACCATGCAAACCAATCGCTATGCAATTCACTGGTGAAACACAAACATACTATAACATGTATACCAACCACACACACAAAGTAATTATTTTGAAATTCACTGATGAACTGTGCCCATGTACACTGGCCACCCAAGCAAAGAAACTATTACACAAATCACTGCTGAATCGCGCAATAAACGTAGACCAGCCATCCATAGAAAGTAATCCTACAACTAACTGACTGGCAAACCGGGCCATAAATGTGCCCTCGCCTCCCGTGCAAAGTAATTATCACACGCTTCACTGGCGAACCGTGCAATAAACATGTGCCAGCCACCTGTGCAAAGAAACCATCACACAATTGAATTGTGCCATCGATGTACCCCAGCCTCCCGTGCAAAGTAACCACCGCATCGCTTATGGGCGAATCGTGCAACACGTGCCAAGGCGCCATCGTGCAAAGAACTGGTGAATCGCACAATAAACCAGTCACCCATGCAAAGTATCTGTCACACCATTCAGTGCCATAAACGCACCCCGCCACCCACACAAAGTCACTGTGGCAGGAGATGAAAAAAAATATGAGGGTCCAGTTTTAAAAAGAAGAGCCGACCCGCTGCAGAGCCGGGGCTCACGCACAAAGCGCCCGCACCGGGGCGGGTTTCTATCGCTCGTCAAGTGAACGTGTGTGCGGCAGGGCGGGCCCGCGGGAAGCGCGGCAACTCTTCCCGGCGGTGTCCGGGCAGCCCCCGCTCACCTGCGCTGCCGGCCGGGCCGGGTCGGGCTGCATCCCCGGGCACGTCGGCCAGGTCGGCCACGTTGACGCTGAGGGAGAAAGAGACACGGGTCAGCGCGGGCGGCGGGACGCGGCGCCACGCGGGGACGGGAGGGTGACACCGCGGTTAAGCTCCTACCTGCCGCCCAAGTCCAGGGGCAGCGTGGGATCGTCCCCCGGCAGCGAGTCCATGGCGGCGGCCGTGCCCGGTGGTTATTGTGCGAATTTGGCGGCTCCACTGGAATTCAAACGGCTACAGCCGCTTCCGCCATCTTGTGGCCCTGACCGTGAAGCCGTTGAAGCCGCCCCGGGAGGGCCTGGCCCCCGGGCACCATAGGCATCTATTGGGAAGCCGTCATTTTTGCTGAGGGAGCCGCCTGCGGAAGCAGGCGAGGACGCCCTCTTAACTGAGGGCAGACGGGGGTGGAGAATGCCAACTGGGCTGAGAGCTGGGTAGGAGTTGAGTGTGGGCAGCCGCCATCTTGAGTGAGGGAAGGAAGGTCGGGGGAGCCTGAGCAGCGGTCAGTTTGCAATAGAAGCTGGTTAAGGAGGTGCCATCTTTACTAAGGGCACGGTGTTGCGTCGTTAGGATGGGGACACGTGTGTGGGAGCTGCCGTCTTAATTTAGGGCCCCGTGGTGCACAGTGTGGGGAGAAGGTACAAGGTATTTTTGGGGTCTCTGGTGGGGGTAAAGTGGATATAATTAGGGGGTTGTGTTAAATCACCAGGCGGTTTCCTCAGGGATCCTGTAGGTCACCAGGGGCTACTACCTGCTCCACACTGTCACTCCCTTTCCTTTCCCCTGCCTGATCTGCCGCTCTGCTTTCTGCTTCCTTCCCTGTCCGCCCTTCCCGATCTGCTGCTCTGCTGTTTCCTTCCCCGTTGGCCCTTCCTGATCTGCTGCTTTGCTTTCTGCTCCCTGCTCACTTTCCATGTGCTGGGTTTCCAGCTCTGTCTGAATCTATTCCAGGAGGTTTCATCACACAATGCAGTGACATGAATGACTGATCTACTGCACTCAGGAAGGCAAACGTATGTTACTCTTACATTTTAAAACTGTAAGAAACCATGGGACCGCAGTATAAATTGGATTCGACATTTAATATTTATTTTAATGAAAGCCCTGTCATTTATCTCCTGGGTGACTCTCAGCCGTCTCCTGGAGATTGTCTCAATCCTGGAGACTCCAGGGGCTGGCAGTCCCTAGCCAGGTGCCATGCACATGGGCTGCCTCTGCCACTTGTGGCATAAGTGTGGCAAATTGGCCAGCCCTGGGTTTGGGAATGGTGGCCACATTAGCAACAGCTGGCCATTTTTTGCGGCTATTGGGTGAATTCCTGCTTCTAGGAGTGGGCGGCACAGGGCCTGACTTTCAGAGGCCTCGAGCCCCAAGATCAGCAGAAGTGGGTGGAATCGGTGGGGTGTGGGACAGCACCTCTGACAGGCAGAGCCCCAGCTCCCCCTGACAGCCCAGCTGCATCGGTTCATCTGGACACACTGCATCTTCCTTGGGTTACGAGCACGGCCATCCACATTGCACTAACCCATGCGTTTAACTGTGGGATCAAGCTTATGCAGACCTGTGTGTCAAATAGAGCCTGCCAACAAAAGTAGAAGAATTAGAGCCTGTCCTTTGACTCCCTTGAAATACAGCACATGGGTTTGGAAGGGAATGAACGCAAATAGCGTGAAGCCATGGGGAGCCTTTCCCCTGCCCTAACACTACTTCATCTCTGCTTGGGAGCCTGTGAGAGAGCCTATTGTCTGCTCAAATAAAATGTGTAACAGCAGGTGCTCAAGTACTAGTGATCTGGAATATGTGTTTACGATAAATAGGTAGGTAAGCAGGTATGATGGATAGAATTAGTCTCACGATTTAAGGTTCTTGTTATTTTAAAAGCAAAATGTATAATTCATGGATCTAAAACCAAGAATCCTGTCCATCATAACAAATCACCCTTGAAAATACCACCTGAAATAAGTTTATTGAATACATAAGCTTGCCCAGTGCCGAGATGAAAGCTACAAAAGAATTGGTATTTTGCCAAAGTAGTATACTTAGCCATACAGTGCATTGTTAAATCGAGTTTTATCGCCCTAGGGGTGTTCTTTCCTCAATATGTGCGTGCAATTTCCATTACTGCTGCTTACAAGCAGCTAGGAAATATATACTCTTCAACTGTATTCAGGTAAGAGCCTGTTTTTAAGATGATCCACTCCAGAAACATCCACGGTACATTTCTGCAAATGGATCATTTTATCTTAAAAATAAAGTGACAATCCATTATGAAATGCCATATTTTAACATTATATTGAATTTCATCATTGAATGGTATTTGTATCAGCTTGTACAAGGGTAGTATCCCAAACTTGATTTTATTCTAACCCTATACAATATTTCCATTTAAACAGCATGAAATGCGCTATGTAGGCCTGATTCATTTTTTCCTTCATTAAGAACAACGCATTGACAGCCACGCTGTACGATTTGCGAGTTAGTCACTGACACAGGCTCAAATCTTACAGTTTGGTTTGACATTTAATCTCTAGAATTCAGAGCTGGTGGTTGAATTTTTCAAGATTAAGTCCAGGGGAAACTTCAATCTAAGCCACTTACGTAGCCCTCATCATCATAGTAAATAAAAGTGGCATCTGGAGGAGGGCAACAGAAACAGCCGCCCCTGGCACTGGTGGGGTGGGGTTGGAGTGCAGGAGGGGCAGAAAAAAATAGCTGTCACAGCAGCCACACAATCACACGAGCAGCAGCAATGACCAGAAGTCACCACTACCCCTGTGTGTGGCAGGTGCCCCAGGCACCTGACCACACTGTTACACCGCTAAGTGAACGCTTCAGTCTTTAACAAGTTTATGCTCACAACGTGGATGTAGCGTGTTTGTCCAGGGTCCCTCAGAGTCTGGGGCAGACCTTAAGAGAATGCAGTTATTCTAAAGCCCAGACTGGCATCCTACCTGCTGGACAGTCCCTTCTCTCACCTTGGTCCTACCCTTATTAATAATGTTT
This sequence comes from Crocodylus porosus, assembly GCF_001723895.1. Lineage (NCBI taxonomy): Eukaryota > Metazoa > Chordata > Crocodylia > Crocodylidae > Crocodylus > Crocodylus porosus. The sequence goes on from NW_017728925.1 coordinate 8,950,978, forward strand.
ACATAACAGTAAACCATATTTGTTATCTCTGATGGAGACCTAATGTGTCCAAGGATTCCTGTCTTCTATTACCAGACAGGCAGGACTATGTTACTGTATGCCAGTTGCTTTCATTTGTCAACACCTGTCTTGACTACTTCAGCTGATACGGTGCAGAACAGGTACTTTGGATCCCAAAGCTGGATTATGTTATTCTTCCATAAGCTTTTCAAAACTTGGTTAACATGCTTTTATAGTTTTAATGAATTAGTTGAATCTTTTTGGTAGGATTTAAACATTCTCCTGCAGTGTTTGCAATCTAAATATTGCACCACTAGCTTGACTGATCATATAGCGAAAGCGGATGACTCTACTTCTATCATCCCAACTAAATGAAGGAACAGGGTAGGAGTCCCCCCAAGTGTCAACAATGAAAAAATGAATACTTTCAGTTTAATAATCTGCAGTATTACGTATAGCATAAGGACAGAGATGATTTCAGTATCTGATGAAGCAAGCTACTGCTTATGAAAGCTTATGCATCTCTAGTTTGTCTATAAGATACAAATGTACCCTGTTTTCTGAGAGATGGCTGCCTACGTCAAGTCTACAGGATCAGCCCGTGTCTGTTTATTAGAATATTTTCTCCCCTATGTTTGTAGTGCTGGATTACACTTATTCACCATAACCATCTGGACGATGTCAAGAAGATGCTTACCTCCTCAGTGCATTGGCTTTGGATCAGTACCAGTATGTGAACCTGCCTATTGTTATCACCTTATCACTCTGGAAATTTCTAAGGCTATGCAACTGGAGTCTGAGTTTTAGTGAGAGTTCATGGTATTGATGGGACCCGATTGTCTCAGTCTTTCTGGACTGATTGGGAGTTTTAAAACTGCATCTGCTAAATGGTAGCCAGACTAATCAGCCCGGTCTAGTTTGAAATTGTTTTTCTTCTTCTTTAAGGTGATCAGTCAGAGACAGTGACATTCATCTCAATGCCCAACATGACCCAAATGTTCATAAACAATAATGAACTACCGTATACAATATTTGACATGTAGCATTAAAGTAGTGACAGTCAGCCACAGAGCCACTAGGCAGAACATTTACTACCTAAATGATATAAGCCAGTATAGCATGTGCCCTGCAACATCTCTTGACACATGCTGTGTCCCCTGCTATTGAACTGAAATCAGCAGGCCTACTGTTAAGAAAGGCACTGCCCTAAATGGAGGTGGATTTGTGTCTTACAATGAGAGAACCCCTTTGGATCAAACAAAAAGATGCATTCCATCAAATGGATCAATAAGAGCTATGATGGTAACTGGGATGTCTGCATTACAAAATCTGCAGTAACACCATGGAGTTGTAAAGGGGAAGAAAATTATCATTTTGAAGTAATTAACAGCTTGCCCTCCGCTAATCAGATTAGCATTGTTTAGCCTTATCTTAATTAGCAGTGCATGTTAGGAGATTATACTAAATCCTTGTACCAGCAATTTGTATTGAAAAACTCAATTATCTGTCCTACTCCTACATGGAAGACTAGGATGACAACTGAGATATAGAGACTCAGGCCCTCCATTACATAAGCCCCAGGTCAGTAAGACACTTAAACTTGTGCCTGGTTTTAAGAACCTGCTTAATCCCCATCATCCCATCCCTTTGCATAAAGGCTTCATAGAACTGGACAGTAGGAGATGAAGGTAACTTTCAGTGACAAAGACAAGTGTTATCATTTATTTACTTCTGTATGGAAAAAAGGGCTTGATTTCCTAACACTGACAAGAAGGAAAGGTTAGGGTTCTGGAGGCAAAGATCTGAAGGTTTCTTTTGCACATATAAACACCTACTCTAAAATGAACAAGCCCTCAAATGTAGATTACAGAGAACTTGATACCCTCAAATTTCCTTTGTCGATCATAACAAGGATGTGGAAAAACACGATAAAATTGCTCTTTGCTAATTTCTAGCCTTGTTCCTGTTGTTCTCTCTTTTTTTTTTTTTATATGACTCGGTACTTTCTAAGCCAAAATAAACCTGTATACATATTATATCACTCTAGTAGAACAAATTTATTGACACTGGCCATGTCTATACAAGCAACAGACTGCACAGTTGTTACTGCACAGTCTTTTAGTACTTGCATAACCCAAGTACTTAATGACTGTGCAGTAACTGGAGTTACTGTGTAGTAGCGTCCCTGCACAGTTTTTTGACACTACTGCGCAGTAGCATCACGCATCACAACTAGTGCCCCCCTGCTACTGTGCAGTAGCATCTCAGGTACACACTGCCACTGAACTGAAAAGCAAGTATATGTGAACAAAATTAGCTAGAAGCCCAGGATAGTTAATACTAAGTGTTCAAAAGATTTCTCATGGCTTGATTTTTCAAGTGGTTATCTGGCATAATATAGCAGATGTGTTAGCAAATGACATTAACAAACAGTTTAAGGGCCACAATTCGTAGACTGGTGTAGAGCAGGAAGAACTCTGTTGGCATAAATGGAATAAGTCCTCCCTCCTCTGGCCAACGCATCTCTGAGTGAAGTAAATGGAAAGAGTCCTATTTGACTTAAATGGACAAAAACCAAAGCAAAAACACTAGCAGCATAGGTACAAATTATATACATTTATTCATTTTTAAATAACATTCTTCTGTATAAATTCTGACATATATTCAAATCATACACTATTTTTTTAGAAATGCATTTGTAAGCTTAGCATATGCGTAAGAAACACCTTATTGGGATGTGTGATAAGGCTGATGAGTTTTAGGTGGGAGCAAGCATGATGTTAAATGTTTTAGGCCCACATTTTCCTTATTAAAATTCCATCTGACACCTAAATAGCAGAGTCCCTTGAGAGCTAATTTTACAATTTTATTTTTAAAAATGTTTTAGGCTTCATTCTTCGGTTCTTGTTTTTAAAAGGAAGCTGTACAGATGTTCTGCCACATATTGCATCATTTATATTGCATGTAATATCTGGAATAAAAATGCTGTACAACAAGGGATCAACTGGCCCAAAATGTAGTAGAATGCTGAAAACATGCCATCTGGGCTCATAAATGGTTTCTGCTGGCCTGAGTGTGTTTTGCCTGGTCCAAGAGAATGACTGTTTCAATAAATGACTTTTTATGACAGTCCCCAAGGCTAAAACATCACGCATTTTTTTTCTAGCTATGGTGATTTGGTAAGAGTTAAGACCTTGTATTCACATTAGCCGATTATACTTTTGCACATTTGGTGCATCCTGTGCTTGTGGAGTAATATCCCTAGCTTTTGACCCAGCCAGGCTACCCCTCTTCATTTTATACATGGTTGATTGCATCTTTTTATCCATCCCCTTACATATGAGGGCTATTGTCTTCAAGTGTTTTACTACGGGATTTCATTTGCTTCACCCAGACCAGCTAGGCTATGTGGCAACATGGCTCTCACCTCCTCACGGCATGGGTTTGAGATTATGGCCAGTAGGAGCAAAAGCCATAAGTGTCTCACCGTCATACTTCTCTGGACTGCCATGTCCCCCTGTTTGTTACTCCAGCTACTCCATGGACACATAGCTACTGCACCATGCCACCCACTTCCTTGCCCAAAATCAACCACCATTGTCCTGCAAGACTAATGTACTACTTGTCTGCTAGGAAGCGACACATGATGGACCCCACCAATGTATGTGCAACAGTCCTGACTTCTCAGCCTGACACCCCTTCTCTAACCTGATGATTTTCTGCACTGGGCCCGATGAACCTCTGCAGTCTACATCCTACTTAACTGGTCATTCTCATTCTCAAACCTGCCAGTGGCAAAACCTCAACATTACAGAAGTTTGATGGCAAGTTATAATACAAGCAACTGAATGTAGAAGGAGTCCTGCTGGAAAAACCAAGGTCTTTGGTAGGATGACATACTTGCCCATAAGAATTCTCTGGCAATGAACTACAACAAGGTGCAATCCAACCTGGCTGAGAGATGGATCTCACTTAGCTTCTTCCTTCTATCATACAGGTGCTCAGGTAGATGGCTATGTGGGTGTTGGAGGGAAAAGAGTCAGGTTTCACACTAGTGGATCACAGGATGAGGTTGAACACAAAGCTGGGAAGTTTCTGTTGAATCTTATTTCTCTAAACAAGAGACCTGACTGAGTACAACTGATTTTGTTTCTTCTGCTGAATCGTTTTGTCGCATTAGATGCACCATCCCTTGCATCCCTCTGATGCTTTCATTCTCTGCTAATCAGAAGTTAGTGTCCAAACAAAGCATACCATACATCAGAGTTTCTCCAAAACAGGTCAGTCGAGTTTTAAAAAGCTGTGCAACTAAAGCCCAAAGAAAAGACTTAAATTCATTTCTGTGGGCTTCATGTCAGACCCACAGGATGGTCTCCTAGCCCTCTCTGTCCAGAACCATTTGCTGTCAGCAAAATACCCACAAAATCATACTGTTGTATGACAATGTGTAAAACAGACTGACATCTTCACCACGTCAGAGCTGGGCTAATATTCAGTGCTTGAATATTATTTTTCATGTTTATTTTTTCAGCTACAATGGGGCCAATATCAAAGGGAGCTCAGCAACTGAACTCAAAACCAAATCCTGCAACTGGTCACAGACTCTGTAATGTAAGAGAATCAAAAAAGCCAGGACCTGAAGTCCAAATTAAACTGGCCAAACCCTGTTATATTAGATAGCCTGCAGACTTTCCAAGGATCCATGAAGAAATGTTTTCTTTCAAAGAATATATCTGCTAATTTACCTCAACCCCACAAATAAAAGAAGAAAATAATTCTGACATGCTCAAGTGGACAATCTTTCCTTCACTTTGCCTGTTGCTTTTATTGCTCTAGAGAACTAGGCCCAGATGCTAACACACTGTCACTGAAATCTCTTATGAAACATCATCTCTTCCCAGTGTGTATAAACACCAGGGAATACACTTATAAAAATGAGTAGTGTCACGTAATTATGTCCAGATTATACTGCTTTCTCTACTTTAATAAAAACTGACCTTTAAAGCCTGGTGTATGATAAAGGCTTGCTAATATCCAGATTTTCTTTCTTTTTCTATTTTCCAACTAAAACTCAAATCTTTTTGAATGACTTGAATGCAGTCAACTGCAGACTTGAGAACTGACCTCAGGTTCAGTGCAGGCAATGTACCTCTTTTCATTGGCTTCATTGCCTCTGGCTGAGGTCCATACACAGTCCATCACATCTTCTTCAATTAAAAGATAAGCTCTTAGATACAGGGACTGCACATTATTATTATTATAACTATGTACAGCACCTAGCAGAATGCCATTCCCAAGCCAGAGTGAGGCCTCCCAGTACTTCTGGAATGCAAATAAATAATATCTTTCTACAGTACTTTTCCCTTCTGTCACATAAGAAATATGTATTTCTGCCTTTGTTTTTTTAATTGATGCAGCTATTGCTCTGCTTTGCTAACTTCCTTGTTTATCACTGAAGTGATTATGAACCGGCAAAGCACTGGCATGGCTGCATTACAGACTTTATCCCCGAGGTTACCAGAAGTTCACTTAATTAACACATAAGACAGGAACTAATTGCCCTGCTCAGAAGAGATCAAACAAAAGGTTTGATTCAACCTCACTGAAGTCAGCAGGAGGATTTCAGGAGGCTTTCCACTGGCTTCAGTGGGAACTGGATTGGGTGCAAAGACACACTCAGTGCAGTGAAAGGAATAAAGCAAAGAGACTGGATCTGGCACCTAATACAGATTACATGCCAAATGGCAGCACTGAAAAAAAAGCAAGGGCAGAGCTGAAGTTCTCCACGGCACTGTTTATTGCACTGTACAGGTGCAAACAAAATGCCCCAGTGAAGGTCTAATGTTCTTTGCACCTGGTATAGCACTGCCTTCTCCCAGGTGTTAGGAAACAGAGCTGTACAAGGACTGCACGTGCTTTTGGATGTTCCAACCTGTGCTCAGCCTGCTACAGTCAGCAGTCTTCCTGGGGGCTATGTCGGTGTGCATTCAAGCAACCTCGCTGCACCCTGCATTCAGACCTATACCTCAGAGTGGAGGAACAACAAGGCAACCTTGCCATACAGCTCTTTCCATTTGACAGTGCTCATTAACTTGTACTCCCCTTGTTAAAAGCCAGTCTGCCTCTATATAAAAGTGGTAGGATTCTGCATAACCAGTGATCCCTTGTATGTTTCTTAACAATGAGTAGTCCCCACCTGTCCATACTTTATACTACATGAACTTTCAGAAATCAATTACTTGACAGTGTCCACATCATTTATTATTGTATCTAGAATTTTGAAACCAGGGACCTGATCCTGTAGATACTTTGCACGAAATCCTGGTTCCACTGAAGACAAGGGAAATTTTGCTATTGTCATCAAGAGAAGCAGAGATAGGCCAATGTGCAGCACTATTGGCAATTTTAGTCATAATTACATAAGTAGTCCTTACTTGCCCGAGTCGGCTCATGACTCCAATCAGACTACTCCTGTGAATGCTGACAGCTCTTGTTAAGTCTGATTGATAGGATCAGTCTTTAAATAACATTGCTGATACATTTGCATTTTGTGGGGAGATTTCAAAGCAACCCTGATCACTGGCCCTTCAGATGTCTGTTCATGACATCACCGGATATTTACTAGGGTCAACATGGATAAAGGAACAGGGATGTTGACAGTTTCAGAGACAAGTAGGAAACACTCAGCTTCTTAAAAAAATTTCAGTGATATCAGAAGAGGAACTTTAAATGATGGATGTTTGCCAGAGACCCAGCTCCAGCAATATTGCCATCTAATTTACAGTATTTTAAACAATCCTCATATTTTTTTTTTACAATGCCACTAACTGCTGTACAGATAAAATCTAGATGATAAAATATGACTTATGGCTTTTCTTTTTTTACAAATAGTTACAAATACAATGCCAAGAAGTTATATTACATTCTATATACAGAACACACCATTTCTGTCAGGGTAAGATAGTAAGCCTAGCATGTATTTTTACAGGGCAACCCTGAGATGTCTGGTTGTCTTCCCTTGTACAATATGTATACAAGTTCATTAACTCCTTCTATAAAAATGGATTCCTGTATTTTAATAGTATTGTCACCTTACATAAGGGAAAAGAGTTATCTCCCCCAACAGATATTTTCATGTTTGATTTTTTTTCTGCTCCCCAAAATCAATGGGGTGGTTTTACTGTGCGTAACATTTACTTATTTAAATGTCTTTTAGTACTATGGTGAAGTGAATGAGATTTCCTCTTTCTTTAAAACAAATTTATGTAAGGAAATAATATGAAGCTTTTAGAAAAGTCTATTTCCTGAAAATCCACCATTCATTCACAGGCTACTTTTCAAAATATTGGACGCAGGTACAAGCATTAGCTTGGCTGGAAGTCAAAGTAACTTTTGATTAATCACAGGGTTCTGCTTGCTATAGCCCTACCACAACTCTTCATACAAAAATATATTTTAAGATCAGCATTATTTTATGTAAAGTCTTTATCAACAGTGAAGTCTATGGATCTTCATGGGAAATGACACACTGAATGCATTCATTATGTTACCTGAAAACCTGATGCACTGCACACCTTTCCTGTTCACCAGCAAGCTACACCATGCCCAACATAAAAAAATATCTGGGTAGCAAATTCCTTTGCTTGAAACCTTGGCACAGATTCTGATATTCCTTGAATGAGCAGAGTCCTTTTTTAAGCTAATTTTGGAATAGCTGGATAAATTCTTCCTTTATGCCTTATAGTTATGCATTGGAGTTGTCAGCGTCAGCTGTCCATTAGGCGCCACTTCATTTCCATCATCCTCCAGTAACCCCGAAACATCAGCATTGGGTATACTGTCATGGTAGCTGCTAAAACTGATGTTGTCCTCCTTTAGTTCAATGGTCCAAAAAGGAGCATTAAGTTTTCTGTTTTGATATTCACGATACATATAGACAGCACCCACAAAGCCCATTAGTAGGACCACAACAATGATAATCACCGTCAAAATAATTATGTTAAATTGAGTCCACGAGACATCTGCAAAAGCAGATGTACTATTGTCAGAGGAGCTTATCGGAAATACAGTCTGCACAGTCGGTGGTGGTAATGTACTGTTTGTCACTGTAGTTGAAAACGATGTTGCCTTGCTGGTGCTTGGAGCAAAAGTTACAAACTCTGTAGCTTCTGGACCGGGAAAGATTTCTAGAAATAAAAATAAAAATACAAATGTAGTAAAATACATGATAAGCCACAATCAGAGATCAGCAAAACCCAACAACACAATCAATACCTTGCCCTGTTCATAACAGTCACTACAAAGGCAACAAGCTTGGAAATGCTCGAAAGTTTACATTCCTTTTATGCATCAAAATGAGTGGCCAGATTTTAAAAACAGTATGACATGTTGCATGACCACTGGACACCAAGTTCCCTTCAGTGAGAGTGCAACGCTTTTACAAACCTGATTTACAGGCCAAAAAGGGGGCTGAGCTGTTCTGAAAAATCTGTTTATGATTGCGTGTGCAGAGATTTAGAAAAATCTGGCTCCTTAGGCTCAAAATGAATACAAACCATGTCAAATATTCCTGAGTAGGAACTGCGTGGTTCCACTGAAGTCAAAGAGTTTTGCCACTGACTTCAGTGAAGCCAGAATTTAATGTCACGTGTTAAAAGCTGTAGAATCAAGCTGGGACAGTTAGATCTAAGGACAATGATTTGCACATTTTTGCACTACATTTTACTATATACATTCACACTTCAGGTTTGCTTCCAGCTCAGCTGCGCAAAAAGTACAAAAGCCAAGATAAAACAACAAAGCCTTAATGGTCTATCATTAAATGTTTCTAAAGTGACACTTCTGTATGTAAAAAGGCACAATTCCAAACTGCCTTCACATGAATCTAAAAACAAACCTCACTGAAGCCAATTAAATATACATGCACAACAGAGAGTACGATGTGGCTCGGTAACATTTAGAAATAAGAAAGCACATGGATGTTGTAATAGTCTTTAAGCAGTATGACAATCAGTTGCACCATGTTTCAGGTTCAGTTTATGGCATAGGCTAACAGGCAAAACACAGGATTTGTCAGTGGATGAGACCACCTCATCCAGCACCTTATCTTCAACACTAGCCAGCACAAGAGGCTTTGGAGGAAAGTACAAGAACACCCTCCCATAGGTATATAATGGGGAAATCTGACCTCCATGGGGAGTGTCCCCTTAGCTTCTAATACGTATGGAGGCTTAAGCTCTGGAGCATAAGATTTTCTACCCCTTCCAACACTTCTGTAGGAACTATTATAACCCTAGTTATTCTTGGTCTCCATTTAAAATATCCAATCCCTCTTCAGTCCTCTCAAGTTCTTGGCCTCAGAGCAACATAAGGTCCTCAGTGTTTTCAGATATGTGAATAGTATGACACGAATAACAGGATATTTTAGATTGTCATGTTCTTGTAGGAACATTCAGGTTAAACGTGTGCTTTCAGACAATACACGTTCAATGCAGCTCGCTTTAAAGGCCTCATTATATCTCCTTTCTATTTTGCCCTACTCTCATTCTGCCATCCTGTGCTTTAAAAGCTCTGCCTTCAGTTTAAATCCACTCACAGCTGAATTAATTACTGATGATGGTGCCTCACTATATGGATTTGGCTCTTCTGCAGAAAACACTTGCTGATAGGGACGGAGTGGGGAAATCAATTTTGGTGAGCTGATTCCTGATGGAGCTGTATCACTACAGGCAATCAGAATTATGATTACCACAACTTCTCGAGCAAGCCCTAACTGCCAGCAATGGGATGTTACCAATGTTAAAAGGATGGACGGATTTATAAATGGAGTGATGCTAATCAGTATATTTTACACCTAGGCAGAGGATTTGGATGGCCAAGTCCACTAAATGCACCTGTTCTCATCTAGTCTCAACAACTAAGCAGTGCTGGGCCTGGCTAGGATTTATATGGGAGACCTACCTTGGAAACCCAGGGAGTCCGATGGCAATATATTGTTGTGAACTATGGCCAACATACATAATCGCATACACCAGCTAGATAATGCACATTCTTGGTTTTAGAAGCAGTTAAAATCTCAGGTACTAATCTTGCTCCCATTGAGGCCACGGGCAAAATTCCTAGCAAAATCAATTATGCTGGACTGGAGCCTTCAACTCTAAGCTAATGGAAACAGTAGTACTTCACTGTAGTAGTCAGGACCAGCTCCACTAGAACTTTACTCAGTCTTTGTGCCAAGTTGCTCAGAGCCCTGTGCCCATTTGCTATCTGATGGAGGCCAGCATTGCTCAGACAAATCTTTGGTGTCAGCTGTTGCTCTTACATCACTTGTCTTGGTCTTTCAGCCCATGAGTTTTTGAGGGCCCACAAAATACCAGGCTATATCCTAGTGCTTGAGGAATCCTGCAGTAATCTGCCCCTGTGTCCAAGTTGTGGTATATAAGCAGTAATAAAAAATTAGTTTTTCAAAATGGGCCAACTGGAGATTCCTTAAAAGGATCCTGGTTGCCATACACCACTGAGTACCTGCCCTCTGAAAACTAGAGCTCTTTAAATTGCTTCAAGTTAGACAACAACTGAGGAATCCAAATTAAGTGGCTACTTTTGAAAACCTTGGCTCTAAATCAGATAAAACACCGTGCCTCCTAGGCACTGCTTTAAGTGGCCTGGGGGCGGGGCATGAAGGAAAGAATGAAAAAGAAACTGCAGGTTTTCTTAATTATTAACATGAAAGAGAGGACAGATCTCAATGAAACAGTACAGCTGAATAATCACTTGGCCTCATCCCTATGAAGCAGGAGAGGAAGCTTTCCTGCGTTGTAAATCAGCATAATCACAAAGCTCATTCAAGCAGCAGGATAAGTGCAATTGGAAATGTTTAAGAAAGTGCAAATACATGAGATACTGGGGAGCAAGGTCATGCCAGTCATTTGTATACAAAACCAGCAGGTGCATTTACACATGTACTTTACTGCCACATAGACTAATTAGCTCTGCCACAAAACATCACCATCTAAATGTGCACCACTATTAGGACGCAGTATACTAATCAATTCCACTGTAAGACAGTAGTGTCAGGGACACTGCTACCTTACGGTGGAATACTTACCTACAATTAAGTGCACATGTGGACCATGAGCATGGCTGCACATTGCCCCCAGTCAGCAGAGGGCTAGACCCCTGCCTCCTGCCAGCTGCTCCGCCATCTGACACCACCATCCAGAGCCTGGGGCTGACCCCCTCCCCCCCGCCAAGCCCCCAGCTAGCCTGAGCCTGCTCCTCCCTGGCTCAAATTGCTGCTGTTCCAGGTGCATGTGTAGATGCTGCATCTGGGAGCAGCTTACTCTGGCTCAGACAGCTCCAGAATTTATTGCAGCATATTAACTGCATATGTAGATGCACCCAGTGAGTTATAGTGGGGGGAACAAAAGTAAAATTGCTATTAATATCCCTGTGGAGGCTGAGATATATTAAATTAAAGCAAATAGACATTAAACTTTTTAGTAATGTACTAACAACTCCTGCAGCACTGTGAGAGAAGCCATTTCTAGCACACGGCTGCACTCTTACAAAGTGGCATCTTCAAGCACCACAACCAACTTGTACCTGAGAATCGTAGACACAATGCACAGAGAAGGTATATGACCTAGACAATTCCTAAAAAGCCTTGATATTTTGTAATGGTCAATTCCAAACCCCAAGTGACAATGATTTTCTCTGCCCCTTTGACTAAATTGCTAATTGGTTCATGCCTTGGTTTTAGCATCCACAAAATAAAGATGATAATCCCCCAAACTGGTTTAAGTAGTTGGTTAATATCTCATTTAGTACTTTGAGGTGCTAAATGTTATTGTAAAAAAAATAATGTTAATGTGTATATGGAATGGAGTGATGGAGTTTGCACTCAGCTACATAAACCCATGTACTTGTTCAATTATGTACACTGGAAAGAATCTTTTGGTTTCAGTGCATTTCACAATACCTCCTGCCACAATTCAAGGAGCAGAAAATTGCTGAAAAACCCAAATTAAGCTCCAATTCATAGATTTTTAGGCCAGAAAGAATCACTAGATTTAGATAATCTGACCTTCAAACCCTAGCCAAATAAATCTGTTGCTTTTTTTACCTTTATAAAACACCCACACATACACCCTCACCCACAAAGAGGAAAGCTGACTTCAAGAAAGGAATTTTCACAAATGTTTTTCTGTGCTAATTGTCTACAGGGAATTGTCCGTAAGAGCCACTTCCAGAATGCCAAAGGCTAGCAGCATGTCATAAATATCGCCGCTGCTCATTTCAGTGTAGACAATGGTCAAACATGCTTTCTTTAATTGAAAACAAGACTTACAGCGCATCAGAAATGGTCACATGAGAATCTCTTCTGGCTGCTATCTTGAAAGAGTGCCCACGTCCATCGTGGATGACTTAATTACTGTGTCCTCCATCAACTGCATGCCCCTCCTTAAACAAATACAAGAAATACCCCTGCCCTCCCTCAGAGAGCTTGTAAGCATATGATCCATACAATACACATGGACACCAATATAAGGAGAACATTTTACCTTTCTTGGTGCAGTTGGTTCCCTCAGGGTCTTTGATATAACCTTCCTGACATTCCTCACAATGAAACCCAGCAGTGTGGTATAGACAGCCAATGCATTCCCCTGTCTCTGGCATGCATATCCTGGGTGACTGAATTGGGTCTACATTCCCATTACATTTGCATCTTATGCAGATACTGTCAGAATTGTAATAGCCATTGTCACACTGGTTACAGTTTGGACCAGTGTATCCGGTTTTGCATTTGTCACATGTTGGGACATGCTGTCCAGGTTCTAAAAAGAGAAGAGAAAATACAAATAACTTAAATAAGAAAGCTATTATTTTCAGTCCTGCATATCCTACATATTTCTACTGCTATTAAAAAAAACTGCTGGCAAACTGAGGCTCTGTATAGACATAATTTTAAACTGCTTTAAAAGAGGAGGGAAGACCTGCCACTCTGAAGCAAACATCAGCTGATTAACTGTTAGGTTACCTTTATTCCTATAACAGTATATATAGTAGATACGAGATAAACCATTGTAACTTTAAACTTGAAACAAGTTTAAAGTTGCAGCAGCTTAGCTCCACTTACACTGGCATGAAAACATAACAATTACACTGGAACATTTTATACCAGTATAATGTAACTTCTGTATAACTGAAGGTAGGGTAGAGATGCACCTTACAGACTAACTGAATCAAAGATGTACACACTCATGAACAACAGCTCACTTCATCAGATGCTCATGCATCCCTGATTTCATTAGTCTATAAGGTGCATCTCTACTCTGCTTTCTGCCTGACTTCCCTCTGAGCTGTGCGGCATGCAACTGGCACCACAGCATGAGCACACTTGTGTGGCCACGCACACCACACAGCTTGGAGGGAACACTGCTTCAGACTAACATGGCTAATTACCTATGTCTATATAAGTCTTATTTCTGACCACACCCCGAGATCATTACTACAGGAGGCTTTTGTCTTGAGGGACCAACTGCAACAAACAAATGGCACACTGCGATTACACCATGAAAGTCAGGGATGCATGAGAACTTTTTAGATTATCTGAACCTAACAAAGGATGACAACAGGCAATCAAGGAGACACTGAGCATTTTATTATCATCTAAAGCAATGGAAATCTTGTTCCCCGTTTCCCAGAATAGCGTTACTCCTCAAGGTCAAATATTTTCTGTTTCTCTCAAAACACACACACACAAGTAAATTATATAGCTTTATTACTCCATTTTTTACTCATACAATTTTTAACTTCACGTAATGGGTTGCCAACCTGAAAAAGCTGAGAAAAATGGCCCTCGTCAATCTCTTTGCTTACTCCAAGTTAGATCTCTGTGTTATGTTTTCTAGCATTTTTGTCAGATTAATTTTAAAAGCCCCAAATAAACCAACCTGCCATCACTACCTTTAGGAGTCTCCTTACATAGCCAGCTATCTCAGTGTCAGGACATTTGTCATCTTAATCTTATCCTTTCTTAATTTCATCCCACCACCCATACTTATACCCATTCTTTGCTACATTTCTGGTCATCTAGTGCTAAACAGTTAAAGCAACACTGCAGAAATTTTAAGGCACAGATATCTTCACAAACTCTACAGCGCACCAAAGAACAGAGTATGTCTGTGGCAGGCTGTATTGTCTATGACTTGAGAGAAATTCAGCCCCTACAGAAAGTGAAAACATACGGCCTCTGCACCACTTATCTACTATACAAGAAGGAATTAAGACTTGCATACGTCTGTTGCACATTTTCTGCACAATTCACCCTTGGCAGTATCACAGGCTAATTACCTGCAGCATCAATATCTTGTCTGAAAAACTTTAAATACATTGTAAAAGTTCAGTGAAAGCTACCAGGAGCTTTGTAATGAAGTTTGCATACAAAACAGCTAGTTCCTGCAGTGAGCAGCCTTCCAGTGGTCTCTGTTGTGCTGTTGCCCTCCGAAACACTAATAAAATACTCTAAATAAATATTGGGCTTTTCCTGGCATGTGTCACTTCCAGTAATACACTTCAGTTCCCCTGAAAAAAGCTTAAGGCAGGCTTCTAGACTAAGATACCAAGATGATCAACTCTGAGGAAAGTTTAGTTATGAAAAACACAGGAAGAAGTTGTTCTAACTAGCTTAGCATAAACAGGCTTACTTATTCGGCAGCTACCAGTAGATGCTACAGTTGAACATGGGCAGTGGTGGCATTCATGGGCTGGGAGGGTGCTTCTGTAGAAGCCAACCTTACATTTTTCACATTGACTTCCTTCCGTATTTCCTTGGCAGTTCAAACAGGCACCTAAAAGAAATCAACACAAAAAATATACAAGTCATTTAACAACAGCAACAGAGGCATACAATTTTAGCAAGAACTGTTCATGTGTACACACACACACACTTTTGTAAATTTTACCTTGATGTTACTGCAAACACAGGGGAAAAAATGTCTCTAGCTCTAACAATACAGGCCCTTTTGAAGAGTCATCCATCAACAGGAAAATCATGTACTTCAAGATTTGCAATTGCAGCAAGAGCGAAGGTGACTTGAAGGAAGCTTATTTGATTAAAACCCATGTACAAGTCTCTTAAAGAACTAAAAGCAACCTTATGAGAAATGACAGTGGCACAGAGCAGTGTATTTACAGCATAAACAAACACAAGAGCAGACTCACTGAGCTAAGCTATTTGTGTTTTAGTAGGTGGAAAAAAATATTGACATGAATCAAGCATGTAAAATCCATGAGTCAGTCAATATTGAGATTCTAGTTCAAACAAAATATTGTTCGTTATAACATCCATCAAGGTTGCTTGCACATCATGCAAGTCTGACCCCAGATCCACTACATTCATCATCTTTCTTCCCCAGTGCAATGGTGATTCTGCAGACAGAGTCCCAAAGAAAGTCCGATTTCTCCTTGCATCTGCCCCTCAGGTTAAAAGGAGATGAATAACTGGCTGGCTACTGCTGTTAAAACCAGTTCATTTACATATATGGTAGGGGTTGGTAGTTCCTGTGATGACTAAAGATGTTTCCTCCATTCAATATTTCAAGTTTCTCTTCAATATTTGATCCTTCTCTGATGGCAGGTACGTGGCCAGTGATCTTTTATGGGGGAAATTACCCTATCACTATTTACCATGGATGAAACCCTTTATTGGCTACCTCAGAAGAAAGAGGTCAAGGACTGAATGAATCATGGAAAACCAACTCTGAGAAGTGGTTCATCCTGGTCAACATTAAGGCTCAGGCTTTCAGTTACACCAGTATAAATCTGGTATTACTGCATTTTTCTGGGTAGCCTGTTCAACACCCAACTTCTATCAGCAGTCACTTCCAGCATCTTTGTCTATCAACATCCAAATGTCTCCCCTGTCCTGGACCAGTAGGCTGCTCAGTCATATAAAGCATGCTATGTGTTTTTCATCAGGCTTCATTTTCTTCCCTGTGGAAAAGCATTAATCATTAACAGCACTTTCCATTCTCAAAGTGCCTGGCAGGCATAATTAAGCCTCTCAGCACTCCAGTTAGGTAGATGTTGTTCCACTTATTCTAAAGGTGAATAACATAAGGCACAGTGGCAAAGTGACTTGTCCAAAGCAACACAGCCACTTCCACTTATGTTGCTCTAACTACTGCTTCTTCAATGGACCAAAGCCTAATACAGTGGTTTTCAACTTTTTTCTTTGCAAATCCCTAAAACAATTGAATGGATGTATGGACCCCTTTGAACTGTAAGTGTGGATATTCACATACTTTTGATTGATCATAGTCATTTTTCACAGACCCCTTAGACAGTCTGCAGATCTCCAGGGGTCCGTGGACCACAGGTGAAAACCACTGGCCTGACAGACCTGTATGTAAGTGTTCAGTCAGCCACCAGAGGGAGCCCACAGCACAGCATCAATGCACATAAAACCTTGACACTGACAAAGAATACATTTTTTTTAATACAAGTCAGAGAGGTCAAGAGAAGTGCAGGCACTAGTTTATACCAAGAGTTATCAGCATATATCACTTGATAGAAATCAGGTCTAGTTTACTGTCCGTGTTTCATTCTGCTTCAACTAATACAGAGGCAAGAAAAAGAAAATGCATTTTCTAGTATTCCACAACAGGGCATGTTAGCAACAACACAGCCTGGCTGCAATTCTGCAATATGATCTGTACACACAGACCTCTGACACTTCTGCAGAACTAGACCCAACAGCAAGGTCAAGGACTTTTCTAACACCCTTCTCCTCCACCCACACCCACC
>NW_017728925.1:8967886-8972707 GCF_001723895.1 Crocodylus porosus
ACCCCCAAACCCACACTTTTTTTAGTATGCAATCTTACAGCCAATAGTGCTCTCTCAAAAAGCTCATATATACAATCTGGAATTCCAGAAAATACTTAAGTGCATGCTTAACTTCAAATGTATCTTGCGAGTTAAATGGAAGTTAAGGTTAAATATATGAATAAATGCTCTGCAGAGTCAGACCAAAACAGAATTAAATTTTAATATCTGCTGTTACCCTTGCTGTTTCCCATTAATTTTGTTCCTGTCAAATGCCACAATGGTGTTATCTGGTTTGAATTAATTTTATGATTTATCAATACTGACCTTGCTTCTTTGCCACAACTATGCAGACAATACAGTAATAAATATGAGGGTAGAGAAGATAATGGCTAACAAATAATTCATTTGATCAATTTTGCCTTTTAACGTTCACCAGCAAGCTGCAACCCCTTTGGACTTATTGTCAGTTTCTAAGCTCGTACACAAAAGTCAGTTAAATTTTATTTTACTCTATAGTTCATCATTGAAAGTTTGAATTTGAAGCCTGCAGGTCGGTCGCTTAGTTGAGATTGGTCATACGAGTTATATTGTTTCAACCTGAATTTCTGGTGTGAAATTTTTTTCTGGATTTTTTTTTCTACACACATTCAAATCTGTGCTATGTGAAAATCTATGCATGTGAAATATAGTTGTGTGAATGTTCAATGAAAGTGAACACATGAGACATGAAGCAAATTCAATAAGTGGAAATGCGTGCAAAGCAATTTCTCACCGACCCTCCCAACCCCAGCTCTTATAATGTTACTTGTGGCAATCCTGGCCATCCACAGCAAGCAAACAAACACTTGTACTATACATGTTTCTGGATAAACAAAGTAAAAGAGTGAGCTCTTCAAGACAAGCATTATGTTTTGTTGTGTTTGCACAGTATGTAGAACAGAAGGCACACTGATTCCCAATGGGGACACCTGGGCACAACAATAAAAGCTGAGGACTGCTGCCATTACTGTGAATGGCAAAGCTCTCATTGACATCAATGGGAAGAGGATCAGATCAAATCCTACATAATTCAATTAAAGATCTAAATAAAGGAGCTGAGGCTGAAGGAATAATGAATTAAACTAGCAGAAACCAAAGACAGACGACAAGTCTCCAGTCCAAAAGCACAACTTACACCATCACTGCAGTCTAGCTGACATCAGCAGAGTCCCACCAACATTAAATCTGGCCCCAAGTGTGCAAAAGGAATTTACCTGTTAAGCCATCACAGCTCTTGGAATGGTCATTGCACTGGCAGGGTGCACAAGTGGTTTTGTTAAACCTGTAGTATCCATCATGGCACTGGTCACACTTGAAGCCGGTTACACCAACTTTACACTGGCATTTTCCATAACTATAAGAGAGAAAAAAAGAAAAAGGAATATGAATGTGCTACTAAATGACTCAACTAAAACTAGTCCTCCGCCGCTCTGGTATAAAAAGAATTTAGTTCCTCTTATTATTTCATGCCCCTGCACTACTGCTCAATGGAAGTGTAGTGACTGTATTATAAAACACAAAGGTCATGATTTCCAATAAACATCTAGTGATTTTATTTGTGGCCATCTGCACACTTTTAACGCTCTGATTTTCAAGAAGTGCTAGCATCTATCCTCTGAAAATCAAGTCCCTTTACAGTCTCCCTCCCTTGTGCACGCAAAACACTGAGGCACCCCAAATTACAAGTAATTTTTTTTTTAAGTCCTGGCCATAGAAAGCACCTTCCACTGATAAGACATTGGTCCTACTCACCTGGGACACTTCTAGCCATTACTAGGCACCACAGTCTGTGTACCATCTCTCCATACAATGGCCATCAAGTATCTTTATTTGTTGATCAGTCAGGCCCATATGGAGACACCTACTTTTCACCCTTGGAACTCTTCCTCAGGGATAAGGAGAACGCACCAAGATGGTGGATGTCTTTCCTGCTGACTAACCTCTCACCCAGCGTCCCGTCAGTCTCCTCTTGCTTCTGCTGCCTTTCAAGTGAGCATATATGGCAATTTTCTAACCAGCTGAGCATCTGAAGGACCATTAGGCAGCATGTTAAGCCCTATTTTTCTGATCAAATCCCATCTTGGGAAGAATTTGGCCCTTTCCCTATACCTTAAATTTCCTGTAGTTTTAATCTGGAAAACAGCAGCTATTCCCGCCTGTCCTAAACTTTTGCACCGGCTACTGTACAGTTGCCATTTTGTATCCTTGGAAATAATTGCATTCTACTGCATCCCTTGTGTGGCTGAAATATCATCATCCTGCTCTACCTCCCAAGCCCATTTAGTGAAGTAGAGTGGAAGCCACCATAGCCCCTGAACTGTAACAACACAAGTGACTAAGTAGGTGCCCTACAGCCCTGGGAAACAATCCCATCACTGCTAATCCTTACAGATAACCTATTTCCTTGGACATTGTGGGATGAGTACCGTGGGGGCAAAATCCTTTCATAACAAAATACAGCAGGTAGGCAAGGCAATTGTTATTCTCATATGTATGATCAAATACTGGACTAAAGCAAAGATAACTCATTCCTTGGACTTTTAAGGACAATCATCTTATTCAGGGGCTTAGGAAAATACTGACTTCGTGGAGCACTCTCTAAGCACTTAAAATTGGGTCATAATTCTCAAAGAAATTGTATGCAACAATGAAAGTTCTCTCTTCTGTCAACCCTACTGACATCATTTTGCTTCCTGTGCCCCTGCTTCCCCATTAGAATAAGATATATGCTCAGGAACTGTTAAAGACCAAACAACAACTTCTAGAGAGGAAAAGTGATCTTTCCATTTTTTGATGGTCAAAATGTAAACTGAGTTAAATTGCCAAACAGGTTTGCTGTGAATGGAATGGATAAGTCCAATTAGCAGTACCCTAAAAAGCATAACTCATAGCAGAGATTGTTTCCTCCTTTGTGTTTGGAAAGCAGCTAACACGTTCTAAACACTACTAAAAGGCAAACAGAAAATAAATGAGACTCCAACGATGGTCTGGAGTTCAGTTTAGCACAGACAAGAAACCCTTTAATATCAGGGGCATCCCTGAAAGCTTCTTCAGACCTCGATGTACAAACTTGGTCTGAAAACTATATGAGAAAAGGATTATTTCGGTATTTCCAGTTCTGGTCCAAGCTAGAAGCTAAAAATGAAAAAACAAAGAAAAAAAAACTACAAGAAATGAAACCAGCCCTCCCCACTAACAAAGCATCTCAGAACCTTTTTTAAAATGCTCACTTTGAGAAATGAACAAAGTTCTCCATTCTGGACCAGCTTATAAACCCACAGCATTGCTAGCACAGCCCTATAGGCATTCTGAGATTCCTCAACACATAATAAGGGCTACACTGGTAAAAACCCCAGTTGCTCTTAACTCCATACGTCTTTAGTCAGTGTTTCAGCTTTGCTGTGCCTCTGTACACAAACACAGGTAATTTAGTATTTTTAGTCTTGGTTTACTTACCAAAAAAGCAGGAAACACCCAAAGCTACATACGCACACATACACATGCACGCACACTAACCTAGCCAAAGAGGCTAAACAAAGAAATAGCTTCAAAACATGAATTACAGGCATGTTTAATGGACTGATTACAAAAAAGAGCAAGAAATATGATGTTTCATTACCCTCTAGGCCATTATCAAGAACTGCAGCAGGCAGACGCAGAATTTAAAGGGATGCTGCGAGGCTGTTCAGCCCCAAAAAGGAGGCTTGGCAATAAAAAGGGTTTTCACAAAATCTAATGTTTATTGAAGTACTTTTGTGATGATTAACTCCAAAGCAAATGGGAACCATTTTTCTTTGCATTTGAATGCTCTCGCACAGCATTTGTAGCATGCAATAATAGTACAAGGCAATGAGCATCGCTGTAAAACATGAAAGATTAGACGGGTGGAATCATAAACCCACACCAACTGGTCCAGGGGCTCTTAACTCTTTCCACATCAGGATACTCATCTCATCTAGCAATGTGAGCATGGGCATATCCTCAGCCTGAGCATCTTGGAAGTGTAGTTTAACTGTCCATAAGGGGTGAGATGCATTCATCCAGTGGACCACCGCTGCTTCAGACTTAGAGGAGGAAGAAAAATGGGTCACTTTCTGCCTTCTCCGGTCTTCAGAATAACATCGCAACCTATCTTCACCAACACGTATTACAAGATACAGTTCAAAATAGCCTTCATTTCTTTAGTTTTGCTAAGCTGAGCTAGACCCATCACCCTTCCCATCTTTTCCCATGCAGAACAATCACTTTAAAACCAGCTTTCTTGGCATCATGGCTCTGGATGCCAATGGACAAACCAGGCAGATCTGCCCACTAAAAAATACCTTTTGTAGACTGGTAATTTCCTAAGTGGTGGGGAAAGGGGAGAAAGCTAATAATTTTACCCTGATCTCCTCCTAGAATTGGGGCCAGAAGAAATGGGGCAAGTCAAGAACTATTGCCAGCTGCTAAAATGGTCCCACAGAGCTGTGGGCAGATGCATGAAAATTAGAGTAGCCCTGAGCTGTTGTAACTTGAGCCACAGACCTGGTCCAAAGAGGCAGCATAAAGATGGTTTTGTCTCCCCATCAGTCTTGGTACCACACAAAGCATAGCTTGGACAGAAGAGAGAACTGGGATCCTGTGTCTCCCACTTTTATTACCCCCGTTCATTTCAAATTGCTGCTAAAAACACATTTTCCCCTGCTTATTGCTTATATCAGATTTAACCCATTAGTATTTTATTGTAGGAACTACTGAAACATCTTTGAAAACTCATGGTGATCAGATGTCCCAGATGATTGAAAAAGGGCAAACACAGTG
>NW_017728925.1:8974157-9003819 GCF_001723895.1 Crocodylus porosus
GATAGTCCTGCTTTGAGCAGGGGGTTGGGACTAGACGTCCTCCTGAGGTCCCTTCCAACCCTAAATTTCTATGATTCTATGAAGACAGCATAAAATTAAGCAATTGCTCCTATACTCTTTACTCATGCCAGTAATCTTTACTCAGATGGGATATCTTGGGAGTAGGAGTTAACAAGACCAGGTTCTGAAGCTATATTGTATTAAGCTTTCCATGTTGTTTTCCATTATTCCAGGGAAGGGTTCCCCATCTTATTTTTCCCTCTTTGGATACTGACATTTATTTCAACGAGAGCTTCTTCTCTGCCAGCATCTTTCTACCCAGAATTCTTCATTTTAAACAGTTTTTTCCAATGACTTGCCTATAGTTAAATGTAACGTTTTGGGGCAACATCCCTCAATTTTACTTGTTAGGTTAAAAATAACAGGAAAGGAAGTTATTAAAAAAAGGTTTTGGAAAGTTTGGTTTTAATGCCTCCCTAGTAGGGCTTTTCTCAACATGTTACACATGGCACAAAGCCAAATTCTGCATGTGCAAGAATTAAATCACTCAGCAAATATAAAGCTTTGCCTGTGGTCACTGCTTCTATAGAATAAAGCCCCTTACAACACTTCCTTTCATAGCTCCAGCCCAGTAAAGACTGTCAAACACTTTCTGAAGCAAAGGTCAATGATATAAATGCACTGAAGCCACAAAAAAGTCCTGTTAACAGACCAATTGTGCCCATAAAAATCCAAAGGCTTGAAAGAAAAGACCCATAGTTTAATGCTTGCAGAGTGAGAACTGAACTGGATTTTGAATACAAGCCAGGATTTTGGGGGGGGAGGGGGGAGAGGGAAAGGAGAAAGGAGGCCAGGGGAGGGGGAAATATTACATGCAGCAATGTAAATTCCTCAACTAATGTTAAATGATTATTAACTCCACTGAAGCCAGCCAATTTTTTTAGCTCTCAATACTTATGCATAGGTCAGTAATAGGATGTGCCGGAACAAATGCTGACTTCTGGTACCAATGGTTTATTGCCAATCTGCATTTCTCTTTACATCTGGGCAAGTATGTACTTTAAACAGTGTGTGCATTTTATAACACACTGGCATCATACATCAACTTTATGGATATTTCCTAAGGATTAAAGATTCTTGCAGAAGTAGGACAAGGCAGTAATTAATGAGCTAAATGGGGTCTGCAACAGCACGAGGTTTAAAAAAACTAAGCCTGACTCCGCTTCACTGTATGCTGCTGGAATGGCACTGATTTAATTGGAGTCGTTGTGCAGAACCAAGTTAAACACAGAATTGGGCCCCTCTCATCTCCTGCAGCACTGGAGTGATGGAGAATTTGGTTTAGACATCTGAGATTGGAGGGCTGAGAATCCAGTCCACTAGGACTCCCATGGAGGAAACAACACAAGACAAAAGGAGATGACCACAAAAATATTATAGTCTGTGGAGCCCATTCTTCGATGAAATAGAGACACAGACATTGAATATCTTCAGGAGTCACCAGAAGAGATGTAAATAAGATAAAATACTTGCAGGAAAAAAAACAGCCCAGCACTCAAACCAGAGGTGCCTGTAAAATCTCTATTTGATTTTGTTTCCATTCACCAGGGCCACGTGCTACCACATAGCAGAGGAGTTAGCCTGGTGGGATGCAAGAAATCCCACATTTTTCCACTGGCTGGTTTGCTTCTGGATTGTCTCATTGGGCAGGGATGTCTCGTCCCCATCACTGAACTACCACGGGCTCCCACACTCAAGAAGCATCTTGAGATCTCTGAACTGCATCAGAGGCTTAAGCACTCCATCGTGGCTTCCTCTTCTGTGCTGTCCAGGTTGATAGCAACAACAAAACATTCCTCTCAGTGGGAGCAGTAGAAGGTAAGTTCACAATCACAGGAGTAATGAGAAGGAAATGGGCAACCCAGGACACTTCTAGCTTTCTTCTGGTTTCAACAGGCCCATCTGGATATCTGCCAAAAGTAGCATACCCCAGTATGGACCCAGAGGAACAGACATCCACCTTCAGCTTCCTCTGTGCAAAATTACATTTATTTTCTACCTATGGGAACTTTTACCATCTTTAATTTCCCCTCAGTATGAAGAAGGGCACATGTACCTGAAAGCCTGCCAAGAAAGATTTTTTTTTTTTTTTTGCGATTTCTTAGTTGGTCTAATAAAAGGTATCATCTCTGAACAAAAGTTTTACATACCCCATATGCCTGTTCTTCTCCCAAGCCCTACCCCATCCCATGTCCTGGAGCCGTACAGCACCTGTCATGCAAAGTGTATTCTCCAACATATGATAGCTAATGAAGGAAACAGGTTTTTAAGTCTGCTACTGCTAGTCCCATCTTCTAGGGGCTTGGGCAATGTGGTGTCCTTTCCGTACCATGTAGTGTGGAATAGGATGGGCACCAAAGAGCTTGTTGGAAAGAAAATAGCATTAAAACATGTGTACATCAGCCATCTGGTGAGCTATATGATGGGCCTACAGTCTTTACCTAGGTACGACTCCTATTGAACTAATTGGGAGATTTTACCAAGTCAAAGGAGACCTTCAGATGTGATGAGTGCAGAAAGAAGGAGATAATGTATGAACGTGTCCTAAACATCTTTTCATACATACATCACATACACGTATTTTTTAGGTAAAATATGCTAAGATGGTCTGAGGAAGTAGACCATGCCTCATGATTCAGAAGAAATAAAATATCCAAAACAAAACAATGGTCCTTGCCAACCTGACCTGGATGGAAATTCTTTCCTGAGCCCAAGTCTGGCTTATGTGTAGATAGGGTGATTATGTATATATAGTGATGGGCTACATTTAATCCAACTCAAACTGATCCCAATGGGAGTTTTTCCTAGGTTAAAAAATGAAGTAAAATTGAGGAGAAACCTTGCTAAAGAAAAAAAAAGTGAATATAAAAATAGAATTTTAGTAAATTGAGGAGAAATCTTGCGAAGGTTTCTCAATTTATTAAACTTTTATTTTTATACTCACTTTATATCTATATCTATCTATAGACATATCTATCTATATATGTATCTTTAGATATATCCATATCCAGAGAGAGAGAGTAAAGTCCCAAGTCCCATTTACTAAAACCAGGCTGCTCAGAGGAAGAGGTAGGTTTGTACACAGCATGATACACCAGCACTTAGGAAAGTTGTACCCTACTCCCAGCTCTTTCAGTAACCTGCTATGGGACTCAAAGCCTCATCTCCCCATGCAACTGTTTCCCTCTCAACCTCTGTCGTGTCTATTTTGACTGTAAAGTCCTTGGGGCAGATATTGCCTCTTTCTACATGTGTTTACAGCACCTAGCACACAAGGGTCCCAATGATCTACTGTAATACAAGCAACAACAACAGCAGCTGTTGTACTCCACGATAGAAGAGGAAAATGGTGTCCCTGAATGAATAGCACCTGTAAAGAACTGCTGAGAGAAAAGTCCTATAATACTATGTTGGTAGTGGTAGCAATCCCTCACAGCTGAGGATGATCACTTCCATGGGTCAAGTAAAAACAAACAAACAAACAAACAAACAAAAAACAACACTCTGTAGGAATGAGGAATGGGGTTGAGACAAATTTTTAAAAGATTCAAAAGAGAATGCTCTAGGAACCTACAGGATTTACCAGAGAATAGATGCCCTTTCTCCAGGCTTTTTGAAACACCCAGTAGAATTCTGTTATTTGTAAGAGATTTCAAGCAGCCTTGTGAAAAGCTGTAATTTAGTATTGAAATGATATCAGACATTTTCATGGTGGAATATCACTATTAATACTTGCCATAAGCAAATTGAGCCTTAATAGAATCATTACAACCTATATGCTGATTTTCAGGTCAATTAATCCAGATATTAAACAGATGTGGAAATAAAGAACAAGCGAGCCCATAGCACACAATTCAGTTTCATATCCTTGCTCCCTTGATTCCACTGAAGCCATTAGGAGCCAAACACTTTCCTGGAAGTGTTAATTTAATAACACTTTATGTGTTCTGATTCAGCCGGTGGAGAAGCCCCACACCCATTACACAGTCCCAGTAAGAGCTCCTTTTGTGGAAGGGAGAAGAAGGACGGCTTTATTGTCGTAAACATTGGGTCATTGTGTGAAACATTCCTTGCTTTGTGCCTGTGGACAAAATCTGTTTATATGGAATCCATGGATGGAGCTGGAATACTTAACAGCTTTGAAAGGGCATTTTATAAATGTCAAAGGGCCAGATCGTCTGGCCAATGTTACCACCTCCATAACACCGTTTCCCCCATCCAGCCACTATGAGGCTATAGGAGGAGGGGAGCTAGGCATTGTTCCCCTCAGAAAACCCAGCAGACTTACTGCAGCCTGGGGCAGCACCTAGCACATACAAACTCTTCTGTGTGTCCCTCTGCACTGTTACCCAGGACCATATGGGCATTAGTGCTTGGGGGGCGGCGGACAAGAGACAGCGGCAGTGCTGCTCCACAACAGCCATGCTGCAGGGAGCTGCCACAGTGCCCCCAAGGTTCTGTAGATTCCAAGGGATCAATAGTCATTGCCCACTGCGCAGGAAGGCAATCCCCTAACCCCATAATAGTGATTGCAGAGGGTTAACTCCATTTAGGGATCTTTTTAGGGTTACACACTTGAGTCCCAGACTTCCTCCCAAGGGAGGACAAGGTGACCCTGATCAAGGGCCCCATGACATGGCTCACATGGCTAGAGACAAGGTTAGTAAGTAGCAAATAATCCATCTCTAACAGAACATCAGTATAGAAGCGAACTTTAAAAGATAACATTTGTGATCTGTCATGGCCTAGACTATAGTCTTAAACACAGTCTCATCTGCCTCTTATAAGCCTGGGTAAATGGCCCACACAGACACAGATAGAGAGTCTATACGTGTGTGAACCTTTTGGAAACTCCATACCCATTGAGACAAGCCTGCACCTTTCTGCATGCTCATCTGGGATTAGCATCTTTACTTTTTTTTAAAAAAAACACCCTTTTGGCAAAAACCCAATTACCCAGATGTGTCCTGATCAAGTATTCTTGCAACACAAAGGAAGGGCCCCAAGATTGCAAAGATGATGCTCTCTCTCTGCGAGCTGGAATATGCGTTATACCAGTTCTTGAGTGTCCTGTTGTCTGGGAAAAAAAATGTTCCTTCATCAATGAGCCAGATTCTGACTAGCATTAGTCCAAACTAACTCCACTGAAGTCTGCGGAGTTATTCCAAAGTAATCAGCATCGAAATCTGGTCCCTGATGTTCCAGTCACTCATTATTGTCTATATTATGGTTGTCCTTAGAGGTCCCAGTGTTGATCAGGGATCAGCAATACTGGGCTCTGCATAAGTGTATGGTAAGAGGCAGTCTCTCCCCCTGACACCTTACAATCAGAATCAAAAAAGGGTGGGAAGGGCAACAGACAAATGGGAGGTGAAGTAAGTTGCCCCATGGCTGGCTGCATTGCTAAGAACAGGATCCAGGTCTCTCAGATCCCAAGCAGGAATCATACACTGGACTACACCACCTCTCCATCAGTCAGAATTCAGATTGGAGGATTTTAAGTGTGTGGTGTCAAGAGTTTTCCAGAATATTAATTCATCTTTCAGGTAATGTCTAACTACACAGCTGGTCTAAGATGGAAACTAGCCTGCCAGAGGGGTAAGAAAATCGTCTGGGCACAATTACTATTTTTAAAGGTATAATAATCTGCCTTTTAATGCTAAGGCATCAATCAGTCAATTCCTTCCAGGCAGAGAAGTTTGTGAAGGACTCCTGTCCCCAAACAAGTGTTGAGGTCCAACATGTACTTATTATGGGGGAGGGGGGTGTTAATAAGCTGAACCAGATAAGTGAGATTATAACTGATACTTAGCCAAATTAAGCATGGAACAACTAATAATCTCTAGCTGCAGCCTGCTGCTTTTATATTGCCCTCATGTAACAACTTCCATTACAAAAAAATTCAGTCATCCACAGAGATGCTGACGAGGCATTAGTTAGCAGACAATGAACCATCGCTTCTGCTCAACTGGTCTACAGAAATGGGAACAGTGTTTCTAAAACAGATAAACAGCATTTGGGCTAGCATTTTTTTAAAGGAGTCCAGAGTAGCTGGTCTTATAGGGACAACCTTTCTAAGGTATTTTGCTAATTAAAAATATACAGTATAGTGAGACTTACAAAAGCACCTAACTTTGTAATAAATGAAAGTGAGAAAATGTGTTCCCGCCCTGCAAATAAGTACAATTTAAATGCTGTTCTAATTCTACACTATAATGAAACTAAGACCCTTTGATGAAAAATGAGAGGGGCCCATACAGGTTCGCCAGTATGAAAGGGGCAGAACACTGGACTCAGACAGATCTCCAAGATCCTAAGCAAGGGCTCTAGTCTTAGCCCCACCAGGTCATTGGATCTGGGGCAGGTCTCCCTCCAGTCGTCACCATAGATTCTCCCCTGGACCTAAGAAATCTTTCCCACTGATAGTGGCTGGATACCTCATGCCCTCATGAAAAACGCAGTAAAGCTTTCTTCTAAATCTTTGGGCACCTAAATATCCAAATCTCCACTTTCCCCACCCAATGCCCCCAGGCTTCCTTAAAAATCCTAGTTTTCCTAGACCTGAACAAATGTTATTGTGAGATGCTGCCGGTCTTACTCACATGAGTAATGCTCTTGTAATTCACATGAGCAAGAATCTCAGGATCTGCTTCCCAACAGCAGACCACTATAAAGAGGGCATGTACAGTACCAAGGCTGTCCATCAAGTGGATTTCCCCTTTTAGACTCTTGCCACGTCCCCTGCAGCAGAGGATGTCATTGTACAAATGTGCAGAGAGGTGTGCATTTTAATTTCCTTTCCTAGGACTAGAAGGCGTGAGATCCCCCTCAGGCAGCAGAACATCTTTAGGTTAACACATTTGAGATTTATAAGTATGCATTACAATTTTTTTTAAGTGGCACTGAATGACAAGGCAGCCCTCTAACAAGACTTACACAGAGCCTTAGGCGACATGCATGAACTGTGGTTCTACACTGAAGAAAAAACTCCCTGGAAAGCTAGTGATATGAACAGGCTGCCCAGTTAGCTAGGCAAGTGCATAGCAAAGCATGGGAATAACAGGATGGTGGGCAGTTCTATAGCACGTTTCATTTAAGGATTTCAGCGGGATATAAGTAAGTCTCACAACCCCTGTCAGAGAGGGGAAGACTGCTATCCTCACTTTGCAGATAGGGAAGTGGAGGTACAGACAGTGAACTGACTTGTGTAATGTTGCTTGCTAGATAGATGACTAGGTAAGAGAATGAGCCCAACAGACTAGTGTCTTATCCCTGCTTTAACCTTTACACCTCACTTTCATTAGGAAAACAATGTATTTTTAACCCAGGTTGAGCTAAACCAAATTACAATCCTAACAGAGCCAAGACACTTTCAGTTTAAACCTATCCTGATTAAGATGAAGATTACAGGCCAAAATTACTGGTCAAAATGACCACAGCCTTTTCTTCACTAGGATTGCCAGGGAGGTTATTGTAACACTGAAGATGCATCTTTTTTCCTATTGGAAAACAAGCTAAAAACTTACAGTCCAAAAGGAAGTTTGCCCAGAAGATCTTCTCTAGCCCTACATTAGCCAACTTCAATAACACAACAACAATAGACTGTATGCAAAAGAAAAAGCAGCAGCATGCCAGACAGAGACACAGGCAGTTGAACACTATGGAGTTTTGGCCCAGTCGGCAACATTTCTGCAGGGGGAGTGGGAGGCCAGATCCTTTAGCTTCTATTCTAATTCTTCCTACTGCTGCATTTTAAGCCCAGATGCTGTAAGACACAAAGGGAGTCATTCATAGATAATTTTGCTTATTAAATTTACTGTCTTTGTTGCTGTTGTGCCAAGCTCCATAGGAAAACCATGGCATCCAACAAGCCTCAACAGGAGAGCCCAACACATTGTAATCTGTAACGATAGAGAGCTCAACTGCTCCATCTCTGCCCATCACCAATAGCACAGAGTCAAATAGGATGCAGAAAAGAGGTATGGCTAAAGTCATCGCCTCCCCCAAGTGCCCAAGAGAGCAGAGGCCCTCAACCCTGCCCTGCCTGGAGTAGAGATCAGGACCAAAATACAGAGATGGTACAGGGTACAGCTCCTTATACCTTGTCCTATGTGCGCAGGGAGTTGACAGCAATCCCATCTTGGGATGGAGCTGCTCTACATTGCAATGTACTCAGTGCTCTTTGCACTGGTGGTTCAAAATAAAGAGTCAACTGAAAATTAATTCTAGCCAGGGATTTATCCTAAACTGAGTTTTTAGTCTCAGTTGTTACCATCTGGAACCCAGTATCTTGAAGTATACCAACCTAAGGGCAGGTCTGCACAAGAAGGTTATACCAATATATCCTGAGCAGCAACTTATATAGAAAATACTTAACATAAGTATTTGGTTGGGTAGGAGGGTTAATTCTACCAGTATGACTATAGAAGTTTAACTGTTCAGTATATTGATACAACCAGAACAAATTTCCCACATAGATGAGCCCTGAGTTACCAGCCTCTCTTTCCTGTCCTGAAACACAGCACACTGTTCAATTGGGACACACCAATACTATCCCAGGACACCTGCACTGCATAAAGACAGTGTCTAAAGGAAGCCTGGAGTTGTGGCTTGGTATGTATGGGGTGTACTGAGGTGCAACACTTTGGGATTCTGTTCCCATTATCAACCATGCATGTCACAGAGAGCAAAAGGTTCACTGGGATGAAGGTCCTTGGCAAAGGCATAAGAGAGGGACAAAAAGCCCTAGCCAGCTAACCCTCATCATAACTGGAACTCCTCCATCAAGACCCAGAACTTCCGTTGCTCTGCACTAAACCATGTTGCTATAGATAGGAAGACTGGAGACAGATCTCCCCCAGGCTGCTGTTCCTGCCTTCTCTCTTGGCTCTCTTCCCAGACACAGAAAGTGGGAGATAAGAGTTCAACCAGAGGACTTGTGAGGGAATCTCAACCACTGACAAAAAACCAAAACTACAAGACCAAGGGATCTGACAAATTCTATTCAGTTTTAACAAACCAGATTTTACACCTGGACATCCCTGGTTCCTCTGCATATGACAAACAGGCTCCCCCTGCCTTGCCTGGCTTAAAAAAACAATGGCAAGTTGCACCTGACATGTAGCAAGAGATACAGCTGGTATAGGATGCTACAGCAGGAGGCTGCAGACTCAGAAATCTTTATCCAGCAATTAAGACAAGTTTTTTTTAGAGAACAGGGACTCATGAGATACAGCCCTAATTCCCTGTGCAAATAGCTTCCGAAGCCAAAATTAAGAAAGTGGTTGCAAGGTGTTACCCCTGCCTGTCCCGTACTGGTTTCAAAGTTCAGTTCCTTCCCAGTTTGGCAGGGAAAATAGAATATATAGGTGGCAGTGTGCTCTAGGGGATACAGTTCAGACCCAGGGGTCAAGTGCATAGTTTCTATTTAATAATAATAATACAGGTATTTTGGACTTGTTTCTACAGTCCAGTTAAGATGTCTGTCTCATGAGTGTTTAGAAAGCCATTTACTGCCACTGCAAAACAAAAAGGAAACATTGTTGCCAGAAGAAATTTTAACTGAACAAAATGTCAGCACTGTTAAAAACAAAAACTAAACAACCACCCCTCCTAAACTTGCCAATGGGCAGTGTATAGAAATGCGCCATCCAAAAAGAGACACTGTGCTGATCTCTACAGATAATCAAGTCATAAAGGCCTTTGATTAGTTAGTATCAGCAGAATCCATTCAAAGTGACAGCATGTCAGGTCAATGTTCACTCCAAAAATCAACAGTATGCCAGAGGAGAGGGGGTTTTCTATTATTTCTATTTTTTTTTTTTTAATTCAGTGGTCTGTTCTAGAGGTCTAGTTAACGATTAGTGTATTGGGGCAGGGGACAGAATGACATGTTTGTTGGTAGAGTGGTCTGTAAAAAAAAAAAAACGGATGCAATCTTAAAGGCAACCTTTACAAGTTGATTCAAACGTATCAGATATGCTCCGTTTGCCCTTAGAGCTCAAGCTCCAGGCATACTGCTTCTCAAATCAGGAACTGTCTAGACTGGTCAGAGTCCAAAAGTAGGTTATTACTTTACTGAGAGAGCCCTTTGCTTAATAAGCCCTTTTAAAACCAGTATATGGGCATTAATTTATACAACATGCTAATTTGTTTTGAAAACAAAACCAGCTTAAGATATTTATTCTCTCTAAAACAATAAATACTGTGGGGCTTATTATGGGCATTACAGAAGTACTTACATTCCACATCTCAAACTGGCTGGCCACCATGCTACCTGCTGCAAATACACATAGCAAGAAACATTTCTTCCTCCAAAAGCCATCACACCCTCCTCACCACTGTAGGAAATATCCTTTTGGCTGTCTTGTCTATTAGGAGCATAAATTCCTGCCCCAAGACCTTTCTGATGCTCTGTCTGTACAGTGCCACACACAATGGGATGCCATTCTTGTTTTGGCCAAAACCCTTTCCTAGAGACT
Organism: Crocodylus porosus; assembly: GCF_001723895.1. NCBI lineage: Eukaryota > Metazoa > Chordata > Crocodylia > Crocodylidae > Crocodylus > Crocodylus porosus. The sequence goes on from NW_017728925.1 coordinate 8,984,699, forward strand.
AACCATGTTGCTCATAGCTCATGCATGCAACTTTGATTGAACTTTTACACCAGTGAGAACAGCTCTGGGTTCTAGAGTTTATACTGTTCTCTTGGAGTGGGGATTATCTTTGTATTAAATGAGTGGACACTGTCTAGCATAATGGGGCCTATTGGAGGTAATGAATAATAACTACTAGCTCAACAACCCATCATATGAAAATCCCAGAGTCTTTCTTCCATTCCACACAGTAGCTAGAGAAGGCAAAAGGACTCAGTAAAATAGTTTTGTAGTTAATGGGCCCAAGTCACGCCTGAAACAAGGGGAGTATTTGGCCTTTTGGTTTTTGCCTCTCCTTTAATTTCACCCAACCACATCACAACAGTCAAGGCTAGCTGTCTGCCGCGTCTTGCAGCAATATCAATGTCCCTAGTTCCATTACACAGACAACTGACCTAGTTTTTTCTTTAAAGACCTGGCGGTCGTTTCTGTCTGTGGTAGAAATGGCTGTGCATGGAATTAAAATCAAAGAAGATTTTTATGAATACCCTTGCAATGTCCCCTACCCATCCTATTCCCCCTCCCTTTGCTTTACTCCCTCAGCATGCTGGGGGTCCCACAACACCCTCAGTTGCAGGACAGCTGTAACAGGCTGCAGTCAGAGTATGAAATGATACACAGCTATGCCACTTTCAGAGCTCTGTCCAGACTGAAAAGGGAGATTTTCCAAGGCACAATGCATAGGTAAGAGTCCAACTCCCACCTAACTTCTTCTGTGACTTAAAGAATGTTACCCTAAATTTCCATAGGCTAGCCCAGGGGGCAGCAACCCCCAGCACGTGTGCCAAGCATGGCACGCAAGGCCATTTTGCTCGGCACACCACTGCCAGCCTGGGCTCTGAGTGCTGCTGCCAGCCATGGAGCCCAGGCTGCTCCCAACGGGCGGCTAGGAGGCTGCAAGCAGATCGGGCTCCATGGGCCAGCTGCAGCTGGGAGGCTGCAAACAGCTGCTCTGGGCTCCAGCATGTCGGCACTCTGGCACCTTCCAAGGTAGACATTGTGGTTTTTTCAGCACTCTGGCCAAAAAACGTTGCCTGCCCCTGGGCTAGCCTATTTCATTTAATAAGGAGCGAGGAATATATGGCCTATGTTCTTGCTTATTCTAGGATTGCAATATATGAACTTGGACAAGTGACGCAGGGTCAGACCACGAACCCTTCACTCACATACATCCAGATACTCCCATTCACTCTACTGGTATTACTCACATGAGTAACAGCTGAGAAGTATTAGTTGGATTCATGATCAGGCCTGAGGGGACTGATTTTGTTATCCCCACCTGGATTTGGGATCTTTTTTGTCCATGAATCATGCCACTGCCATTGATTATATGTGATATGAAAAGTAACCGTTTATTCAGCCTTTGTCTTATAGTATCAGAGCCTTTTCTGTGATTACTTTTTGCCTTAACTTCCCTCAAGAAGATAATATTTGCTCGTCCTTTCTAAAGCATTTTGACTAGAAATGCTTTCCATTCAGAATTTCCATTTAGCAGGAAATTCTGACATGTCTAAATATATTTTCGTTGTAGGGTGAAATGAAACAAACTTGAGATTAAAACATTTAGAAAATAAAGGTAAACTTCTGATCAAATCAAAACATTGTTTCATTTTTTATATTCCTTATAAATCTTTAACCAAAAAAGCTGGAACCCTTCCGAAACACTTTCTTCTCTAAGCAATTCTTTTTTTAAAATCAGTTTGTTCCTGCAGAAAATTTCAGTGCTGGCACAGCATTTTCTGATGGAAAAATGTCTCATTAAAAAATGTTCACTCAGGTCTAGCACGGAGATCTCTGGATGGAAAGTAATTTAAAGCACAAACTATCACTATTACAGGGATGGATTTTCGCTTTTAGTTCCTGAAAGGTGAATGCTGCCTGTATCTATTGTGGTGAGAGGTCACTAGTTTCTTCTCAAGTTATCAACAAGTCAGCTGTTTCACTTCTCTATGTACCTAGTACTTCCACAAGTATTGTAAACCTAAAACAATTCAAACCTTTCCCACCATGCTAATTCCAAACTAATGCTTAATTCTTTGAGCTGATCTGCCTGCTGATCCCACAGAACTCACCCTCTCCTACACAGACTAATTGACTCCCCTGGAGCTCCCTCCCACTTACTTGCTTTATGGTATTTATATGGCCTCTGAATCCTTAAACCCCTTCCCCTACACACTGAAATTATCAGTCGTGCTATTCAAGGTTCCAGTTGGGATCCAATAGTCAGTTCTGTCTTTTGTGCTGTATTCCCTTATTTATGCATAATTATGCCTGATTAGTTAACTGAAACACTTTTTAAGAGACAGAGAAAAAAATCAGGATACACCATTCTTTTCCTTTAACTCTTAACTTGTGTAAATAGAGTGAAGGGGAATAACGCATCTAATCAGCAGCTCAAATACTGTTTCACATGCAGCACTCTCTGTGAGGCCAGTAATAACTCAATGAAGACAGACTGAATTAGACCCTGAACTTGCAAACAGAAAGGCTGATCCCATACTTATGAAATTAACACACTGACAAGAGCATCTAATCTCATACAGTAATGTGCTCCACACTAAATCAGTGACTGGTTTGGAATCACTTCATAGGAGATTAGCCTAGCCACATACTGTTTCAAGCCAGTACTATTGATGTGCTGGACTGCACTGGCCTCTTATAGGATTCCAATGAAAAGAAGGCTGCAGCTGCTTATCACTTCCCCAAATGAGCTTCCCATTGCCAGGAAGCCTCTTGTTAGCATCTGCTGGTGCGGAAGCCAGCGCAGACTTCAGATGGATGCAGCCCATCATGACAGAGTTCCCCTTTTTGGCCTAGTATTTGTTCTACCAGAACAGAACACAGCTCCATCAAGTCAATCTTTCTCTCTCTAACTGAAGCCAGTGCATGATCTTTCACAGTATAAAATAAAATTTTGTATCACCTAACCAGTCATGCACTGCTGAATGTATAAGGGATGGAGCTGGCTTCTTTCTGTCCCTTGTGGTGATCAGCTGGCATTTGATTAACCTTGAAATCAAACATGCAGTAATAAAATAACCAAGTTGAACATGCTGGCAGGGAGTGGGGAAAGAAGCGGCATAGAGAAAGTTGCTTTATTTGTTTGGTAGCCAATCTATGTTGCTAGGTGGCAGAGAGAATCAGGGCAGAGTCATGACTGGCAGCAGGAAAACAAATTCAGTGTATGCTGGTAGCAAAGGGTAAAAAACATTTAGGGTAGGAAGGCTGTGGAACAGAATAAAAGGAAAGGAAAAACAGAAGACTTCATTGCTACTGCAGTCCACAAAAAATAACTCCACATTTTTTAGTCAAATAGCTACTCTTAGTTTCATGCTTCTTTCAAACCAGGACACACAAGAGCAGAGTGTTAATTCAGCTGAAATAAGAAGAGATGTTCTTAGAGTGCAGCTACAGGAAGGAACAACTCCTACCCCACCCCTGTACCATCAGGAAATTGTACAGTGATTGGCAAGGTACTTTGCATCATCTTTAACTCTCAGTGGATAAGATACTGCATGCTAGAAATCTTCTAAACCATATTCTCATACCTGGAACATTCAGCACAGGTTCCCCAAAATATTCACTGAATCAATCTGTAAAGCTGCAGCTAAGTTAGTTTAGGATGGCTTCTGGTTTCACACTGAAACAAGGAACACTTCAGCTATTTTGACAAGAAGTGCATCCACAGCACAAGTCTTCAAATAAAGTTCCAAGCTGGAAGCAAGCTTTGCAGTAAGCTTCCATCTTCACAATGGGCTAAACAATCCAACTTCTTTTTCCCAGCGCATGACCTTGTGACCAGTTTCACATACTGTAAGATGGTCTGATTACCTTTGCAATTCTGGACCATGGCTAGTTCCAAATGCATCTTGCTTTGAGGGTTTTTCTGTTTTGGGGGTGTTTTTTTTTAATAACTCCTCCAAACTCAATTACTAGAATTGAATCACATGAATTTACAACAGAAAATATAGTTACTGCTGCTTTTATGGGTTGAACCAGCTGTTTTTAATGGTTCTCAAGTGCTCCCAACTGTGTAAAATATACTCCAAAGAAAGAACACCTGAAGTCACCAAATTTCTACTGAACATCCAATTACAACCCAGCAGCAACAAGCATAATGCAAAATGACCTTTGCTCCTGGGGCTGCTAAATCTCTAATGAGTCTCACTGGGAAGTTATGCTCTACTGGGAACTTCTTCCCAGCATGCTTGTCTGCAGACGGCCCTTTATATTTGGTAAAGACAATGAGTATTATCCCAATAAAGCTATTTCATACCTCGATGCCACCTCTTGCTTCCTCTAGCCAATATGTTATTGAATCCTCTGAATGTTTTCCTCTTCTCACTGCTGAGGGGCTAGCACATTCTCAGCACTTGAATTTTCACATGAGAGACCAAATCTTGCTTGCTGAACTTACGTGAATGGTCACATTGAAGCCAGCAAGGTGAACGAGACTTGGCCCAGTACATTACAGCTTGATTGTCATGTGATATCAAAGAGATACAGACCAACACAAGATGGGGAGGTGGGTGGGAAACCACTGAATGCAACAGAAAAGAGAGACGGGTTTATTTTTAATCCCATTGTTCATTTCACGTGCTGCGTTGTTTGCATAGTTTCTAAAGCTGCTGCTAGAGCAGCAAGTTACACTGAATTTTTTACAGCTGCTATCAATGTCACCAGCCTGGGTGTAATCCCCCAAAATTTAGCTATTACGTACTCATTAACAAACATCAGTTGTTTGACTGGGCCACATTATTATGAGTAAAATCTCCCTCCTATTAAGTGTTGGCCTAAATTTTCAAAAGTTACTAATGATTTCAGATGCTTCTTTCTGGGGACCCAACCTGAAAGGCTTGGCTTCAGGTGTTATGATTGTTCACTCATCCACTGGTGAACATCCATTCAGGTCCCTTTGAACTGAGTCAAGCCAATTATTCAAAAAAATGTAGTACCCCAAATCAGTAGAAAATCTAATCTGCATAATTGATATGTATTCTGTCTATTGCAGTGACATCAGGACTCCCAGACAAAAATTAGGGCTCTGTTCAAGCAAACACCCAAGACAATAAGTGATGGACTGTATATATCCCAGATTGGCAGACAAAGGGCTAATGGAAGCCTGTAAGCTCAATTAGCTTTGTGGCTGCATCTAGGGGGCAAGTCAGGGAGTTGAGTTATTGGGCATAGCTGTGAGGGAGTTAACTGCCTCAGAAGGGGGTCAGGATATCTCAGTGGGGTGAAGGCACAGGCCTAGGCCTAGGTCAATTTGTTGCACAATGGCAGTGAGCCTGGTTACACTGGGAACTGCAAGATATGCTCTCCACCACCACCACCAATGGCTGGAGAGCCACTAAGGGAACAACTACATTCTTGGGGCCACAATGACAAAACAGGAACATGAGAACAGGTTAATGACCAGGAGGCCAAAGGAGGACACCAAGCAAAGAATTCTAGCTGCCACCACCACCAAGGGTTCCGCCCTTGAAGAAGAGGAGGTCTGAAGCCTTACTGAGTGAGACTGAGAAGCAAGAGGTATCCAGGAAGCTCAGGTCTGATATGGATACATGTTTGGTTGGGTGATGGGTTAGGTTTGGCTGGGTTGGGTGCTCCCTCAGCCCTGCTGGTAGACTCCAGGGAAAACCCCCATTTTTTTTTTTACTCCAAAAACAAAAGTGGAATTGAAGAGGCACCCAGGAAGGAAAGCTGTGGCATGGAGGCCTGGTACTGTTTGGCAATCTGTTTCCATGGGATGTCTGAAAACAATGAAAATCTATAATGCTGAATGATGAAGGGGGGGATGACCCAAGCAGTGGGTCTCTTCCATACAGTCCCTGTCCAAAGAGCTTATAGTGCTTAAGAAGAATAGCTGCACTTCAGACTGAGCCCACTGGTGGGCCTGAAGCAGCAGGTCAGAAGCATTTACCTCCTAGGCAAACCTTTGTTTCATACAAGCCAGAGCATTCTCCCGTAAGAGGAGAATACTTCAAAAACATCACTTGTGACATTCTTTAATAAGGGAAGGGAGGCAGGGGACTCTGAGGCAGGGTTAGATACCAGATAAGGTATGGCCCTGCTGCAGGTCTGCCACTTAACTATTTTTTTTTTGTGGCACTCAGTCAATGCAGGCTATGCAGTTTTGAGAATCCAGACTTTGATGCAGTAAGTAATGTTTGACAGAACCTCATCCAACCCCTTATGGTTTGCCTCAATCCCCTCACAATTTAAAGGCAAGAAGTGAATCTTGTATTATGAGAAAAAACAGATGCACATGGTATTAAAAGAGAACCTCTGTGTATATACAACTCAGAAATGAAAGTTAACTCCCTTCCAAGCTGCCACATCTTTTGCCACAGCCATGGATATTTTTTATAATCCAAGCTTTGAAAGAGGAGGAGAATATGCTTCATGAAGTTTTATAAGCTCGGCTTCCTTCCTGCTATTTTTTACACCAGCACAGTGTGACAAGCTCCATTCTTGCCTGATCCATACCCCAGATCTTAAAATATATCCACATTACAATGCATGACACACGCACCCTCTCCCACCCCCCCAAGGGAGGCTTATTTAAATGTCTTGTTACTTACTTGTCACAAAGGGAGTTGATGGAGCCTTTGGAACTACAGCCACACAGAAGGCAGAGCCCACTAGTTTGATTCAGGTAATACCCCTCCTTGCAGCTGTCACAAAACAGACCTGTGTAGCCCTCGTGACACTCACACTGTCCTGTTGAGGTGTTGCACTCATTCACGCTTACACTCCCGACAGCACTGCAGTTACACAGATAGCCTGCAAAAGGAAAGAGAATGTGAAACTAATATGCTCTGGTCATAAAATGAAGCATGACTATTAAAAATATCTAAACAATTCCTATGTTGCCAGGAGTAAACCTGTTCACACTGGCATCTAGTTCTGTGTGTGTAACTTTAAAATGGGATTGGGCAACTCATACACAGTGCAGGACCAAAAGCCGTGGTCTAAACTCATGAGATTGGCTTTAAAAATCTGAATAGTTGTGAGCGCCTCACAGTTATTAATGGATTTCTCTTCCTAACACTCCTATAAGATGAGGTAGTATTATCTCCATTTTATGGATGGGAACAGAGCACTGAATTCCCAGAATAAGGACCTAAGTATCCAAAAAGAGAAGCACACTGCTTGCTGAACTCTTCTTCAATCCTTGTTGTACGTGTCACAACGAGAGCTGCTTGATACTGCAAGTTTCAATCCCTGGTGCTTATTCTGGTACCTGCACAAAAGCTGGGGACCTAAGAGTCTAGCCCTAAATGACCTGCCCCTAGTCAAACTGGAAAACTAAACAAATATCTGCTAAGACCCAGTCCACTGCTGTAAATACAGTCCTTCCTCTTATTAACTAAAATATAAAACACCCATTTTTAACCTGGGTGTCAACAGGCATATGTTCACTGCAGCCAATCGAATTACAGCAGCACTGTCATCTTATCCTGCTAGACCCATATGCACACAGCTCCCACTAACTTTGGTGGAACTTCTTCACTTTGGAACATTTCTAGACTGAGGCCAAAAAAAAAAAGACCATGCTTCCTGGTTGGAAATATTCAGTCCATAGAGACGTCCGTCCCTATAAATCTTTAAAAGCGTTTACTGTAAAAAGAAAAGAAAAATTAGCCCCAGCAATTTTTTTTTTAACTGACATCATTATTTTAGCTCCCTTTCTTTATTGGAAAATATTTGATGCTTAATAATTCAAAGGATTTATCTGCTAAGACTGAATTAAATATAAGGTTTATTTTCAACCATGGTAAATTGATTTTCAAGGGATTTAAGGAGTTCTGGATTATTATTTAATATTTACTGGGAACAGCAGGTGTGTTTGACACTGTACAAACAGAGGAAGATGCCTTAGCTTCTTGTCTCAAGAACCTGAAGCTTACTGGAACTTTGCCAGAGTAAGGAGTGCTCAAGAGAACATACATTTAATGATATACTTCATTATTAATATTTTACAATGTTATTGCACACTTAGGCCTCAATCCAACAGTTTTCCCCTATTCAACAAAGCACCTTAAGCATGTATTTAGCTTTAGGGACATGCCTCAATCCTGTGGACTTCACTGTAACTTGATCTAACTAGCCACATACATAAATGATGTGCTGAATTAGGAAGGTTTTAAACATGTATTTATAAATTTTGTTGACAGGAGACTTTCCTGAAGACCTCAACATACCTTTAGAAACAACAGCAGTAAGTTTATCCATTTCACAGATGAATTTACCCATTTATCCATTTTGTGATGGCTCCTCTTGAAATATCTATAGGATGTGAATTATAGATCTATTTGCCTAATAAGCTACAAATGTTCAAACAAATTTCTGGTACATTTTAGATTCAGTATACAAAGAGCAAAAGCATTTAAAAACTCTTCTCCAAGAAGAACCATTGAGAATCTTCTATAACCTGAATATCCAGACTATTACACTGCCAGACTATATCGTCATTAGAACATCATGCTACTCATTTACACCCTTGCCAGGTTTTGGCAATTTGGGTTGGGTTTGAGGCTGTTCTGTTTTTTGTTTCTTTTTATTTTGGTTTGGGGGGCGGGGAGGGGGAGGGTTTGGTTGTGCTTGGTTTTTGCTTTACATTAAAAAGATCAATTTTGCATCCAGAGCAAAGGCCATACTGGGGGGGGGGGGGGGGTTATCCCTACCCAAGTAAAACCAGAGAAACTGCACCAAAATTCATGGCTTTTCTGCATTACACAGAATTGGGCTTAATTTTCTTCAGTCAGAATTAGCCGATAAGACCTAAGACATCTAGCAATCTACATTATCCAGTGTAGCACCCACTCCACAATATAAACCAAATCCCACTGAATTCAAGGCACATTGCTTCAGTTTTTACAGCATGTGTCAAAATATTAATTACTTTTCAAAACTCATTATATATTGTCTATATTTAGCCATCACAAGCTTGATAAAAAAAAAGACACCAGATCAAGTTTAACAGTACTACTAAATGCTAGGAGGGCCATTAAAGTGTTGCAGAATAGAAAGACAATGATAATATATTGCTCCACATTCAGACAATCTCATTGCTACAGCAGCATAACATTGTAGATCATTGCTTGTCGTTAGTCTACAAGTCTAGATTTCATATAAGACTACAAAAGTGTTCAAAACCAAATCAGCCTGTTTGATATTCAAACATCTCTACAGGAAAGCCAGGGGTAGTAGTCCAATGTTTTCTCTTATTAAACAGATATGTTTTGGCTTAAATAATGTATCTAGTATTAGTTCTACTATTTTAAGGAATCAAAAAGGTGTCAAATGCAGGACCCTGGCCCTATTTGCTGTCCAAACTCATGCCAATGAGAAAAGATTTACAGTTTTAGTTTTATGACTGGAAGGATGGCTGAGTAGGGTGCTAGCCTAGGACTCAGGGTACTACTTCAGGATCAGTCCCCTTCTGTATTCCAAGACTTCTAGTGGGACCAAGTTGCTTAGTTTTTCTCAATGCCTCAGTTTGCCATATACAGAACTGGGATGGTACCACTTTCCTTCTTCACAAGGATTCTACAACTATAAATACTCTAAAGACTATACAGTGCTTAAATATGACAGTAATGAAGGCTAGACAAGTACCTTTGACACACAGGTCTCAAGTACTACAACTAAAAAAAAAAAAAAAACACAGGCAAGCCATCTTTTGTGTTATATTTAGGTCCATACTATAAATGTTATGTCTCTTAAACCAAATTTCAAAATTACAGAAATACCACCAAAGGCTTTGCCTAAGATACTCAGTGTGGCAAAAGAGATCTGTAGTCTTTCATAAACATTTCCATACACAAAACATTTCAGCTACTCCCGTTTCAACACGGACTGTTTGTTTCACATACATTCTGCAAAAGGGGATATAACCAGTGACAGCATCTATCTGGGTTCAAGAACTTGCAGGACCAAAACCTATATAAAAAATTATTCTTTGCTCTACTAGGTTGCATCATCACAGTACTTGAATGCTCTAAGCAATATGCAGTAAATTGCAACTGGCCTCTGTCCCATACAGTAATTTCCTTCTTTATCCCTTCCTCTCCTGGTGAGAAAGGGCAGTTACATGTAGATTTTGTCCAATAAAGAAAGTGGTGTATGTTTATCTTGGTAAGTGGAAGATGAATAAATTGTTCTGGGTACAACAGGCCCAATTCTCAGCTATAAAAACTGGACTAGCTCCATTAACTTCTGTGGAGTTATGCTAATTGACAGGCGCTGATGATCTGGCTTAGCATACCATAAAACAGCTGTAGGTACAAAACACAGAAAGGTACACAAAGAACTTGCACAAATCCCCTATCAGTTATTGATATCAATCATATTCACAGTATACTCTTAATACGCCAACCTGAAAATTATGACATGTAGGAAGGAGATCCTCAGAGGTATCTGTCTAAACGCAATTCATCTGAGTTGATGGTAATCATAAGATTTCAAAGACCACGGTCCTTCAACTGGGTGCCTCATGTAGCTTTGAGACACCGTTTTGTTCAAATGTCTCATCAAATATCTTTTGCTGTCTCCCAACAGAGGAACACATGAGACAAGAACACAAAAATGACTGTGGGTGTAGCAGGAGCAAGATTTTAGATGGCAGGAATCTGGGCTTAGAAATGCAATTCTCACTTTTTAATCTAACACATTAAAATAGATTGATTTTGCTTTGTCAAGAGCCACCAGAAGAGAACTTGGAATAAACATGAAAAACCCTGGACTGTTTGATGGCTAGATATTTTGCTTTTCAAGTTAAGTGCCCTTAACTACCCTAAGATCCTGGACAGCTTGTTTGTTAATATAAAGTCATGCTCGGGCCCATCCACCTAGAAGGGCAGACCACGGTACTGAGTCAGTTATATTGACATGAACAGGAAGAATTTATTTTCTATCATCTCTTCAGTGAGACAGCATATTTGCTTTTGGAAAAGTTAGCCACAGGAAAATTAATGGAAGACAGGCAATGTGCAAAAGCCTTATGCGTCTTCCATAATTTATTAGAGAAACTAAGTCATCTAAAAAAAAAAGTCTTTGGTCCTCTCCAATCACTGAGGATAGCCCAAATAGTTGGAATACCATCATCATTCAATAGCCTGCCACATCTCCACACAGACTGCAGACCAGCAGAGAGGTGCTGGAGCAGTGGTTCTCAACCTTTTTAGACTCAAGGCACTCCTGAGTAGTCTTGAGGCACCCCTAGGAAAACGCCAGCTCTTAGTTTTCACTTGTTTTGCTTTGTTTTACTACAGAAAAAGAACAGGGCAATTCTTCTGTTGCAAAGAATTTAGAAAAATCACAACCCCCACATCCCTACTTACCTGGGACACAGTCTGGGTCCAGATCACCGCTGCAGCCTTGCCCCACTCCTATTTGTTCCTATTTGCTGCAGTCTTGCCCCGCTCTATTTGCCCCAGCACTCTGGGGCAGCAGAGCACAGTCCAGCCAGAGATGCTCTAGCCAGGTGCCAAAGTGTCTCTCTGGAGGACCCAGCCTCTGGGCATGCTCCAGGAAGGTGCCCTATGCTGCTTTCTTTTCCAGCAGGGTTTTTTTTGTTTTTTGTTTTCTTTCATATCGGGATTTCCAGGTATCAAATTTAGAGTCTGTGCTGCAAATATGCAGTGCAGGGAACATTTTTCCATTCCCAGAGTGCCTCTTGTGGCATCTCAAAGCAGTTTGAGATGCCACAACAGGCACATCGATGCTCATCTGGACACACCCTTTGGGCTTATCGTATGAATCATGTTTGCACACTTAACAGTGCTAACTGTGTGGCACTCTTCATCCTCCTTGAGAGAATCTCAAGGGCTCCCAAGGTACTACAGCACCTGCTTGAGAATCACTGCTCTAGAGCAATGGTTCCCAAAATGTGGCTTGCAAACCAAAAAAGCAAGCCCTTTTCGTGTGGACCACCTCCTCAGGACCGCCCTTTTGAAATGGTCCTTTGGAAACCCCTGGTCTAAAGGAGGAAGATGGCTACACCAAGGCACTGTGCTACTCTATGGGAAAGGAGAAGAACACTCTTTAGGAACAAGGCTGACTGACACAGTCCCTTCCCCCCTGGAGACAAAAGACTGACTGCACTAGGTCAAGTAACACATCACACTGGCCCATACAGGATGGCTCCCTGCAGTACAGAAAGATGCCCTACAGCGCCTTCAGTCTGACAGTAGGAAAAAACTAGACAGCAGCTTTAACATCAGTTTGCCAGTGTGTCATCAGAGATTTGACACTGGTGACTTGCCAGACTGGAAAAACCTGGGGCCTAATGTTAAGAAAATAAATAAATATTTCACTGTCCTGACTGTGGTCTGGTTTGAGAAGCCTAGAATATTTCAAAGTCAAAAGAAGAAAGTAATAGTGAACAGTCTACCTTACTTTTGAGAATACGTATGTCAAAAGAAAAAAGGGAGAAAAGATCCTGGAACATTAGCCTGGCCTCTGCGTGCAGAAAACCTTTCTTCTATTCTGTCAGGCATACATTTTGTTCTTCAACATAACCTTCAGAAATATCTGAAAAATGAGCTTTTTAAGTGTAAAGGAATTAACAATGAGCAGGAAAGAAAGAAGATACTAATACTTCAAAGTAATGATCTTGATCCTGAAAGGGTCTGAGCCTGCCAGTTGCTCCATGCTGGGCAACTCGGTATCAGGCTGATGTCTTTTGTAAAGGTATATTAGACTGTAACACTAGCACTGCAAATGGACAAGACACTGCCACGGGATGCAGAAGCCCTCGCTCTGTCTCCAGTTCTGCAACAGAGTTCCTATAGATGAGACACTTCATTGCTATGCGCATCAGCAAAACGGGGGTTTTTTCCCTGCATGCTGTGCAGCACAGCACATTGTTGGAGCTGACAAAGAACACTTCTTACTTCATGGGGGTGCTGAAAGTTTTAATTTATTAATCTCTCTAAAGCACTTCAAGACCCTTCTGTAGACAGCATTATGAAACTGCACATCATTCTGACAACCAAAAAGAAAATGTGCTGGCTTCATGAACTGTATCCTAACCTTTATTTTCCAATTCTGGATTTTTAGACGATGTGGTAAAATAAAAGATTTATGCCACTGTAACAGTGGACACAGTGTTTGCAATATTTCTGGAAAGGGGCTGCATTTAATATGCCATTTTAATTTGTGCCAGACCAAAATCAGATAATTATTATGCAAAATTCATAGATTACCAATAGGAGAATGCCTATTACCTCTGTTTTTTATTATACTGGGAATGTGCCACACTTAGAAAACTATACGAAGCTCCCCTTAGCAGCACCAATATAATTAAGGTTCTGCGAAGATTTACAAGTCAGCCCTTTTAAAAGTCACATAGCGTGTGTTGCTCAGCAATTGCTCAGAGCCACAGTCCGCTTCAATCAGTGGCTGAGTTCAAACTGATCGGCATTGCGCAATATGAACCCCTGCAGTAAAAAAACAACCAGTCCCAACTGACTCATGTCAGAGCCTCTTAAAGGTTTACATGGAGACGTAATTCCACATTCCAGTTTTCATACAGATACAAGCAACAGGAGAGATAGCACCAGTTCTGGGTAATTACAGAAGAACCAGCCAGACTGGGTCTATAGCAGCATCTGCCACAGCTTGCAGCTTCCCATCTCAGTCTCCACTTGTGGCAGCTGTAGCAGAGGATTTGCTGTTTGCAGCTGTCGGAGGTCAGAACACCAGGGTTTATCAAATCTCTCCTGCCACATTTTAGATGGAAGAGGATATCTTATTGTACTCGGGAGTATTTCTGACAATGCGTCAGATGTGGAGACAAACTCCCTTCTTCCTTCAGGAGGCTGGGACTATCACAGCAGTGGGCCACTGCAGGCCGCTGGCTTATCTCCCTGACCCAGGAAAGACTCAGCAAATACCCAGAGTCTAGCTCACAACCTTTTCATCAGGATTTCATTTAGTCTTAACAGACAAACCTTACAAAGTTTTAAGTAGCTTAAAAATGAATCAGCTGCTCGGTCCTTCCATAGGCCCTCTGCCTAGGAGTCAGCCTGCTCTGTACAACTATCTCCCCATCTGAACTCTTTCAGCCTTTAGAAGCATCTCACTTGACCCCTTACCAGCTGGCTCTGTTAATCCCGTCTCCCAGCACCAACAACCTTTTCCTACAATGGAGCTGTGCCTCAGAATAAAGCTTACACTCCTCGGTTCCTTAAAAAGAGGCAAACCATGCTGTGACTGTCACCAGCGATATCAGAAAACAAAGCTACCCTTGGGAGGAGGAGGAGTGTGCCAGAGTAAGGCAGACTGGACATCCGCCTTTCAAGAGTGCGTGTGGTTGAAGCAGAGCTTGACAAATAACAAAAATAAAATGTTCACTTGAGCTTTCCTTTAAAATGAACTGACATCAGCCAGACTCCCATCCTTTTTGTGTTGACTTCCTGGGCACACTGGAATGTTTGAATTTTGCTGATACAAGCATTTGCAGAAGGCACTTTTCAAATCCTCCCGGAAGATTGTGCATTGAAACAGAAAGTTATATTTGTATTCTGTAGGCCAGAAGTGCTCTCATCCAACTGGGAACCAGACACAAGATCTTGCAAGTTTGCGACCAAACTGACTTAACTGTGAATACCTGCCATAAGGCCAAAGAATGAAAAATTCCAAGATACAGTTGCCTACACTGAATAAATGTGAGTAAATAATAAGTTGCTCATGGACATTCAACCAATAGGAAAAAAGCTGAATGGTCAAAAGTTCTCTGGAAATGATTTCGCTCTAGGGTGAAGGTTCCCAGCTTTCTTCTTATTAAGTTTTTAAATGAATGAGGCCAGTAAGTCGAAATGTAATTAAAGACCAATAGAAATACCGGCATTCAGAAGACAGGTTCTTTCTGCTCTTTGCTACCTGGTTCTGATTTAAACTTCATAATGTGAGAAAAAATGTGTATAAATGTAGGATCAATATTCTGCAGCAGGAAATCAGGACCACAGCTAGTGCAGACAAGAGCAGCGATGGCTTATAGAGCATAGGGCAGCAGGGGCATCCAGGCACCTTCCCTTTCTTGCGCATTTCCATCAGGGCTCCACAGAGAAAAGTCTGAAAAGGCAGAAGAGACTAGAACAGCGACAGAAGCAGTTCTAACCAGGATATGCAATGGTGTCTGGAATGCAGTTCAGAGTTAAGATCTGGTTATATTGTAAACAGGTGCTGAGCTGAGGCTCCTGGACATGTACACACCCTGTAGGTGTTTGTGGTTCACCATCTCCCAAATTAATAGCTGATGCTGCTTAGTGTCACTTCAAAGTCCGTCTTTGTCCAGGTATGGACAGCCAAAGAAAGGAATGTATGCTACACAACAGTGCCTTCCCCACAACAACTCCCAGCTGATGAACTGCCTTTTGGTCACGGAAGGAAAATGCACATCATTCTGAAGTAGTGGAGTACAAGAGCAAGCTGCTCTTAAAATTACAAAACACATCATACTAGGCATCTTCCAAAGTCATCAACTGCACTTGTACACAAACATTCAAAAAGCTGATTGAGCACAGAAATATTAGAACCCTGAATTTAGAAAGGACTTCCTTACATTTATATGTTGCCAAGTTTAACAGCATGATCCACAGGATAAGACTAATGCTCTGAATTATTTGTTCACATCCATTTTGACTTATGCTGTTTAAGAGTTCAAAAGAGACCACTAAGTACATATTGTTAGGCATGATTTCTTTTTTCATATAGACCATTTAAGCAATGAAAGAATAATTTAAAATAGTTGCAATGTTCACAATAAGCAGAGCAACAGAATATACAATATGCGAACAAGAGTAATTAAATACCCTATTTGTGGGAGACGCTCCAAAAGGATTTAAATCATGAACATAACTGTGTACTGGTTATGCAACTGATATATAAAAATCTCGGATGCATGATGTGTGATTTAAAGAATGCGAAGCTGAAAGAGAGAGCTCTGAAATTCAAGTGATGCTATTTATTATTCAGCTTCTACATAATTCCAGCAGGATGGCCACTTGCTATTCTTTGGACTAGATGAAGGGAAAACACTTTAAAAGACACTGTGATTTTGTGGTTAAACCAGTACAATGGAAGTTAGGACTGGTGCGTTCTATTTGTTGGTCTGCTGCTGTCTATAATGGTAGTGCTCAGAGCTAGAATTATTTTTATTGTGGTAGAGCCCACAAGGGCTTGTCCATGAGCCAGGATCCCATATTGCTAGGCTGTGTACAAACAGAACTAAAAATTCAACCCGAGTTGTAACAAAGGGAGAAATTCTGGTAGATCCACAACAGAAATACTGATGACAGGGCTCAGGCACTGCTTGGCTGAGGTAAAGCCAGAGATCCTCACCTCTTTCAGCAGCCAGTTACTCAAACAAATTGTCATACCAGTGCCCAAGCAGTCAAGCTAGATGCTGAGCAGATCCATAGTCTCTTCAGTTCTTAAACTCTTGACAACTGTTTGATCATCTAACCTGAGCGTCTACATATCACAGGCCATCCGTGAAGCTGAGGCCATAGAAATTCACCACCCGTTAGATCATGGAGCTGTTCCACAAAGGCTATGCCAGCTTGGTCCCTGAAGTGATTTAACACAATTTGAACATACTTCACATCAGGCACCAAGCTCGATGATATCTGCACAGTAGTGGATTCTCTGGCAGTCTCTTGTCTGAGCTCCAGATTTGATGCCAGATGCAATGCCATGATATTTTCTCACCCCTCCACATATAAACTGGTATTATGATTCTCCCAGAGGATCTCATCATTGAAAATTTCTCAGCATAAAGCACAAGTAGTTCATGTGGTTTGACTCACTCACTGGATAATAGATTAAAATATACAGAAAGGGGGAGGGAGGTTCTACATTATTAAAACACATCCCAAAAGTAGACTACCTATACATGTGTTGGTTCACACTCTAATAGTCTACTCCCTATCTAATCAGAATGCTTCAGCGTGGCCTCATCATCATGCGTATAACCCCTATGGGTTAAAAAAATGCCCACTGGGGTGCTTGATCTAAACCTTGTCAAATGAGGTTTAGATAAAATGTCCTGTGGCCATTTTTAAACCTATGGGGGCTTAATCCACCTGATGGTGAGGCATTTAAAGTAGAGCAGCTCCCTAGGAACCGCTCTAATTAAAACACCCCATCCCCACCCCTGAGCACATGTATAGGTACCCATAGCAGCCAAATATTTCTGTTCCTTTTCACCACATGGTATCACCAGTGAGATAAACTACGGGTCTGGAGAGAGAAACACATTTACATCAATATAACAGACATTAGAGACTGATATAACAAAGGTGGTGAGAGATAACACAATATCATAACATCACAAATAAGAGTACATACACCCAATCTTGTGGACAACTATCC
This sequence comes from Crocodylus porosus, assembly GCF_001723895.1. Classification (NCBI taxonomy): domain Eukaryota; kingdom Metazoa; phylum Chordata; order Crocodylia; family Crocodylidae; genus Crocodylus; species Crocodylus porosus. Next base: position 9,002,126 of record NW_017728925.1, read on the forward strand.
TTGAAAGAATCAAGTGTAGCATTCTAAATATATATAGGTCAGACTAGTTTAGGTGTCTTCTGCCAACATCCATGGCAGCATCCTCTATGGGATAATTTCATGTTTCTCTGCTCCTAATTCCAGTGAATTTACATCACTATGGGCATCTTTACATGTGTTCTGGGGGTGGGGAGAGGGGCTCTTTAATTAAAGCACCCACAGCATCTCACGTATTTAGCCTCCTGCATTTCAAAATGGTGGCGAGGGTGCTTTAACTAAAGCTCATTCGATAAGCTTTAGTTAAAGTGCCCTCACCACCATTTTGAAGTGCAGGGGTGCTGAATACACAAGACGCCAAGGCTGCCAGAGCACACTAATTAGCACGCTCCAGCAGACTCATTTAATCAAGTATGCTCCGGACGCACTGTAATTACAGCGTATCAGAGAAGCAGCCCTGCATATCTACAGGTACCCTATAAAGTCAAAGTAATTTTCACTGGGGTACATGTACATCTGTTCAGGACTTAGATGGTAGGAGATCAGTTCCTGTTAAAGTCAATGGGAATTAAGAGGCTATAAGCAGTTAATGTGCTGCCATCATTTTGCTTTTAGCACTTGTATTCTCAAAGTAATAGAGATTTTATAGGGTACCAAAGCATAAGGGAAAGATAAGAAATTTGGGCCCATTTGGTGTACAAAACTTCAGAGATAATAAGTAAGCTGAGGAGGAAGTGGCAGAGATGGTGGTATTTAAACAGATGCCACTTCAAAATATTTTGGAGTTTGATTCTCTTCTTTCTTATAGGTCTCTCAGTATTTGCTGTTGTTCAAGAAGCCACAACCCAAGCCACAACTGGGTGAGAATCTCAACTTTCTATATCAGCCTTTACTTCCCTATGTGAAAGCACAAGTTTCCAAACTGCATGCTTAAAACTAGAGCATGTGAACAAGAAAGTAAATAAAAAGACCTAAAATGTATTTTCTCCCTATTTTAAAATATTTGAGTGAAGCTCTTCATCATCTGGGTGCTTAGCTCGCAATCCGTTTGATACTGAAGTTATACAGTGAAAGTAGTACAAACCCAGCACCCACCGATTTTACCGCCGCCTTCCCTGACTGACTTCAAATTGATATTAATTCCTGCTTTATGCCCATATGTGTGAAAGAAAAATCAGGCCATTTATTTGCCACTTCTTCAAAAGCTTTGGTATTTCCTTTTAAATGGGAATGTCCATGTTTGATATTCATTTACCTCTTATCTTCCACATGCCCTCCCTGACTTCTCATCCTACCTTCTGCCTCCTTCATCACATTCATATTCTCCTTTTTCCCCTTCTCTCAGTTCCCCCCTTTCCCTGCAGATCAGCTCTTCCACTGCTCTTTCTTCTTTACTCTCCCCAGACTTGAATTGTTTCTTGCACTGAGAATTTTTTCATTAAAGTCAGAGGCAGTTGTTTCATAGTTTCTAGGGTCGGAAGGGACCTGAGCAGATCATCTAGTCCGACCCCCTGCCATGGCAGGAAAGAATACTAGGGTCAAACGACTCCAGCAAGATATGCATCTAACCTCCTCTTAAACACCCCCAGGGTAGGAGCCTGCACCACTTCTCTTAGAAGTTGGTTCCAGACCCTAGCCGCCCTGACCGTGAAGTAGCGCCTCCTGATATCTAACCTAAACCTACCCTCTGCCAACTTGTGACCGTTATTCCTGGTCAC
>NW_017728925.1:9005897-9076640 GCF_001723895.1 Crocodylus porosus
CAGAGCACCACGAGTGCTCGTAAAGTTGTGCCAGGGGACTTGCAATGACCTCGGCCAGTTCCTTTAGAACTCTAGGGTGGAGATCATCCAGACCGGCTACCTTGAATACGTCCAGCCCCTCGAGAAGCTCCCTAACTAAATCCTCGCTAACCTGTGGCCCAGGTGTGCCTCCCCCGGGGCCCAAGGGGGGCCCGGCAGGAAGGTGGCTGTTCTGGTCCCTACTTAGGAAGACGGAGGCAAAGAAATCGTTAAACATGTTAGCTTTGCTGTCTGGTGTGACGACCAAGTTTCCCATCGCATCCCATTGTGATGCAACACAGTTCATTTCCCTTTATCTATGAACCAGTTCATTTCCCTTTATCTATGAACATGCAATTTTGTCTGCCGTCTTATAAGAGGTGTAATAAGCTCCTTAATACACGTTGCTGATTTGCTAAACCATCCTTCTGGATATAAATTAACTAGATCAGAAGTAATATAATTCTGTCATAAGATCAGTGAAGATGCAAGTAACTGAACTTTTGAAACAGAGCTAATCCATTTTAAAAAGTACATTAAACTTTTAAATCCAGTGGGCACAATTCTCTGCTACTCTACATGTCAGACAGTCATTTAAAGCAGCATATAGGGGGCAAAAAAACTACCAAATTGGAATGGTGGAGTCAAAGGACTTGCTTATGCACACATTTTTGTGTAGCCCTTACCTATATTATACGGTAAAAGTAGTACAACCCCCGTGTGAATGCAGTTTACCAGGATAAAGATGTTTACATTTCTATAACTAACTTCACTAGAACTTATACACATTTAACTTCAGTAATTTTAAATTACATACCTTAACTGAAACACTTAAATCAGTATAAAATTCAGTTTAGAATTACATTAGAACCCCTTTACACCACTCTGGCACCACTCTGTGAAGCTGCCATAGAGCACGTATACATATAATATGCTCTCACTTGAAAGCTGCTTTCTAATGCCAGAGTGGTGCAAAGGGACTTTAGCAGAAATAAAAATCTGGCGCATAGTAGTTTACACTCACTTTGCACCAGTGTTAATGACTACACAAAGCATAGAGCACCAGAGAATCAGGTCGGTGGATAGTAAAGACAGCAATATTGTTTGTATCAATATTGTTGAGTGCTTTACAGAAATCCTTTGTGTAGCTCCATAAAAAGATTATGTAGGTCAACAGGGGAGAGAGGAGTAAGGTTTCTTAGTACCAATACAGCCTAGGTAATGCTGTTAAAAGATTTCTTTTAATGTTTAAATTTAAAAGAAGGAAAAAAAGTTCAGATCAAATCTATTTCATATTATTTTGCAGGTGATGTAAAACCAAGGTGTCAATGGTTTGAAGTCATTAGAAATTCTGTGGCATTTTCATTAAGAAAAGACACGCAATTTTGGTATCTGGGCTAAATTCTAGTCCTGACAATAACACCTTGCCCCTCTGAATTCCCTTTGCAGCTTCAAATAGATACAATAATTCATTTTCATTTCTCACTGCACATTGCTGCTCTATGCTGTTAAGCACCAGTCCCATTCCAGGCAAGGAAGTAGCTGCACCTCAGTGGTGGCTGAACTGATCTTTCTATATCCTTTATCTGTCACTAGGATGCTATGTGCTTTAATTAGAATCTATAAAGCCTTATGTAGAAGTGAATGATTGCTATTACTAGGTTTACAGACATTTTTACATCTTTATTGACCCCTGTGATGGAATATACCCAAGACTGTTGTAGGGCGAGAGAGTTGTTTCATTTGTTTTGAGATTTTCTAAAGACTCCTTAAGCACTCACATGTTTTCCCTCTCTTGTTTGATGCTAAACATGTTAGAAATCTGTCAGGCTCATTCCCAAGTAAACAGGATCAAAGAGGACAGACTTGCAGGTATTAACGTTGGCTTGTGAAACTAAAACATCAAACACTGTAACAACACTCCCATAAACCATCAACTCCTTTTATCTTAATATTCCTACTGCACTATGCAATCTGCTGTCCATGCCACATCAGTGGTTAGAATAAACTGAAACAGCTAGCAAAGCTGATCCTGAAGGGATCACAACATGTTCCGGTGGTTAGAACCCCAGTCTGAGAATCGGGTGCCTGGACATGAGTCGGAAGGTTACTCCAACCTGCTGCAATTACAGCACATCAGAGACATGGCAATTACCACGTTCCAGCCGGCCTCCACATCTCATGCATCAGCATCCCCGTGCTTCAAAATGGCAGCAGGGGTGCTTTAACTAAAGCTCATTTGATGAGCTTTATATCTAAAGTGCCTCAACCACCATTTTGAAGCATGGAAATGCTGATACGCAAGATGCTCCAGGCATTTTAATTAGAGCAGCTCTTGGAGTCACTCTAATTAAAGTGCCCCCCCCCCCCGCCCCCATCCCCATGTGTAGAAGTGCCCCAGAAGATTTGGGTTCCATTCCCTGCTCTACTTTCAATCTCCTGTCTCACTTTAGGCTGATCCGGCTACAAAAAGAAGAAGTCACATTTGCCCTGGTATAAACCATGTTATCCCAAGACAAAGTGCAAACTTTCAGACCTCCATATCTGTTATCCCGAGATAAAAGTTAAAAAGGGTTCATGGGATAAGAAGTACTAAGAGTTTATCCCAGGACATTGTCTGTTCAGCTGTACTTTGCCGTCCCAGGACACGTAACTGCATCAATGGCAGAAAAGCACAGTGCATTCAGCTACTCACTAAATCCCGATTGTAAGGGTGGTACGTCTACTTGCCAATCCCAGAATATTTGTGTTCTGGGACATATGTAGCCACAACTTGCCCAGAGGCAAACACAATGTCTGTTCTTCACCTCATTTAGTCTCTCGATGCCTCAGCTCCCCAGGTGTAAGATATGTATTTCTCTTTGCCATGCCAGAGCATTATGAGAATTACGTTACAGCTTGTGAGGTACTTGGATTCTATGGTAATAGGGCCTATGTAGGTATTTTGGCACCTAAAATTTAGCTAGCTGTGGAGGAATGCTGCTCTTCCCAAACAGGTGGAAAAAAGGTACCATATTCCTCTGCTATTAGCAAAGGAGAGAAAGATGTGCTACAACCTGCTCCCTCAGTATTTCCCCTCCCCTCCCGTACACCCCTGCATAGCAAATGCCCTGGCAGTACTAGTAATAAACACACACTTTAGAAAAGCTAAAACTTAAAACTGCATAGCTCAACAGCAGTAGCTCCCAGGTCATGTGGGAGTTCCTCCATGGTCACAAGCAATCAGGAATCTGACCAGACCATTTAAGGACATATCCCAACCGCTCCTTATAAACTGGGATGGAAATACCACGTAGTGATTCAGACAAGGGGTCTGAGAGTTGTGGGTACTGGGTTCTCTGGGCTTCCAGATATGTTATTTATTGATATGAACTTAGGTAAGTCACACACTCTGTGCTTCTATTTCACCATCTGTGTATCAGGGTAAATAACCTACTTACCTCTATAGATGGTCTTAAATGTTTGTCACACATTAGGGATTACACAGGGAAATTACCCAGTATAGTTATACTGGAACAATTCTCCACTATAATTAGACCTATAGAAGTCCTTGTGTGGATATTCTCTTCTACCATGAAGGTGATTTTTATTGGTCTAGAGCAAAGTAGTTATTCTGGAATAAAAGAAAATCACTGTTATGGTAGAACAGAATGTTCCTACAAAGATTTATATAACTATAGTGGAATAATTATTCCTGTATGACTATGCTGGGAAGTTTTCCAATGTAACAAGTCCTGCATGTCCTTTGCATTTTATTCAAGAGGTGACTTAGTACAAACATCAAAAAGATCTTAATATGGTTAGGAAAAAAAGAAGATATAGAAATATTAAATAAAACAAATGAAATACCCTAGGAATGAAGCATCAACAGCTAAAATAGTTCCTTTCCTTTTAATTAATTTAGAAATAGTTTGCTGGCATTTACTATAGCAGATTACATTTTCCTACTAATATTTCCATGAGTGTCTGCAGTCATATAAATATCCAGTTGTTTCTGTTTAAAATTTCAATATTTTTAACCACCCAGTGTGTGACAAGGCAAACCAAACGCTTCTTCCATTGTATACCTAAACAGTATAAGACAAGATAAAATGTAACATTTGCAAATAACCCCAAAACAGTATTAGGCAACCCCCAGATTCTCAGCCTACGAAAGGTTCAAACTGTGCTTACAAATATATTGCATTGCCTGATACCCCTCAAGAAATGTAATCACCTTGTCAACAAAATTGTTCTCATAAAAAGATCAAGGCATCTCTTAAGGAAGAAGGCTGAGAATTTATTAGCATGCTTCAATTTTAGTATTTATCTACCATGTCCTAAACAAGATGGGATAAACAAATTCCATAAGTAAATGTGGACTATAATCGCCTGTTAAATTCTGTGTGCTTAGTTCCCTGCAAAAAGTAATTAAAATCACAAACTTTTCCTAGTGCTTTGGGGAATTGTAGCTAATGAAAGAATGTGTTAATTTATACAACCACTTAAAATGAGCTGCAAAACCTGGAGTGAGAATGTTCCTCTCAATCATTTGTATTTGGGCTATAAAGTTTGTGCATGAATAAACAGGGAGAACACATGAGAATTAGGAGATGGGTTAAGGAGAAAAGATCTCAAGTTCAGCCTACAGCTGTTCAAAATATTCCAGTGAATAAGCAGTCAACGCATCACCAGTTTGCATCAGGAAAATGACTCCAAGCTCTAATAAGACAAGGCTTTCTCTAGCCTAAGATCTGGAAGGTGATAACACACACTGGGTGGATAACAAACCAATGTACAATGCATTGTCTATGCTAACCTATTAATGCATTAACTAATCTTCCAAATCTCGCCCAAGAGAAAGGTTGGAAAACAACCCCCCTTGAAACACAAAATTCAAATCCCAGACTACATCAGAACTAGAGTCCACCAATGATAAAAATCTTACTAAATGATACTCATGAAATTTTGAGCCAAAACATAATAATTTTATCAGGCTAGCTCATTTCCAGATCTCTCCATCCCCAAAATTCGACCCAAGACCTTAAGAAAAAAAATCACCAAATAAAACGTAAAGGGTAGGTGACTGAGTGACTAGATTGCTTGTGGTTTAAGAATAAGCTGCAGAGGTGATGTGATATCAGCAAAGGTAATGCAGTTATACTATGTCCATATTTAGCCTTAGGTTTCTGGAGCAAATCTAGTCCATGTTAATACACTTGAAACAGCATGCCATCTGCTAGCTGTTGAGTAGCCTTCATTGGAGGGGCAGTCTACACAAGCAGATTTCTGAGCAAAGGAGTGGTCTGTGATCATTTGTTTCTACCACATTCAAGAAAGCTGGGACTTTGTGTAATTATTTAAACTATAATAAATCAGACATTACTAAATTTACATTTGAAAAGAAAAGACAACTTACTTTTAACTAGGAGAGAAGTGAGGTGCTGAAGCAGCTTTTTAAGTAGAGTAAATGGGGCAAGAAACCTACACAGGTTTTAATCAGCCTCCACCTTAATTTATAAAACGGATTACAAAGCATGGTCACCTGAGATAGCAAGTAGCCTCAATGATCCAGGACTATCCTTCTAGTCATATGTTCCCTAAATAAAGGAGTTGGGTATTAGTCTACCTCCTAGTGGAGATATGTCTACCTTAAACAAACCAACAGATGCATCACTAATAAGTAACCCAGCTGGTAAGTCGTCAGGGAGATGAAGGAATTGCAGAATCATAGAAAACAGGCTTAGAATGGACCGCAAGAGGTCACCTAGTCCAACCCCCTGATCAAGACAGGAACATCCTTGGCTAAATTATCCTGGACAATGTTTGTCTAACCTGTTCTGAGTGGAACTTCCGTCCTAAGAAAGTAAGAAAGGTCTGTTCTTAACAACATGGGTTAACTAGCACAAGTTAGTTAACTTGGGTTCAAATACCAGCAAAAACCAAATTACTTGAGTTTTAACATGGGTGAGTCTCCTATTCAGGCCTAAACTCAAGTGACAAATGCAAGTTAAAATCCAGGTTCCTTTCTCTTTACTACCATTTTTAAAGCAAGGTAGATGACCTGGCTTAGGACAGTGCTTTTTGTACAGTGCAGGCACATCTACAGAATGCTCTCTAAGTCAGGGGTTGTGCACGTTAGTGAAACAAAGTAGAGATGCCTGTTTTTTTATCACTTATGCTATATCTGTTGGTTAAACAGAGGGCTTGGCTTTCCCCAGCTGGCAGGCTGGCACCTTCCCTGCAAACAGTGAATTCACCCACACAAGGATTACAGCAATAACATCAACAAAAGAGAGGCAGATTCCTTTCTTAAGCCAAGACAGATCTCACCAACTCCTTGGATCACACTGCAGCTTCAGGCCTGTTTTAACTAGCCTGGAAACACGTAACTTGAAAAAACTTCCTAGAACCATCAGGTCTCAAACAAAAGCCATCATGTTAAGGGCAATTCCAGTAGAAAAGAAAAACTGAGAACTCTGGTCTCATACCACCTTGGGAAACAAAAGGCAGCTAGGCATTTAAGCTATTCATTTCTAAGTAACTATTGTTAGTCTAGATAAGTTACTTAGTGAAGGAGGAAGTAACGCCTTTCTTGTTTCCTTGCCTGAAGACTCCTAGGAAATGTCAACATCAAAGGAATACGGGAAGGCTAAGGGATGTCGGAGTAAAGCACAGGTCTCACCTGTATTGTGTTCTACACCCTAAAACAGATGTAATGTAGTCACCTTTGTCCAGTGTTGGGTGTGCACCAGTAAGCACTAGGAACTCAATTGCTGTTTGCCAGCCCTCGTGCAGTGAAGCATCATTGAGATATTACCACAGGTATACTTAGCTCATAACCCATGAAACACTACCTTATCCTCACAAGTCATGACTCAAGTAAATGCAAGATATGTTGGAAGTCTCCTAAGAAAGCCTTCTTTATTCATTTTCTAATGCAATTTTGCTATATTGGGTGTTTCATGTAAAATTGAAAAAGGTTTTGATGTTTCCCTGAAGTGGATGTCCAAACACTTAGTCTGCTCACTGCAATTTCAAGATCTGTTGATCTTTCTTGACTTCTCCAGCTGAGTAAAAACCTGCTTACTGTAAGTAAGAAAGATGATTTGTACATCTATGTCTTATGTGTTAAGCTACAACCGCCTGTGTGTAACATCTCAGAGAAGGCACAATAAAAGCTTTAGGCAGAACAGTGGTTCTCAACCTGGGTGCTGCAAGACCCTCTCAGGGTTGGTTAAAGACATTTTTCCTGTTTCAAGCCAAATCAAGTCCAAATCCATGAGTCAGTCCAGAACCATAAGTGGCCCTACAACTGGCAAACATCCTCCACCCCCACCAGGGGTTTCAGATATTTCCAGTCTTTTGGCAGGCATCCTATGTGTAGACCCAAGCCTGGAAGCTTGGGGTTCAGATGCCCCCAAGTTTCCCCTGCTCTCAGCTGTAAGGCTGCAGGAACAAGCTAGGGAGGAGCCTCCCATTTCCATAAAGTGGGCTTTAAGCCTCAAAACCTCTGTGGGTACTAAACCACACCAGAAAAACAGTCATCTCCAGGAGCACTTAAGGAAAACTGCCTTCATGGACCCAGATACATGGTGTTTCCCCTGTGCCTCAATGCAAGTACCACTGCCACTGCCACCACGGCCAGGTAAAACTGCCCCATGCATAGTGCTGTGCCACACATGCTCTTCCTGCATTAGGGTTCTTTGATCAGTCTAAAGCAGGCAGGATAGCTGACTCAGGATGCAGCTCTTCCCTGTCCAGTCCAGGCACTCCCTCGGCTCCCTCCACATGTCTTCCTTCTGGCCTGTGTACCTCTGTTTCCAGGAGACACTGCAGGGTCAGACTGAGAAAGTCTGGAGTATGAGCGAGCTGTCCTGACTACTTCAGGCTGATCAAAGAACCCCAATGCAGAAGGAGCCCATAGATATACCACAGCCCTTCCAGATCTGGCTGTGCAGCAGTCACACAAGGCAGTTTTACCTGGCAATAACACCTAGTTGAGAAGCACTGAGGTAAGCTGAACACAACACTGGTTCTCAACTGAAGAGGCTGCCACAATAAAAAAAAAAGTTGTGGAGGGATCCCCTGACACTGAAAAGGTTGAGAAACATTGAGTTAGAGTCATGAGAGCATTCCCAGGTCCAAGGTACTGCTGCAGAGGGAAGGTGTGCCATCTATTCCTAATGCCTCTGACAATGTCCATTTGAACAATTACCGTAAAAGGCATTACCTATCAAATATGATCAGGCATCATTCTGCAGCAACAGCTTGGCACAGAAGAAACATGCTGCAGTACAAACACTATCAACACCCACAGCTCCACTCCTCTGATGCAATCTGTCGTAAATGTCTCTTCCGGATGCTTCAAACCTGTATTCACTGTGCTCACCCTTACGACGCAGCCTGAAATTTTTCATGCACACTCAAACTTATCATACTGGTGCAGACTCACTCCTTGCCAGGTTTTAAGCCTCAAGTGCTGATGTGTTGCATTCAAAGGATCTAACTGTTCCATCTCATGAGAGTCAGTTGGCCCACCAATAATGGATGCATCTTGGTAAAATGTCTTCCAGGTGTATGCCACCAGTGAACTGACTTGAAACAAAGGTCAACCAGAAAAAGTATTATAACAGCAAAACAAAATTCCATCTCTCCTCCCCTCAGTTATTCTGGGGCAAACAGTCAGCTTCAATGCAGCAGCAATAGTTAAAACCTGAAGGAGACTTTGCATGATTGCCTTTGTTTTGCACCATTTAAAAAGCTAAGCCACAATAAAGGAAATATGAAAACAAATAACAGGATGCAGAATGCACTGCACACTAGGCTAGCCAGAAGATTATGTTAGAATAATTTAAGATTTCTGTAATTTAAGGTTTCTAATGTAAATTACAAAACAAAAGAAAGGCAGAAGGTAGGGCAAGGTGGCACCTCAGAGCCAACTTGGTTCAGAGAGGTATGAGCTCTTGTAGACAAAAACCAACTTAATGAAGTATAGCTTTACTTAACACAAATACAGTATACAGATGCCCAGGATTAAAACTAAATCTAGTCCAGAAATACAACTGTTTTAAAATAATGCACCATGACCTATTCCATGCTCTTTGAGGGGGCAACTTAGTTTTTTTGGACCCTGTTACCCCAGCTGCCAGAGATGTGGGGCAGGAAACTCTCAAGTGTTTTATTTTTCCATGGTAAATTGTCCATTCCTAAAAATTTGTTGTTTCATAAAATTCATTAGTAACAATGAATGCATGCCAATACAATATTAGGCAAGCTTGGCAGTTTCAAAGTTGTAATTAATGTTTTTTCAGGCGATTATCCCTAGGAAGTATGTGAGAGAGTACATATCTGTTTTACTGATTTGTAAACCAAGAGTAAACACACTCACATAATAATCGAAACCAAAAGTCAAGTTATAAAATCACCTAATTGGCTGTGCAGGTCAAATCAAAACCAAATGAAAACACCACTTGTCTCTATTTCTCAGAATCTCTTGCTTCTGAAGAATCAGTCAGAAGCGCAAGTAGTGAAAAAGATGCAGTGTGATGATATGTTGTCCTTGCCCATAGACTTATTGGTAAAACCATCCTTTAGCAAAAGAGAATGTGGTTCAAGTAGTTCTGATTCAGATTTGCCTGAATCTGATTCTGAAATGGAACTAAGTAGTACAAGCGATTCTACAGACAGTCATAGTGAAACTGGGGGTTGCCGCAATGACCTTAGTGGAAGAGAGTTAAACTCTGCTGAAGTAGATGAGTGGACAACCACGGCATGGCATGCATAGTTCTTTGGCTGTGCTAAAATTAGTGTGTCAAGTTTTCAGTGCCTTTGCTTTTTTCCTTAAGTTTAAACAAACAATGTAAGGGAAGTACATGCTATTGTGTATTGTCCTTACATTTTTATAAGTATTCCAATAAAAATAATTTCTTTCCACATAAAGCTTTGAATTTGTTTGAATATAACTTTTAAACCACATTAAGTGTGCTGTATTTATTTTTTTTTCCTAATCAAACATTTCAGTTCAAATATGTGTGGCTATTGGGACATAAAATTAAAACTAAAAAGTACCCCCATGTTGTTTTCTAAATATAAGTCAAATATGCATGCTAAATAAGATCACACTCTAGGGCACTGGAAAATTTTCCAGTTCAAAATTTTCTGGAAAACCCACATCTCTGCCAGCTGCCAAGTTATCATGAGTATGTTCCCAACTCCTTAAAGTTTTACCAATTTTGGCACAAATACTTAATCCATATGAGACAGTTCCACCAGTTTAACTTGGAGTGCACAACCCTGCTGAGTCCATCTTATTTTGGCCTTATTGTAGTAACCTTTTGGGTCAAACTTTCAGAAGCACCCAAGTGACTAAAGCTCATTAAATCCTATTTTTAAAAGTGCCTTAAGCAATTAGAAAGTTAAGTCCCATTGATCTTAAATGAGACGCAGGTTTTTAGCCCACTTTTGAAAATGAAACTTCGGTTTCTAAACCACTTGGGTACTTTTTGTAAGTCTTATCTCTAGACAGGCTTACACTGGTTTAAATAAACGGTTTTAAAACTGAATTAATTAAACCAGTGCAAACCCTGATAAACGCACTGAAAGAGATTTAAACCTGGAATATATCAATGTAACTGAATTCACTAAGGAGGTCAGTTAAGGTTGACATGCACCAGATTTAAATGAATTTAAAGATGTCTATGGAGGGATTCTACTCCAGTTCAACTAAATCAGCTTTTCAGCTGCTTCTGTTTTTCTGACCAGTACTGACCCAGTTTTCTTGCGCCTGTGCTATTCACCTGTCTGTCTGTGTCCACATGTTGTCTCTTTATCTTATATTAAGGGCATGAGCACCTGAACAATTACCTTGCGATAAAATGAAGACAGAGGTTTACAGTGCATCAGCTGCTCTTGGGAAACTGCCAGCATTCATATAGTTACCCCACCACAGATGCAAACTAAGCTGCGATATAATTTACTCTTCTTTCACTGAGGTCTGAGCTACCATGGGTTGAATTTTCATCTAGAACAGGATCAATGTGTACATAACTGATGAGTGTTGTAAAGCCTGACTTCCTTTACCTCATAGTAAAGTGTCTGTGTACCCATGCCTTTAGACTGTAAACTCCATGAGGCAAGGACTATCTTTTTTTTCCTGTATTGATCCAGGTCATAGGCTCCTGGCAGTGTGATAAATTATATAAATATGTAGTATGTAAACAAGACCCAACTGGGATTTACATCCCTTTAACCTAACTTCAGTCTTCACTGGCCTAAACCAGGAAATGACCCATCCCTAACCTGAAAGAAGTCCACACACTAGGTTTGCACCAGTTAATGAAGCTGTTGTTTAAATTGATTTAAATATAGCAAGTTCAGCATTACGTTGGCTAGGCCCAATGATTACCAAAACCTTATAGTACAAGATGGTGTCACTTGTTGTTCCTTAAGCATCTGTGTTTGTCATCCACTCAAAGACAAGAAAGATTGCCATGCAATTTAGCTGACCACTCGCATACCCAAAACAACTAGCAGAACATTCACTAATGACCTACTGGCTGTTTGATGGTAGAAACTTTCAGCAAATGTTTGCAGATAACAGGCACATCTGTAGAAAAAGGACCAGTTTACAAATGGGGAAAACGATGCCCATTTAGGAATAATTTCAATCTACTTCAGGGAGGATGAATGGATTACCGGCTAAAGCTCTACACTGGAGATCAGTTCAACCCAGGCTCTGCCACAGACTCCCTACACAACCCTAGGCTGCAACTTTTATCAACTCTATGCCTAAACTTCCTTGCCTAAAATATAGGGAACAATACTTTGCTATTAAATTGAAGTGTAGTAAAGATAAACCTCTGTGGGTGGTGCTTGCGTTTGACAGTGATGGGACCATACAGACACTTATATACTATAAACAAAGGCTTCTGGGAAGATTTCTGCAGATCAGAGCTGAGCTAGAGAGAACAAAGGCTGCATCCTTGGGCACTGCTCTCAGCTCCCTTGTATCAGATCCTTCCCCTTGCTAGAAAGTTCCTAGCAAGGAACAACCTCTGCTGGAGTCTCTTTAAGGCCACCTCAGCTGGCAAGATTAAAATGAGCTCACCCAGTGACCCGCCTTTTGGTGCCAAGAGGAGAGGAAATGATGTCACTTCACTGGATGAAGAGCCCTTTTATTCTTGCTAGCTGTCATCAGTCTAAGTGCTCACCCTATTGTTTGTGGCCTGCCAGCTCAATTGCTCCTCAATAGATCTGGCTGAGACAATAGCCTCTTAAGAGCTCTCTTCAATCTAAGTAGCTCATCCAACCCTCCTAAGAACAAAGGCCTTTTCTATGAGAGTATCTCAGTTCTGGGTTTGGGTACACCAGTGCAACCTGTCAGCAGGAACAAGATTTTTACCAGATCAACACCAGAAACCAGGATAAAAATGCATCTGTATATTGTGTTGCACCACTGTAACTTGAACTTATAACTAGTTGGCAAACTGCATTGGTGTAAATTGCAATTCATCAATGGAAACTTTGGTCTATACAAGAGCTTTGCCCTAACGCTGCTAGGCCAGTGCCAAAAAGCTCACTGTAAGCCAAATACGGGTGCCTTTCTTCTGATTTTATGTGAAATGACAGAAAGTTCTTGAAGTTCAAACACCAGAGATATATGGGTTGAAATACAGAAAGTCTTCGGGAGAAACACACACACACACACACACACACACACACACACACGTGTGAGCATATGCCCATACCCCCGCTCTTACAAAGCACTAGTATCACAAGGAAATATTTTTCCTGCTTTAATTTTTTTTTTTTGCAGATGGTGGGCACCAAGACAGCTCTTAACTAAAAATAAATGTTTTGTAACTTAATGGTAGGGGCTCTCATGAGATCTGGAGCCAGGACAGCATTATATTAATCTCATTTGCATCAAAAGTATTCTCACAAGACATGTCATTTCTTTTCAAATCAGTGAAAGATGAACTTAATACCATGTAACTGAGGCCTGGCCTATCTTACATACATGCTGCTAAGGACTTTGCTTCTTCAGTGAAGAAAGGGCTATATGCATGGAAGTTAAGTGACAGAGGTGCAAACCATCTCTTCTTCTGCTTAAACTGCCAAATACAAACTCCTATGGCATCAACTTCAATAGGAACAGTTCATGGTTACCAGATGCCTTAAATATACAGTAGTTAAAAAAGGCACATACCTGTCTGTAAGAACTATATTACCATTCCTTCCCCTTTGTATAATGTTACTAACATTGGGTAAACAGAGACATGATGGAAAGCTACATGTATGAGAAACTTTGTATAGAATCCTACATACTAACTGGTGGCAAAGTTAAAAATCTTGCATCCTTATCTTTTTCTTATGAAACTATTTTTTTGTGTAATTATAGAAGAATCCTGAAGCTCAGGATTTCAGAGATGCTGGAGAGATCAATGCGGTAAAGACTTCTCACTATAGCTCAAGAAGCATACATTTAATCCCCACTCTGGACTCATGCCAAAGGCAGTTGACCTAGAGATTAGGTAGTACCTGGTTATGCAGGCTGGGGAATCAAAAGTGGCCAGATACCACTGCTACTGAAATTGGTGCATCTTAACTACATTAAATCGGCGTGGATGTTTAACTCTGACCTTTTGCAGAGATCAGGGAATTAATAAGCATAAAGGCTTCTATAATGTGTGCAAGCATTATGCCATTTTAACAGATAGAAGAAACTGAAGTACTAGTAAAATAAGGCCAAATTATTCAAATATAGCTTCAGAATTTGTTTTCTTGAGCCTAAGGACTTCACCAGGGGGAGGGAAGGAATCAATCCCCAACTGGGGCACCCACATTGAGACCAGAACATTTGAACTTAAAAGACTTGACTGAAGTTACATACAGAGGAGGGAACAGAATTCACATCTTCTGACTCTCCTCATTTTAACCATTAACCTATTTCGCTTTGTGACAAGGAAACATGAGCTAGCCACAGACAAAGTACTTTGCCTGATTGGAAAAGAAAATACTCTGCCTAGCTACAGACACTGCATTCAGCCTGCACATTTGTCTGATATCATTACATTTACTTTTTAAAAATACATTACTGCAAGGGGGAGAACATGGCTTTCCAAGCTCTTTCCCTCAACGGGTCTTGAGTGCTTGAAACATCCATGAATGCCACAGATTCAGTTACACTAAATCTTTAACTCCTGGGCTCTTGGAGCCAAGAAAAGAACAATGATTCTGTATCCAGTAAAAGAGAAGCATGTTATGTGCCTGCTCAGCTTGGTTTGTGTTAAAAGATTGGGTACCAGATATGGCCTCAGCCCTAGTGCATCTCTGCTCCCACTGAAGTCAATGGAAATTTTGCCAATGACTTCACTATGGAGAAAATGAAGCCAAGGCAGATTGATTTCTAAGCCAAAGTCAGATTTTTAAATTTATCTTATTACAAAATTGTAGACAAACCGAAGACTGACCTATGCCAAAAATGCTATTTCCAAGCTTCAGCTCTGGGTCTGAGCTCTGAAGCACAGGTTCCACCCTGCTAAAGTGAAAATATACATATTTGCAGAGTTCCTACCGCCACACACCAAACAGATCTACCCCCACTTTCAAACAGTGTTCCTCTATAAGCAGCTTGAAGTGATAGCACTGATTTTCTGTGCAAAGTTCTCTTTACATCTTAATTATTCTGTGCTGGAAGTTCAAGGTTCTGGCACTAAAAAATCCTCAGTCCTTTGAAACCTAGAAAGACTCTCCTTTCTTCCTGGTCATTTTCACTAAAGTTACACGATACGCTCATGCTAAGAGGCTCAATTCCAATAAAACAATTAATTATACAAGTAATGTCACCACAACTGAGGGATGGTACTAAGGTTAGGAGTATTTAGCTTAGAATACAGGAGAACAGTGTTCAGTTGCCTCTGTTACAGGCTGCCTAGTTCAGACCTGAAGCACCTTCACATCCAGGTCAGAGGTTTTTCTGTATGGAAGGTAAATAAGTTTATGCTAAACCCTAGATAAGAGCCTGGGTTGACTGAGATTTGAAGACATTCACTTGATTGCCCTTATGTTTAGTGTAGCTAAAAAAAAAAAAAAAAAGAAAGGGGGGGCTAACTAGTCTTAGCCATCCCTCTATAAAATTCTAGTGGAGGGAAGATGCAGGAAGCTTTTTACCATGGAGCACGGAAGAGAGGTTAATACCACGTACCCCCCTGAGGTTTGATTTCACCTAGTTCCAGTACAGTAACAACTACATGCATCTCCACTGGGACTTTACAGTCAGATAGCAAATGAGTGTTAGTTGCTTTATTGTGAAAACAGATCTTCTGTAGCAGTGCAGATATAACTTAAGGTCTTTAAGCTAAATTTAACCTTGGTATAAGTGAAGACCACCCCTACTAAGAGTTGCATTTAAGTCAGCTTTACAATAACCTACCAGCATGTCAAAATTACAAAGGTTTTATCTGAACTAGAATTTCAACACATCTTAGCTAATGTGGTTGAAAACCACCCTTTACCTAGTAAAGATAAGGCCACTGTTACAGCATCAGTACAAAGATCTGAAAGGATAGAGAATCTAAATGCAATAAATGTAAACATGCCATTAACACACAGTTAAATATGAAAACAGCAACTGCTTCTTTCATCAATACAATGTAAAAGTTGAGACTCGGAAAGAGGGCCATTTTCTATCCTGAAAGGAACACCTATTCTTTATGATTGCTGCCATTGTCAGCATACCACTCTGGAATAAGGCCCTCAACTTTCACTGTAATGCACATATACTGTCCAGGTTCTCTCTAAAGGAACCTGAGCAGCTTCTCAAAATATTATAACAACTCTCAGGTCTACACACAGGCTCAAGATATGAGATTCTGAACACCCCTAAAAAAAATAATCAGGAATTACTTAATCCAGAGACTTGTTTCAGTGCAGTGTAAATATGAGGGCCATCTGCAAAAATCCAACATAGATCAAGATTATCATTCCAGTGCCTCCTGAAATTCAAAGGCACTGTCATTCATGTGATTCATTGAGGACTGCCTCTTCCTAGGATACTAGCAATGGGATTTGATCTGCAGGCCTGTTACTTGTCCAAAAGGGTTTTAAGGAACTGTATCTTAATCTTGTAAACACTTCTGGTAGCCACAAACCACCCCACTTCCTCCGAGACTGCCCAAGGCCTAGCTGCTCCTCACTGCATCACGTCTTTCCCAAGAAGTGGCCAAACCAAACCAAGGGACACTTTCTGGCTTCACTCACACCCTTATGTAACGGAGAACCCCGCCAGTGTGCCCGTCAACCTTTCTTTAGTTGTCTACCATACAGTATTTCTACTTGATCCAACTCTTGTTTTTGAGATGAGAGCCTCAACAAGCCTTAACTGCTTTCTGCAAACATAGCTAAGATGAGCAGAAAAATAATGACTCTATTTCATAGTCCCTTTAAGCAATTTCAAAACTACTGCTGAAATGCTTAACATAAGCTGACATCCCCAGCTGTAGTGGCACCCTCTGTGGTTTTGCACAGAATGAAGAGTGTCCCTACCTGCAAAGGGATTTTTAAAAACTGAATTTGTAAACATTTTTTCTTCTTCATGACCATAACATTTCTTCCTTTGTTTTGAAATCTGCTTTTTTAGAAGCCTTAGAAAGATCAGGAACAAGAATACTTATTCTCCCTAATCTAACAGAGGAAAACAAAGCCGAGGGGAGTCAGGGGTGTCAATGTCTTCATTGAAGGAAGAAAGGTATAGATTCTTTAACAAAGGTTTTATCCAAACGATCAACTAATCACTGAACTTTTTCCGAAAAAAAGACCTTTTAAAAAACTTTTCAAAACATTTCTTCCCATGGGAAGAAAGTTAACCAACTTTCACTCCTGGGTCCTAGGATGCCATCATTTCAGTAAGTCCCTATTTCTCAGTGACTTTTCCAACCTAGAGATTTTTTCTAATATAATAAAACATAAAATTAAAACCGGGGGGGGGGAGGAAATCATTTTTGTCTATCATAAGAAAACACAAAGACTACAGGACATTCCCTCTGCCTTCCCTTAAAAAACATGCTTATCTCTCTGTAGGGAAAAAAGAAAGGGATGGGGGAGGTAGGCAGTCTTGATTATCTAATGCTTTATCTACTCATATTATTTTCATATTTGTGGATTTCTATCTTCAAGTTTAAGAAAGACATTTTGTCTTGTTGCTCAATGATTGGTATTACAATAATACAAATTCCACTGTGTAATACAGGGATAGCAAGATGCATGAATCATCAGAAACAGATTCAAGCAGGTTTTGCCATTCTGGTCTGGTTTGAAGGGCATGATAACATAATGCTATTGGCTAATTTGGATGTAACCTTGCCAGACAAAAGGAAAGCTATAAAATGCTGGCAACAGAGACCCGCTTCCTTGGGACATGTGATTATCTAGGACACTGGAAGGAAAATGCCTTTTAAATTGGGGGAAAGAAAGCTTCTGTAGGTTTTCCCAAAAGTAGCCAGTCATTGATATCAACCAGAAATTTATTCCAAACTCTTACGACTGTCCTTCTCTCTTTGATAATTTAATGAAATATCTACTTTTTTATCTAGAGACAATGGCACTAAATAGTTGATGCTGTTAGATGACACCAACTACTGGTCAGTTCTTCTGGGAGAAACTGGGCTGTCAAAAAGAGGACTGGTATACTGCAGTATAAATCCTGGGAGCACCACAGGAACCAGGAAGACATGATGCACTTAGTAGGCATGGTTGTACTACAGGAAACCTTTGTAATTGCTGTGGATGGGAGGGTGTAACCAAAGGAAGAATTTAGCCCTAAGTACTCAAACTACAGTTTCAGCCAAACATCACTTCTCATTTGTATTCTAAAGCTCTGCTGATGCCTCTCTGCATTCCTTTTACCTTTGTTGTTAAAAACTGGAGCCATGCACCAGATTAATGACTTCAATCAGGATTACATAACAGCTCCCACAGTCTCTCCTTAGTCTGTGTATTGCCACCGATGCTGATTGATCGATGTTGCAATGATGTTCAATTTTGGGTTGCTGGCTCCCCCAACAATCAATTATTACTTACATTTATCTACACAAAGATTTCACCTCCAGAAAGAGAATGTTTTCATTAAGCAAGCAACTTCAGCAACCTCAACCTCCAACTTCCCAATTTAAAGTCTGGATAAAATCCCTGAGACCTTCCCAATATAAACCAAGCTTTCAGTTTGTGTGTTCTGTTTCCCCCTTGCACAAAATGGTAAAATAGCCAAGCAAGCAAGAGCAAACAAATGTCAAGTCTCCACAAAGCAGCCCTTGGCAAGAGACAGAGTACTTAACAATGTAAAGGTGCAAGAAGGAGAAACCAAAGCAATGACGAAGCATTTTTTTTCTGACCTCATCACTATGGTAGTCCAAAGACTGCACTCTAGCAGACAAGCTCCTACAATGCAATACTCTTTGTACACGTAGTCTCCTGCCAAGGTTAAGAATGCAAGTGGCCGGAAGGCAGAAGTCTGGACCCAGGACTTCTTCATTACACTTTCTGCATTCTCTAGCATGGACTTGCTACGTGGCATTAGGCAAGCCACCTCACCTCACCATGCCTCGGCTTTCCCCTTTAGAAAACAGGATTAATGTGACCCACCTCACAAGGGGACTTGTGGAAATTCATTAGTTCATGATTAATGTATTGCTACTATATGCTCAGTGTTGATTTCCTGGATTATCTTTTGGATGGAAGAGATTCAAAGCCCTCTCTTGTACTTTTCTTTACTGTTTGTAGTACCACTGCTTAAGAAATGTATCCACCAATAAGTTAAGCGATTTTCACACAACAATTGACTCAGTAGAGAAAAGAAGAGTTCAAAGACCGTACACTGCACCCACCTCAGAGTCACATTCTAAGCAGCCCAGTAAGAAGTACTGCATTGCGGGCAATTTTAAACAAACACTCTGTCAACTGCATACCTTTAAATCTACCAAATCATTTTTGGCTTGTACCTGTGTATGTAGGACAGAGATGCACGAGTGTTCATTGCACCATCCATTCTGCCTGCTTACTCTACTTTTCTTCACTGCACAGTATTGAAACTCGAATCAATCCTATATTTTTAAACCACAGCAAATTTTATTCTGAGATACCAGGATTTTCCTTTAGTTCCAGAGATACAGGGCTCCAAATCAGCATTCACTTTGTTTTAAATATGAATCTGCACATTTTTGTATTATGGGGCATTCAGAGGGCTCAAGGGGCACTAAAATAGACACTGAGCTAAGCTCTCTTTTTGGTTTTGTCCATTCAACCACATTAAAGTAAATGGGTCAGATGCAGGCATGGTACATGTAGGTACCACACTGCTGAAGTACCGGTGTAACAGAGTAGAATTTGGCCCTTGAACTCCAAAATATTATGTCTCCTGGTGTTTTACTGAACCTTAGTCAATCAAACTGAAAAAATGGATGCCTTGCATGCCCCTCAGTTTAAAAGGACCAAATCATCAGCTGATACAAATCAGCACTGCAACATGAGGACAGTAGTCCAGATGTCATTGCTAGCGTCTCCCTTGAAGTCAATGGGATAGAGCAGGGGTGGACAATTATTTTGGGCGGAGGGCCGCTTACTGAGTTTTGGCAAGCCATCGAGGGCTACATGACAGGCAGCCAAGGGCAGCTAAATATTAATTTTCTAAATTTTTTAGGGGCCCCACAGGCCGGATAGAATGGCTTGGTGGGCCACATCCAGCCATCAGGCCACATTTTGCCCACCCCTAGGATACAGCCTCAATCGGCATGAATTAAAATAGCTCTGTTGAAGTACCCTGCATGCACTACACACAGACAAAAATGGTCCCAAGCAGGACAGTGCAGTATCAGGCACAAAAAAAATTTAGGACTCATAAAGGCTAAAGTGCTAACGGCAAAGGTGCTTCCATGCTAAAACCGCAGGCAAACTTTTAAAGTGCGAAAGCAGTTAACTATAAAATCAGGCAGCCTAATTTTACTAGGGAGCGGCACTACCAGTCTTAGTGCCATTCCCATTGAATCCAATGACTCAACCATTGGGATTATTCATACATAATTCTATGGTATCCATCACCACAGACCTGCAAGCTTTATGAATGCAAATGAATTCAGGAGAGTACTGCTCTCAATTTACAGAGAGAAACCAAGGCCCAGAGAGATCTTTAGATGCTCTGTTCCTTTGAAAACCGAACTAAAGTAGTAAAAAACTATGAGCACTGTTGATACTTAATAAGCTTCTTGAAAAAAAATAAAAATCACACCCCATAGAGCGACATCCAATAATACACAGTAAAAACATAGGCTCTTTAAGGCAGCAACCACCCTCAGTCTTGCACGTGGATGCTGCACCTCACACGAAGGAGCTCTAATCTTTGATGGGAGCCTCTAGGCACTACCACAACAAAAATAATAAAGGGCTAGGAATGAAACCTGCTTCCCCTGACACCCAGACCAGCGCCCTAATGGCAGGATCATTCTTCCTCTCTAATTGGGCCTGAAGCTTGGTTGTTATGTAGGGAAGCCAGCTCCATGGATTCATTTATCAGTCTGTCCCTTAAAAGTATTTTGGTCACCAGTTTATTTTCATTTTAAATGGATTAGCCTCACACAAAAGAATCTCCTGAAAAGAAACAACTGAGATGTGAAAAGAAATAGACATTCCAACTGCAGAGCTTCAGTGATAATTAATGTCAAAGCCACATTGTTGACAACTTATAGCAAACTTCTAGGAGGAAAATTCTCTGTTAAACAGTTAAGTCCAGACAAATGTTTGTCATTCATTACAGGCAGCCAGCCCTGGATTTCTCAACAGTACTCACAAGCTAACGGAAGTATGTTAATAATAATAATAATAATAATAATACATATTATGCAGTGAGTTTAAGCCCTGTGTGTCCTGTTTGCCCTTGAAGGCAGAAACTCTATAGGCAGGTGTTCGGTGTGTTTGCCTTTCTCTGATAACAGGTATTCAGTTTTCCACGTCAGTTAACTCTACCTCACAGCAAAACTTGCTGGAAAATTTAGCTCCGCCCACAGTGGGGTCAGCTGGGAAACAAATGACATTCATACTGCATAACTCATTGATAGGCTGACTGCACAGTAGCCTGATATTAATACACAGTAGCACTGCGTGGCAAAAACCATGATGCAATGTTACAGCCCAGTAGTATTAGGCTACTGCCCAGTACCATCACAAAAAAGGCATTCACCAGTGCTACTGTGCAGTAACTCAGGTCAAGCACTAAATTAATGTGCAGTAACCACTGCACAGTAGCTTCTTATGTAGATGCAGCCACGCTTTAGTTGATATTATGTCTATGTCTGCTCCACATAGGATACGAGCCTGCTACAAGCTTCCAGCTAGGGGGCAACTCCCCTTGCACAAAAGGCCACATTTCTTGGCCCTAGAAATCTGAAGTTCAAATCTCAAGTACGGAACAAGATGACAGTTGTTATATCCCCAGCACTGAAAAGCAATGGGGTTGAAGTAGGAAGTCTTTATTGAAGCTTATTAGAAACTGAATAACTAAAAGCAGAAAGACCAGAGAAAACCAAAAAAGAACAGGAAATCCACAGAGTGTAAAGACAAGCAGCCCAATGCAGGACTCCCCACAGAAGCAAAACAGTCACTGAAAGAAATTCTGCTCCCAGGTCTTGTCCACGCTAGGGGTTTGCCCAAATTATAGCCATCAGCGCAACCTCCAGCATAGACAGGCAAAACCACTATTTGCACTGAAGAAAGCTACTATGATTTCAAGTAGGTTCTTCAATTGTACAGACTACGTATTTCCTGGTCTGTGCAGTGACCGTCTTGAGGTCAAATCCCCAAGGTGGAGGCTCCAGTTACACTGATATAACCTGCAGTGACTTCAGTGAGAATTTTACCTAACAGTGCTTGAAGCAGGGAAAAGCCACAAAGAAAGGAAAATGCCAGATCAAGAATGTGAGAAAAGCAGAGAGCAAAAGGGGCTGCTATAAATAGAACAGACCTCTAGGGACTATGGTATATCAGGACAAAGAAAGAAAGAATCCAGCCTAGACAAGAACGAACAGGTATGCACACTCTGATTTAACTGAAGCATTTTTTGTTTATCAATGAGACAGCATGAATTACAAACTAAACTTTCTTCACTTAATATTCTGGAGCCAAAATTTAATTTTGCCTCACTGCCCCAGCCTTCTTGATGACAGATTGCAGGGGAGGAAGTTTTGCAAAAATCAAAACATCTTATACAATCTTTTATGTTACATTTCACTGATTGTAGGTCCCAGCCCCAGCACTGCACCGTAGTCTTCACTGGCTCTGGTGGGATGCAAGCATGGATTTTAGAAGCTGTAAACATGGGCAGTCAGGGTCTTGAACTGGCTCTAGTGCAGTCCCAGGGTGGGGACCAACAATCAGCTGATGGTCAGTGCCAATAGCTGAACACTGTGGTGTCGTGCAGGGACGGTCAGCAAAACAAAACAGCTTATACAATCTTGTCGTCTATTATTCAGTGCACTCTCTTCTGCTTCCCAACACACGGAAACAACAAAAATATCACTAATGGCAAGCAAAGCTATGGAGAGAAGCTGGCAACCGTTTCGTCAATTACTTACGCACCGTGGAAGCTCACTGTATTTTGGAGGAACAGCTTCTCGAGTTTAGAAACCGACCATCCAAAAAGTCTTCTCCAATTCTATATAACCTATTTTGATGCAGTTAAAAAAGATAATCTGCCCTATTCCCCTTTCCGCCTCCCTCCCCCACAAGGCCATCTTTACAGTGTTTATCTGCACTACAAGTCCGCATCTCGGGCACAGAGAGCCAGTAAAAGCATTATTTTATGTTTTCTTTGTTCATGGTGACAAAAGGTGATGATTAGAGCTGTTCAAAAAATTCAGTGTCTGTCCCACAGGACTCTGACATCTGTTTTCATCACAAATTGGGGAAGGAAGGTCACAACATTAGATGTTTTCTTATAACAGAAAGTTCTAAACTCTTTTTTTTTATTTTCTGATTGCAAAAAACATTTAGTTTAGATTTTTCTGAATTTAGAAAACTGAATTTAAAAAAAACAAAAAACAAATCTTTTCCTAAAACTGGCCCTAGTGCAGTGCCTATCCATTCCAGTCCCTGCACCACAGTGCCACAATGTTCAGCTACTGGCACTGACCATCACCTGATTGTAAGTCCCAGCCCTGGGACTGCACTGGAGCCAGTTCAAGACCCTGGCTGCCCATGTCTGCAGCTCCTAAGATCCATGTTTGCACCACGGCAGAGCCAATCAAGACTTTGGTGCAGTGCCAAGACAGGGACCAACAATCAGTGACCTGGAGACCATGTTACAGATCACAGTAAACCTTACTATGCGACTACTCAGAAGATGTTTTGCTTAGATAGCAGTAAGCATTATTGTGTTGTAATAAAAGTTAAAACATCTTCTAGAGTGCCCCACACAACAAGGCCCTAGGCTGCATAGTTCCTTACAACAATGCAAATGCAAGTATTGGTCCAGTTTAACCCATTTATCTGAAGCCTGTTGCAGTTCTCACAGCGAGGCCACACGGAATCTCCAAGTACAAATTAAAAAAAAACCCAAAAAACATCGTTGTCTGTTGGCAGGGGTGAAATCCTCTAGGGGAATGCAACAGTCTTTGTTGGCACTAGAAGATGCAATTTGCACCTGATGTATGAGTGTGCTGGGAACCAGATCTGGCCCATTACTAAGTTAAGCAGCTTGCCTGGGGAAACGTGAGGAAACAGAGAACATCAGCTACCGGACTGAGACTGATATAGGGCTCGGATTCCCCAACTCACTAGTTCACTCATCACCCCAGAAAATGATAAATGTTATTACATCTTAGAGTACTGATAATAATTATTTGTTCAGAATACCACAACATGAGCAACGTTTCTGCTTGTCACCTAAAATGTAAGCGAGCAACAGGAAATGCTTTGTTGCCACATTTCTTCTGAAAGGGCTTTAAGTCCATTTTTGCATTTAGAAACTGCCTCTAAACAACAGAATCACTGTGAAAACACTTGGCCATTTCCAATCCACTTGGAATCCGAAGGGGATTCCCAAGTCCTGAGCTGACTGCAAAACAAAGGCAGGGATCTAAAGGCTGCATTACAAATTGCGGTCACAGAGAACAACTAAAATATATTTATTTTTGGAACACAAAAGATCTTATGACTTAGGTGGTGTCCTCAGGATGAGTCACTGCCTAACTATGGCAAGTACAGACATCACTGAGATACTTACTTGCCACACAAAGTTGTTTCCTTAGTATCCACTAACTTTGATTTTTAAATGTTGGACTATTGAAGACAATAATTGCATCCCCTGATTTAGATTAGTTTCCCTTTTTCTCCCTAGGAAACTTCTGAAGTTGTCCTCCCAGTCTTGCAGTGTCTGCTAAGAACTCGCTCAGTGTTATGCATGCAACTAGTTTATGACAAAATAGCCTGTTATTGTAGTTACGTAACCATCCTTTCCACTCCAAACTCTTTCCTTGTTTGTCACAGTGACCTGCCATGTTTAGGAGACAAATTATACAACGTGGTTGTCTACAATAGCAGGGTCTGGACTTCAGGATTCAGGGAGTCCCTTCCAACCCTATGTTTTGTGTTTGACATTGTGGGCTCTTCAGGGCTCTTATTTTCACCAGTTTAGTACTTGGCACAATGGGTTCTCAACTTGGTTGAAACCTCTAGCTGCTACCTCAATACAACTGACAGAATTTCTGTTTCTTTTGCTCTGTAATCTACTACTGAATGTAGGTGTCAGGTCATTAAGTGGTAGAAGAGGTGCTGATGCTGTGCTTGCTGCACTGGGTGGAAAAGGGGGACTGTTGTTTTGTTCTGTTTGCATAGTCTAACACTGTGCCAGAGGCTCCTTCCTAAACACTACCACAACAATAATCACTCTTGAAATAACATCAGCTTTTCTAACATAGGTTCATATCATACCATTCTACAATAAATTCTGCAATTGGAAGGTTGAGAGGGGGACTTGGTAAATTCTACCACTCCACCTGAAGTCATCCACTGAGAGGGTAGACTATAACAGGCTGTGGAAAGGATGGGAGAGAAATCCGTGTGCCCAGCTGTAAGGGTTTTGGAATAGCCAGAAGGGGGCCGGTCCTTCTCAGCTAACATCCAGAAACCTTTTCCTTCAACAAACACCACTCCACCTTTATTCCCCATATGCAGAGAGAAGACAATGCATATCAAAAATAAGTGCCTGACAATCTCAGAGGAAATATCAGCAAGAATGCAGAGAAGGTTTGACCCCTCCACCCAGCAGCTCTCTTCAGTATGCTAGAGCCCCAACTCCACAGGGCAGCTTCCCAGATTCTGGGCAATAGTGGAGAATATATCATGTACGGCAACCACCCTTCCATCTTCCTATCCTTTTTGCACACAGCTTCCTTCCCCTGGGAGATACTGATGTTACACAGGACACTATCTTGCTTCACACAGATGGGCAATAATCCTTAGTAACATGGATTATGGAAGTAGTGGAAAGCTCACAGTTTAAGACCTTCAAATCTAGACTAGACAAAGATGCATAAAAAGATGCTGCAGAAAACTGCCGTACACTTGAAAAGGGAATCATTAGGTAACCTAATAGCTTATTTTATCTTCTATATATTCTGTGAATCTAGCAACAAATATATGCTGTACATTCATGGTTGGCGTAATGCTGCTGCTGGCTTCTCAGTTGTTACCAATAAAACATAAATGCATCATGTGTTAATGGCAGTGACGAAGTGACCCTGAAAGGAAAGGATGTACAGAAATTGAAATAGTGTAAGAAAATATATATGATCCTTAAACATGGTTTTCATAAGCAACTTAATGCAGGAATGCAGCATGGTTTAATCATTTAGCACAAATCACACAGTAAAACTAGTACATTAAAAATACATGCAGCATTAATCAGCTACTCAGAATTATATGCCATCATTTCCATAAATAATATAGGATCAAAGCTGTCTTAGCAGCATTATCAGTTAATAAAGACAGCCAGTCACTCAGAATACAGTAAAGCTGCCTGAAAACTGACGTGGTGTAATTTATGAGGAAAGGAATGAAGTAGATTCTGTTGGAAGTAGTGTGACTAGTTAAACAGGTAAAGGTTATAGACAGCCTATTGATTATATAAAAGAGATGCAGCAAAAGAAACAGAAAGGATTCTTGCAAGTTTCTAAAATGACATATTAACTGCATTTACATCTTATTTAGTAATAATTGCTATGCAAAGCAGGGTGGAAGTGGGAGGAGGAATGGGTACCCTTGAGGAAAAAGCCATCCTTATATGTACAGATTCTCTCCTGTTTCAGAGCTTTGCTACATCTCTGGCTGTGGGAGAAGCAGCAGCTGCAGTCCCAGAATATAACAGCTGTCTTATTGATTTGGATAGGAAAATGTTTGTAAGAAATTCACCCCCCAAATGTTAGAATGGGTTCTAATCATGCCTGGCAGTGTTGTTGTGAGGTGAATGGTTTAACAATATCCATCTTATTGGCAAGATTAAAAAAAGCATGGAGAAATTAAGAATATGCTCGTTTCTTTTACAGTCTATGGCAAAATCCCATTGATTTCAGATGTAAACAGCAACAGCCCTAATTAACTTGTACAGGTCACAGACTAAGTGAGCAGCAGAACCAGAAATACAATCCCAGGTTCCTGGCTCCAAGTCATAGACTGCTCTGTCCACAAGACCACATTCCCCTCACAACTGTGTATAGCTCCACCCAAGCATAATATTTGAGCACCTCACACTCTCTAGTGGGTTTATCTTCACAAAGCCCCTGCACAGTAGGCAAATGCTATTATCCCATTTTAGAGCTGTGCAGTTGAGACAAAGAAAGGCTAAGAGTCCTCCCAAGATCATGCAGGAAGCCTGTGGCAGAGTAAAAAACTCACCTCATGCTTTCCAGGTCCCAGAGGAGCACTCTAATTACTAAATCATCCTTCCTCCCTTGTCTTGAGAGAGAGACCTTGGTACAGTTGTTTCTGTTATGAGAAACACGATTAACAATGCACCCTGAAAGCAAGGAACTGGGGGGCACTCAGGTCTACTCTAAGAAAATGTGAACATCTAGTCAATGTTAAGGATGAGTACAAATAATTTAGAAACTTTTAAGGTGCTCGATAAAAAAGGTTAAAGTTCCTCAGTGAAAGACTATTATTTTTAACATTTTAACTATAAAAACTTAAGATATTGGACTGTGTACAAAAATGTTGCAGAGATTTTCCAGGGAACAGCATTCATCTCTCTAACTGACTCTGAACTGGTTACAATTTACAAGCCAAATTTAAAATTCAAATAGCAAGCATTCAGAATATACTTATTCTGAGTAGCGTGGGGCCAAACTCAGATTTGTTGTCAGTTTATCCAGCTCCAGTGAGATTGTGCCCATTTATCCCTGCACTGAAACAGAACCCAACTAGTGTGTAAGCAACAGAGAAGACCAATTCTGAATCCAGCTCTGCAGTTCGTTCTTGGGTAAACAGCCCCGCAGATCTCAAGGAAGCTTTTCCCGTGAGCCAGGCTTGCAAGATCAGATCCTTCAAAAACATTCTGCAATATTTTACATGCTGCTAACAGAGTGGAATTTTGTATGGTAACATCCGGAAGTGCATCAACCAGAAAAGGAATTCATTCATTAAACAATGGGCTAGTTTTGGAAAGATTAAGTATTCCTAGGCAGATTAGTGCTATGACAACATGTTTAGATGGTCTGTTCTTTGCAGGCAGCTATGTAAGATCAAAAAACCCCAGCTGCCAAACATCTACCTCCATTGTTATGCTTGGTGAAAACAAAGACGACAGATTGTCAAAGACCCCTTGTTACTCACCCATGGGGTCTTGTTCAGATCGTGACTTGGGCCATGGTCAGGGAACGCCAGCTTGAAACTCCCCAGTGTGAGTAAGCAGACAAAGAAAGGGCAGAACAGGGAAGGGAGAGAAAAGAGTCCTGGCTAGAAGCACAGTGTGGGAAGCAAAGGGTAAATTCACAGGAGCAGAGAAGAACTAAAAACAAAACCAGTCCATAATTTTCTGATGAAACAAAAAAAAATGTTGATTTGTTGACCTAAACTGGTTCCTTAGCCCCCCAACATCTGCTTTGGTGACCTTTCGCCAACTCCAAAGCTAAGTTCTGAGAAAGCCTTGCCTGGATTTCAGATAGATCTGCTGCAAAGCCAGGCTCTCAGGCCTTGGGCAGTCCACTAACTTATCTGCTTAAGGGCAAGGAATACCAGGAGCTTCTTGCATTTGCTCAAGGAGATTGGCATTCTTACTATTAACAGTAAAGCAGACAAGAATGTCATCTTCACTGAGATGGTCCTGGCACTTCCAATTCACTGAAGATTTAAAGAACATTTGGTTTTGGACCAAAACCAAAACTAAAACCTTCCTGCAGCCTGGAAGCCTGGGTTATCAATTGGCTCTAATCAAGCCTTCAAAGCACAGCTGGTTCTACAGTCTGATCCTGGGGTGCTACAGCTCAGCACGGCTCCCTCAGGCAGGGCAGATGGCAAGGCTCCAATCTACTTCTCAGGTAGTAAAACATACGGAAGTCTCCAATCACTGGGGGTAACACTGTGCTCCCACCCTTTTCTTCATACCGAATGATGTCTTACTAAACAAGTAACCCCTGCTGGATTCAATGGATGTTCAGCATGAACCAGAGTGGCAAAATCAAACAGTGTGTGATGTTCTGGGCACTCTGAAGCTAGTCAGAGCCTTTGCTACAACCTCATTAATAAGCCAGATGAAGTCTCTGTTGCAATCTAATTTATGCAAGGCAATTCAGCTCCTTTAAAACTGTTTAAGTATTTTTTTGCCATAGGTAAGCAGAAAGAACAATCCCCTCCAATAACACAGTCCCAAAAGAAATACCTACTCTTGGCAGGCAGCACGGAAATGAGTTTGTTTCTATTGATAAAAGATGTTTGCCATTTGCAAGATCCTTGCTCCTTCTTACGAAATCTATGGAAGCATTTCCTGTCCATCCTCTGGCATTAATGCTTCAGTTCTATAATCAGCGGAATTAGTATTCCATGTGTTTGCAGGCTCTGGACCTGGTACAAAGTTTAATGGATGGCTTTGGATCAGGCCCTGTATTCCTCTCAGGCAACACTGGTATTTACTTTATGCATTGCCCCATGGGAATGGGCAGGTGGACAATACCTGCATACTCTTTTGTGGTGGTTTCCCCAGTCTTCTAGTCTGCGCACTAGTGGTCAGGGAACAGTCTTCATTGGGCCATTAATACCTTTGGCTAAGCAGATAAGCAAGAAATAGGCCTAGAATAAAAAGTCTTTGATCTGCCTTCTCCCTGTCAACAAGGAATTCTACTGATTCAGAAGAGGAAGTTACCAGAATGAACCAATGGCAGGCTACTTCACTCTGGCAAGGGGGATGGGAGACAAATAAGGAACTGTGACACCAAGACGCCGTCTATGCTGCAGTCAGAGGTAGGGTTTGAAGCATATTCAGACACTCCTGAACAAGTTTTGATCTAAGTAGCTCAAGTACCAACAGCAGTGAGGCGCTGGCTGCAGAGGTTATGATGCAGGCTGTACAACCCCACAAGGGACCATCATAAAAGACTGGGCTTGGAGGGACTTCTTCCTGCTTCAGCTAAGTCAGTCAGCCCTTTGGGAAGCTATTCTCTGGTGACTGAGATTTTATTATAGTCACCAACATTGAGGAGAAAATGCGCTGCTTTCTTTTCTAATCACAATTGGTGGAGAGGGGTCTGGCATAATTTTTTTCAAGATTAGCCCCTCTAAGGAGGGTAGTGGGTGGGGTACAGGTATAGGGATAGATGCGCAGTCGCATGGTGCAAACTGTGTAACATTTTTTTTTAGTGTGCTTTGAGCTGCCAAGTGAACCACAAGGGCCACTTGGCAGTGTTGGCGACGGAGTTACACACACACACACACACACAATTTTTTTTTTTCCAAACTAAACAAAATGCATTTTCTTTTCACCAAAATTATCTCAGTTAAAACTGAAAGAGATGTCAGGTTTCTTCGCACTAGCTTCAAATTTCAGCTACTGGAATAGTAAGGACCAAATCCTGCCACTTGGTTACACCCAAACTGCTTGCTCATAAGAGAAAAATTCAGCTCTAGGAAGTTCTGTTTTGTTTTGTTGCAGGAACCAAATAATACAAAGCCCATGACGTAAAAGATCCAAGTACATTTAACATTATCTCAGTCATCAATGAGGAAGGGGTGGATCCAGAAGACAGGTGAGCCAAATATAGAACAGCCTTTAAAGTCTGGGTGGAAAACCACATCAGACTATGGAAGGAGTCCAATATTCTACAATACTTCATGACCTAAGTTCTAATCTGTATGTGACATTTTCATCCACTTGCAGTGCTTCCTGTAATCAGCATTCAGCTATAGTTACCACTCTACAGTTTCTGAACCACTACAGTCTTTTCCTAGGCTCAGTATGAAACAGTAACTAATTTTCAACCAGGGTGCCACAGCATCCTAGGGTGCCTTGAGACTGGAGATTGGCACAGTCTGTTCAAGTGTGCCACAGGGTACCATACAATGTTAGTACTATTAGGTTTACAAACATGACTCACAAGATAAACCCATAAATTTCAATTAGAAATCCACAGCCGTGATCTTTCTGAGTTCCTTGCAACAGAAAAGCTGCTCTATTTTTTTTTTTTTTTTTTTAGTACAGAAAAATAAAGCGCTAAAAATTAAAAGCTGGCATTTTCCAGGGGGTGCCTTGAGCCTATCCAGGGCTGCCTTGAGTCTAAAAAGGTTGAGAACCTCTGGTACAGAAAGGAAAAAATAACCATTGGAGCCCCACTGTCAGGCAGTACGGAGGTTAGCTAGATTTCCAGGAATCACAGGCTGGCCCAGAGGTATGGGCCTTCCATGTAGACCCACAGAGACTCTGGAGGACTCCTTGGGGGTTGTGGAATAGCATCATGCCCTGTTCTGCAAGATGGGGCAAAACCTAGCACACTTCAAACCACCTGAGAGGGTAACTCAGCTGTGATTCCCCATGGCTAGTGGAAAGAATGGTCCGAGTGGTCAGGACATTTGATTCAGACTTAGGAGACTTCAATTCAACTCTGTTCTGCTACAGGTTTCCTGTATGAACACTGAGCAAGTCATGTACTATACCTCTAATATGCCTTAGTTCTGTCTACCTGTGCAAAATAGGGAAACTCACAGGGGAGGTAAAGGAGGAAAAGGCAATCAGATACTATGATGAGGGATCCCACAAAAGTACTTTGGCTAAATCATTAAGGCTGCTTTCTGGCTCAGGATTGCCAACTCCTATTCTCAGTCTTGCTGGATATTTTTTTTTCCTTCAGGGCCCAGCTCCTGAAATCCTGTGATTATGTCAAAATCTCAGCTTTCCCTGTAAGTTCCTATGTTTTCCTGGTCATAAAGTTTGAAAACTAGGCCCCCCAAAGTACTTACAAAAGGAAATGAAATAAAAAAGCCCACCACACATCACACCTCCAAATCAGGGGATTTTATTTTAAGCCATGAGAGAGAGAGAGAGAGAGAGAGAGAGAGAGAGAGAGAGAGAGAGAGAGAGAGAGAGTGTGTGTGTGTGTGTGTGTGTGTGTGTGTGTGTGTCCTGCTTCATGATTTTGGAGTTTTTGAGGATTACAGTGCTACCAGTCTGATGCATCTGTGAGCTCAGCCTGGCATATCCTTTCCCTGAATGAGAACACTATAGGGTCATCACATTTGCTGCTGAAGGCAGTATAATTTTATTTTACTTGAGACCGAGGACACAAGAGTTATGAATTACAACATAAACGTTCACTCCCAAGGTAGTTCCCATTATGTTTTCATGTGCTACAATTGTTCCTTATATCCCACCCTATTCTACTGTAACTCAATTCCTATTTCCTTTTTTTTTTTTAATTCAATCCTACTGACATCTCCTTGAAACCTTGATATCTCAGCAACCACACTGAACCATAGATCCTGAGCTTTCAAATGATACCAAGTTTAAGCTG
The DNA here is from genome assembly GCF_001723895.1 of Crocodylus porosus. NCBI lineage: Eukaryota > Metazoa > Chordata > Crocodylia > Crocodylidae > Crocodylus > Crocodylus porosus. The sequence goes on from NW_017728925.1 coordinate 9,037,931, forward strand.
CATTTCCAGGTGATTAGCAAGAGGCTGGGCCCAAGCCGCCACACTGCAGTTCCCATAGGGCGTTCTAGGTACCCTTTACATACCATTTCCCATCCTTTGTGTTTAAGATGAATGCCATCGAGCTTCCCCAGACTGCATTTAGCTAAACTCCCTCTGCCTGTAAGCCCAGCAAGAGAGACCCCAAATTCTAGGAAGCAAAGGGGTGCACTGCTTGGAGATTCATAGATTTTTAAGGCAGAAGAGATCGTTTAGCCTGACCGCCTGTTTCACATAGACAGAGATGCTGGTTTTCCAGAAAATTTTCCAATGCCCCAAATAGCGCATGATCTGATTTAGCATGTTTATTTGACTTATATTTAGAAAACAAAACTAAAAAAGTACCCCCATGTTATTTTTATGTCCCAATAGCCACACGTATTTGAACTGAAATATTTGATTAGGAAAAGCATGAAATACAGCACACTTAATGTGGTTTAAATGTTATATTCAAACTAATTCAAAACTGTGTGAAAAGAAATTATTTTTATTGGAATACTTGTAAAAATGTAAAGAATACACAATAGCATATACTTCCCTTAAATTTAAACAAAGAATGTAAGAAAAAAAACAAAGGCACTGAAAACTGTTGACACACTAATTTTAGCACACTCAAAGAACTGCGCATGATATGCTGTGGTTGTCCACTCATCTACTTTAACAGAGTTTAACTCTCTTCCACTAAGGTCATTGCTGCACCTCCAGTTTCACTGTCACCAGAATCACCTGCACGACTTATTAGTTCCATTTCAGAATCAGATTGAGGTAAATCTGATTCAGAACTACTTGAACCACATTCTTTTTTGCTAAAGGATGGTTTTACCAATAAGTCTTTGGGCAAGGGCAACTTCTTCACCAATTGTGCTTCTGACTGATTCTCCAGAAGCAAGAGATTCTGAGAAACAGAAACAAGCTTAGTGGTACATTCATTTGGTTTTGATTTGACCTGTACAACCAATTAAGTGAATTCGTAACTTGATTTTTGGTTTGGATTATTATGCAAGTGTATTTACCCTCCTGTTTACAAATCAGTAAAACACTCTCTCACATACTTCCTAGGGATAATCGCCTGAAAAACATTAATTACAACTTTGAAACTGCCACACTTGCCTAACAGTGTATCGGCATGCATTCATTGTTACAAATTAATTTTAGGAAAAAATTAATTTTTAAAAATGGAAAATTTCCCACAGAAAAATAAAGCACTGGAAAATGTTCTGCTCCACATCACTTCACATAGACCATAAATCTAACTCACCAATTACTGCATTGAACATTATAATGTACCCAAAGGGGTCCTTTGTGAAGTCACAAGGTGTTTCCTTGCCTGCCTGTGACATAAATGCTAGCAGCACTGGCACAAGATAGATCCTGTTTTCTGCCCATAGAAAGACAGCAAAAAGTTTAGGAAAAAGGAGGGCAGTTATGAGGGCAGAGGAGAGGAAGGAAACAGAGCAATCCCAGCAGGCAGAAAGGAATTAGAATAGAAAAAGCAGGGAAAACACCTGTCCAGTTCTTGAGTTTCTAGACCAGCCTGTTTCCTAATGAATCATACTTCAGAACTTTTCCCTGTGGTACAGAGAAAACATTGATCGTTGGTTCTTCTCCGAGGTTGGGTCCAGGCCCAAACCAAGCCAGAACCTCACAGACTGCTCCAGTATCACTTTAGTGTAGCCCCCACCACATGCCAGATGATTGCTAAGTACTTATAGATCTATATGCAGGCTAAGTACAGACAAATGGGCAGAATGCAGAGGAAAGGGAAAGGTAGCAACAATATGCAAACTGTAAAAACAATATGAAAACATGCGAGCTTGATTCTCCATCAGCAGTGCAGGAGGGGTAGGCCTTTAAAAGGAAGGCAGGAGCTTTGCAAGTGAGCTCAGGAAGGCTGCTCCATCCACGTAAGAGGTAGCATACACAGAAATCACTGATTGTGTAAGAAGCTGACAAGGGAGCAGGCAAGGATGGAGGCTTTCTGAAGACACCATGATGCCCAACAAGGGAAGATGGATAAGTGAGGGTTAAAGAATTTTGTAGCACCTTTAACTAGGTCCAAAGGGGTAAAACTTTCAAAGGCAACTAGGTAAGGTGGAAATCCAAGCCCCACCAAGACTTGGACTTTTTGAAGTGTGTTACAGGAAGCTTAAATCTGATGTGATAATTGGTGGGATTCAGACTCATGTCTCCTTTAATACTGGTGTTTGCTGCAGTAGTATAGGTAGTTCTGTGTGTGTGCTCAACTGTCATCCCACACAACTTCCCTGGTAGGTGGACAGGTATTCTCCATCTTTTACAGATGGAGAAACTGAGGCATGGGGATTCCTGAGACTTGCCTGGGTCCCCAAAAAGGAGGAGCTAGGAACTAAAAATTGAGCTGCTCCTTGTGTAACCTGGGCGGTACTCCAAGAGGTACCCCCTCTCCAATTGAAGGGATCAAAGCAGGTGCACAAGCACTGTGGGAGGTGTAGGGACTCTCCTCCTCCTATAGAGCAGAGCCAGACCACCAATGGGGACTTAACCATATACCTTTTAATACTGGAAACATAACAGGCATAAATCAGAGGGTATAGTGCCCCAACAGGGCAGGATTCAACAAAGGTTAGACACTTACAATCATTGACAAAAAACAGGGTTTTTTTATAAAATATAAAACAAAAACAGCAGAACAAACAATACGGGTTGGTGAAATATAAAAAAGGCACAAAATGCAAAATGTCAAATGACAAGGAAATATAGGGCCTTGCTACCTGGAGGGGGAGAAAGGGAGGGAAAAAACACAATGGCCCCTTTCCCCTGCAAGAAGATTTGCTTCTTGTTAGCTCACTCAGCCCAAGTCACCTCAGCTGGGACTTTAACCCAGATCTCCCACGTGGTAGGCCAGAATGCTGCCACACAACCACCACTGGTGGCGCTGCTCCAGCCTGCTAGGGGTCTTGACCCTCCCGGAGCCCCGGCCTCATGTTGAGCTGCCTGGCCTGTCATTGGAAGAGCTGGAAGCAGAGCTGGAAACCTCTCAGGTTGCTGCTCAGATCCTTGCTGAAGTGGAGGGGAGCCTCTCTTCCTGGCTGCATGCCACACTGCTGAGGGTCCCACTGCTGCCTGCAGGTCCTGCTCTTTCAGGCTCTTCTGAGGCACTGCTCCTACTCCGCTGGCTCAGCTCTTGCCAGCTCTGTAAAGCTCCTTCCTTGTTGTCCCTCACTGATGTCTCCTGAGTCAGCCCATGCTGCCCCTTTTATCCCCCTCCAGGTGACCCAAGGGGCCAATCAGGGGGCACGGGAGAAGGGGGGGAGTCTCTGGGGCCTGATTGGTGTGAAAAGGGAATCCCAAGTCCTCCAATCATCTTTTACCCCTTCAAAACCCCTGGGCCAAATCATTACCAGACTGGTGAGGAAAGGGAATCCCAAGTCCTCCAATCATCTTTTGCCCTTTCAAAACCCCTGGGCCAGGTCACTGCCAGCCAGCCCATCACACTTGTTTCCAGATATGTCTCTGCCATTTCCCACTTCTCCCTTTATTTTTTGTACATTACACTTCTTTTTGAAATGCTCATCTCAAGGATGCAACCAGTGGCTAACCAGAAAGACGGCATGTCAAGACGGGTAAGAGAACAGAGGCCATGGGCCACGGTGTGTCAGGAGGGGTAAGAGAACAGAACTGCCAATACCTTTGCTCTACAAATAAATCTTGTAAACAAGGCAATCCTACATACAACTGATTAATAATACTGAATTGCACTGAACTGTATTCCCCCTGGGATTTTACATACCTCTGTGGGATTTGCCTTACCCTCCGGTTTGTGAGCCGAGACTATTAGCTAATCTTTGGCTGCACCTTTTCAGTCTGGGCAACCTACTCTAGTAGCAGAAGGAACTACGGTTCTGGTACATACAACATTTCAAAAGCAGCTCCATAGGTCCATTACTACTAGTATGTTTTGCTTGACTTCTACTCCAGATTTCAATGTAGCATAATATGCTTTGTTTGGGCACAACTCAGAGAGGACACAACTACTATAGCGGTCTTTAGTTCTAGATCCAGATGCTGAACACACACATTTTTGGAGATGTACCAATCTAAAGATCCCACTTGGATGATTCTCCAGGTAGGGGTAATTTTCAAAATTTGGGATCTGGGATTTCAAAGACCCTCCAAGTTTCAGAAATATCTGGACCAGGCCTCTGGATTAGGTTCATCTCTAGTCAGTCATCAGTTTTCATCTCTGTTGTAGGCAGCAACAAAATCTATTTATTGTGTAGTGAATATTTAAATGAATGGATAGCAAGGCAGGCAGATCCACTGCATCTGCCATAGGTGAGGCCAGGTCTGTGAATGGGGTGAAGAGGGAGCATCTTCCAAAGCAGAAGACATTTAGATCTGTCTCAGGAAGACTTTCCATTTGTTCTTTCTTGTTTGGTGTTTCCCCTTATCTGATAGCATTTGTCTAGACTGAAAGTAAAGGCTTAGCTCTTTGCTTGTGGAAAATCTACCACTGACTACCTACTATGAAGCATATGAACACTAACCTAAAGACTTCAAAAATCATGAGTTAATCCTTTCCTTAAAACCCTGAGATCTGCTGAGAAATTGTGATATTTAAATACATAAATGTAAAAGAGGTTTTCTTCCCATCCCACTCTAATGTAGGAGCTTTTAGGGGGGTCACATTTGCAAGTTTGTCTTAATAGTGACAAGGGCTACCAATTAACTCTTCATAAACTGAAATCCAGAGTTTTGATGTAAGCACAGGACTTAAGAAGCTGAGATGTTGAAGGGCGGGGGAAGGGGGAGGAATATTTTACATTTCTAAAAATCATAGGATTGGAGTAGTTGAAAACCTGTAAAGTCCAGAAGTGAACAACGCACTGACAATAAACTGGTAATAACAATCAGCACTTAAAGCTTGATAGCACTGAACACACTATGGGCTCAGAGCTTTTCTCCCACTTTTTAAAACCAGTATAAGTGTATTTACTCCACCTACTCTAATGGGCCTATTCCTGATTTTTACCAGACTCATCAACATCAGACTATGCCAGTATTATTTTACTGAAAATGGGTTAAAACAGGAGAGCTGAAAGTAAAATACAGCCTAGGAAAAAGGGTTACATTTATGTAATCAACCATACGATGCTCATTTGTTGTACTGGTACTCCTGTAATTAAAACCTCACGACTCCTTGAAAAATGAACCTCTTCTCCTAGAAGATTGCTGGCGATGCTTCATATACTTGAACCACGTTAAAAAAAACAAGAGATCAGCTACCATACACACTAGTGATTCTGCATACCATACATGCTAACTTTGCAAGTCAAGCAGGCTTCTCTACATCAAATCAGGAAGATGCCTCTGAAATGATCCATAACCTGCCGAAAGTAGACAGATGTTTTTATAGCAGAACTTCATTGGATGATGGATTCTGGAATCCTTCCTCTGAAGGTGGCCTACACCCATTATATCTGCCAGTAGGCAGGAAACCCAACATCAATCAGTTCTAATCTCAACCTGCCATGCTAACAAATAAAGTATTAACATTTAGGCATAAGCGTATTTTTTTGCATAGGCCTTTGTTGTATGCTCGTCATCACTGTGGTACAAAGCCACAGGAGAGGAATAATTTATAGAGATCAACTGGCCATAGCTATTAATAATAATTAGTACTTAGAAACTACAAAACAGTTCACCAACCTCTTCACACACCTGCAGCAGGTAGAAAAGTATTATGATCTCCATTTTACAGATGAGGAAACTGAAACACCAAGAAGGGAAGTAACTTGCCCATGGGCACACACGAAGCCCAAGAAAGAAAAGGGGTTAGACTCAGTGAACTTATCTGTGCGCCACAACACAACAGCATGCAGATATATCCCATGCCCAGTTTGCACACAATGACTCCAGAACCAGAACCTAAACAGTCACATTACTGTGGTGCTGTAACTGGGCTAATAAGCTCCACTTCCCAGGATTTTCTCAGCAGCAGCCCATGTGTAATGCCACCTTAACGCCGCTGTACTGCTTCTGGTTCCAGAGTTGGCACACACACAGCTAACATGAGGTATCTCTGCATGGTGCTATCTTGCTCCATAAAGACATGAACTCCTGGTGCCAGTCCTTTGCTGAAACCATCCATTTAGGTAAGCATGCCAGGGTGACGTATAGATTATGCAAGATCATGCAGGGAACAGGAAAGAGTGTTTCTTACTAGTCCTGGTCTTTCTTCTCATGCCGGGTGTCACCTATGTGTGGTCATTGTAATTTTGCCCACATAAGCAATGCTGGTGCCCTGCATTGAAAACATGAACACAAGGTCATGGTTTTCTTACTCTTAGCGGGTGCTGTTTTTACATTATTCAGAGACATGCTGCCTCCAAAGAACTGTCCTTCTAGAAGCAGTAACAGAAATGCAGCATCTTCTGACACTGCATTATCTGTCTTATCTGTCTTGAAGACAATACACTACTTCCATTAATGACAATAAAAATGCTGGCTGTTGGTTACATCCCTGCTACTAATTTAAGTCAGTTTCCCTCTTGATACATTTCAATGTTTGCAGAGGAAAACCTAAACCCAGAATCACATGGAGACTATTTACTTGACATGATTCAATACAATGTGTATATTCACCCTCTATACTTGAGATCCTCATGCTCAAACTACACATTCTGGAGACTGCAACTTAGTGGATTAATGTGTTGACTGAGCAGAAGTTTAACCCTAATGCAACAGAGAAAGTGGTTTTTGATCTAAGAAAATACAGCCGCTTATAGTCTTACCTACAATTCCCAATGTTAAATCATCCTGTATCTTCACCAGGACAGAGACAAAATGCAATAGAAAGAAAGACAGAAATTAAAAAAAAAAAAAAAAGTGAGAGCATAAAAAGGAGAGAAGCCATCAACTGATTGCACTTCTAGCCAAATCAGACAGATTGACTAATATCACTTACATGACAGCGATGAAAAGGGAAAGAACATATTTCACTGTTCTTTCCCATCACATCAAAGAATGTTTCACATCTTTGTAATAAATTCAATACTCCTTGAAAAAAGTATTTTTAGTGCTAGGGTACTTAGGTATATATTGATCAAAGTAATCTGCATTTCTGAAGCTTTAGAGGCAAATTCTCTACTGGAATAAATAGGCAGTTTTGTCCATTTTAGATAAGGGCAGATTGGGCCTTCAGTTTTCCATAGAAGTAGATGAAAGCACAAAAGGTTAAGAGAGCACAGCATGGACCATTCTGCTGACACAGCACCTCATGTCTAAGCTAAGCAGAAAACAGAAGTTTTTGCCCTTGCCTTTGCCTCTTCATTTTTCCAACTCCTTACCTTCTTATTTTATTTAGTTCCAAGGCACTTTGGGGACACTGTTCATATGAAATGGGCAATACAAAAACAAGGGCCAGATCCTCTGCTGGTGTAAATCAGTGTAGCTCTGCTTGATTCAAAGGGAACAGCTTCAGGCCTAGAGCCGAGCTAACTCTGTTGTGATAAGGGCCTCCCAGAATGGAAAGGGCTTTAAAGTCTTCAAACACACTTGGGTGGAAATCAGATATTGTATCTACAAAGGCCTCTCCTCCCTTCAGCAAACTGATCTTTTGCATATCCCAAACACAAACTCTCGATGTGTATCCTAGTTTATTCAACTACCATTAATCCCAATCCAAGCGCACTGATGCCCGTGTGTGGAGGTAGACAGAAGGGAAAAGAACCACTTACTCTTAGATATCAGCTCTGCCTTTAAGGTACCAGTCAGGGAGTTCTCTAGGGGTCATAATGCCCTATGGAGCTCCTAACAGCAGCTCCAACATAGTCTCCTCTCTGAATCTACCCAGCTCTGCTGGCTGGTGTGAAGGGAGGGATGTGCTCTCCCCCTCACTCCCCTGTGCATTGTTCTGTTCAAGCCAAGAACAAGTGCTGTGCGCACCACCTTCACTTGACTCCTGCAGAGTTGACTCAAGGTAAAGGAGAGGACTGCCTTTTTTCCTCTCACCTGGAACCAAACAGTCTTTACGTCCAATCAAACCAAAGACACGTCTTCCATGTCTCTCTATAAGCAGCTTGCTTCTCCCAGAGAATATTTAATTAACCGTCACAGTGATACAGCTGTTTGATGCATGTTCGAGGGATCTGTTCCTTAACCCTCGTTGGGTCCACAACATTTCTCCTTAACAGGGTAGCACCAGCTTGACCCTGCTTCCCCAGAAGCAAGTGGGAGCTCTGCCATCAAGTTCAAAGGCGGGTGGACCCACGCATCTTTGTTTCGGGGGGGAGGGGGGGTCATGTGGCTATTTGTTCAGGAAACCATCGCTTGTCTCTAATCCCTCCACTGACCCCTGGGTACTTTTTCAAAGGCTCCAAGACCAGTTCCTTTCCAAATGACCTCCTATTTGTGACTCCCCACTGCCCCTGTCAGTGTGAAGTTTACTCTGTGCTCATACAAACCTTACTTCATCTTGGGTATGGGACCTGCTAGCACAGGCATCAGCTTCTAAACTCCAGCTGACTTCACCGTGAGCAGGACCAAGCCCCTTGTGAGGGTGAATGAAAGACTCCAGGCCAAATCAAACCCCCCTTCGCAGTTCCCTTCTCATACATACACCCATCCTAAAACTGCCAGTCGCACCATGTGCATACATTTGAGTTTAGTCGATCTGCGGAGTATCTGAATGCCAGCATGTAATAAAATAAGCAAATAAACAGAGAAAGAAACTGCAGGTGTCTACCAGAACAGGAGGCTTGCCCACGACCTGGCTTGCCATGGTTTCATCTAACGCTCACCCCGCTGGGACTCTTTGTATGCTCACCCCGCTGGGACCCTTTGACCCCAGCTGAGGAGCTCCTGCCCTTGGGGTGGGGGGCTGGACTCGATGGTCCCTTCCCGCCCTAACGTCTATGAAGTCTACGAAATCAAACATCACTATCGCCAGTCTATCCTAAAGGAAGGTGGATTCACAAGAAAGCAGCCAGGGCCAGGCAAACAACCTTCACCCTCTGTTCAAGCATGACTGATAAAAGTTTCCACCTGCATATTTTTTTTGTTATTATTCAACGGGCCAGCCTTGCCAGCCGGATCGGGACTCAGCCCTGCAGCGCTCCGGGGGCAAAGACACGCACAGAAGCCACACCAGAGACATCGCAGCGCGCTCCAGAGCCCGGTTTTTACCGCCAGGGAGGAAGGCAAGCGAGAAGGCAAACCTGCCCCTTGTCTCTTCCCCCTCCCGGCTTGGGCCCGGGGTGGCGGTGCCCGGGAGCGCTGCAGGGCCTGGCAGACACTCACCTTGGCTGCTGCTGGCACCGGCCGCCTCCTCCTCCTCATCCTCCTCCACCGCCCCCTCCTCCTCCGCCGCCGCCGCCTCCGCAGCAGTAGCAGCAGCAGCACTAGCAGCAGCAGGTGTGGAGGCGGTGTCCGGGAGGGCGCTGGGCGCTGCGGGCTGCACCGAGGCGGGGCCGGCGCTGGGCTCCTGCGCCGCGAGGGCCCGGCGGGGGCTCAGCTCGTTGCTGTCCACGTCGGGGCCGGCGGGGGTGGCCCCGGGTTCGGCCGCGGGCGCGGGGGGGAGGCTGGGCGCGCCGTGGGCCAGCGCGGACACGAAGCAGAGCAGCGCGATGCCCGCCGCGGCCGGCGGCAGCCTCAGGCGGCGCCTCATGCTCGGTCGCTCGCTCATTCATTCATCCGTCCCCCGGCCGCGGGCCCCCGCCGCCCCGCGCTGCCCGGGAGACAGCAGCAGCCGCGGCGGCGGCGGCACCATGGCTCCGCCCGGCCTCCCTCAGTGACAGCGCCGGGCGCTCCCTCACGCCGCCCTCCCGCCCTGCCCCGCCGGGGCGGTGGCGATGGGCGGGCGCCGCAGCCAATCGCGACGCGGAGCCCAGGTTTGTGACGCGCCGCGGGGCCAATCCGCACGCGGCGGGGGCGGGGCGGCCCGGGCTGGGTGCGCTGCATTGTGTTCGCGGAGTGACACGGGCGCTGCGTGCGGGGACGCCCAACAAAGGGGCCCGCGCGGGCGGGCGGGCGCGGTGCTGTGCGGTGCTGGGGCCCCTTTGTTCCTCCTGCCCGCCTGTCTGCTGTACGTTGCAACGCGCTCCCCGTTGCAAACAATGAGGAAGGTGCCCGGATGGCATGGCAGGCGGACAAAAGCCCGGGCAAGCGTCTTCTGCTGCTCCCCTCAGGATAACGCCGATTTCCAGAGGGCGCCCAGGCAGGGCAGGGGGCTGCAGGGCGGCCGGTGCCGGGGTGGCGGCGAGTGCAGACAACGCAGCGCTGCCCAAATCTCCTCTGCCTGACCCCTTTCTCCTCACGCGCATCCCACCGCCACGACCCTGTCCGGTGGTGTCGCGACCCCGCTTTGGGTTTGGGAACTGTGGGTACCACAGTGTTACAGCCCGCAGCAGTGATGCTCAGGGATGAGTGGGGCCACTGGCGACATGTAGGGGGTGCACGCGAGTGCACGTGCACCCCCTGGGTGTGGCGGTGCACCCCCTGCAAAAAGGCTGCCGGCAGTTTGCAATCGCTGCTGGTCACCGTCAGTGCTGCCAGTGGCCTCTGCCGGTGGTCGCCAACATCTGGTCAGCACTTGCCACCCGTTCCCCCGCCGCCGAGCGCACTGTGGCCGCACGCCTGCCGCCTGCGGGAGCTCACCGTGCCCCCCCCCGCCCCGCCTCCGGGGGTGCCTGGCGTTCACAGGCCTTAGGGGTGGGTGAACCGGCCAAGGCCCCACACTTTAGGTGGCCCAAATTTTGTTTGGGAGGGGTGAAGCTTTTGCAAGGAAGCAGCTCTATTTGCATTTTAACACTTTACTATTTATCTAATTCCCCCAAAGGATATTCAAAAGATCCACAATACAACTCTGGTGGGTTAATATTTACCTGAGTATATGCCTCTGAGGGGCCCCAAATGACTCTCTTGCCCAGTGCCCCAACAACCCTAAGGCCACCGTTGCTAGCAGGGTCATCGGTCCCAGAGCCTGTCATCGGTCCCAGAGCCACCCGGCCCCACGGGTATGGTCGAGCGTGCAGGGCTGCGCTGCGCTACCACCAAGCTGCCCGTGGGTCTGGAAATTTGGCAGCAGGGGAGTGGCAATTAACACCACTGCCAAATTTCCAGAGCCAGGGGGATTGGCGGCCGGCTGGTGCAGGTCTGTGGCCCAGATCTGGCCCACAGGCTGCAGGGTGAGCACCCCTGGCCTACGGGATGGGTGGTTTGGGGATTACTGCACTGAATTGCCATTTAGGTTCAGTTCTTGACTCGGAGACAGACTCACTATGCCATCCTGCTCCAATCACTTATGGTCTCCCCATCTCAATTCTCCTTCCATGAAACAGGATAAAGGCTACCCCTCTTCTACCCTTTGTCTCTGCTCTTTATTAAACCTGTAAGCCCTTCAGGACACCGGCTACTTCTCACTCAGAGTATGTGCAGTGCTTGGAAGCTTTTGCAGCACAAATAAAAATAGCCCCTTTGAAACAAGCCTTAAGGCTAACAAAACCTTGAAATGAGCATCAAGGTTGATAAAACGTTGGCCACAGATTGTCACCCAGGCTCTTTGAAACACAGGCGTGGAAATGACCTCGATGAAATTCTTCTGCCTTGGAGAGCTATTGGCAACGTGGTAGGAGGGAAAACACAATGGAATTATTAATTATTTATGGAGTATCAACAGCATGATTTCTGGTTCACAAACATAAAAGAAAGACACAGCCTTTTGCCTATAGTCCTGTGCTGTGCAGAGCTACAGGCAACCTTGTTATGTTTTGTCACTAATGAGGAAAAACAGCACCGTGATAAATACACCGGCACATGGCTGAAAGCTGGGATGTGCCCCGTGGCTGTATGTTATCAACATGCCAAAAATCACACTGATTACAGTAAAAGAAATAAGACCTTAAGTCCTGCAGGCTTAAGCTTCAAAGCGGGGTGGTGAAGCCACCCACTCCTCCTGCCACCATCTCTGGCAGAAGGTTTTTGTACATGGAAGAAATGACCAGCATAAATGTTTTGAAATAATTATGCCACAACTACTATTCAGTAATAGCTCCTCATGTAGATCCTCTCTTCTGAAACAAACATGACTTTAGTATAATTATGTAACAATGAAGCAGGGATTTGATAGGAGCCTTTAACTACCTCAAGGGTGGTTGCAAAGAGGATGGAGCTAGACTGTTCTCAGTGGCGGCAGATGACAGAGCAAGGAGCAAAGGTCTCAAGTTGCAGCAAAGGAAGTTTAGGTTAAATGCTAGGAATAACTTTCTCACTAGGAAAGTGGAGCATAGGAATGGATTACCCAGAGAGGTTATGGACTCTCCATCCTTGGAGATTCATAAGACTCAGCTTGACAAAGCTGTAGTTGGGGATGGTCCTGGGGGGTTGGACTACATGACCTCCTGAGGTCCCTTCCAACCCTAATTTCCTATGTTTCTATGATATTCCAGAATAACTATCCAGTCAATTTTCATCATGTGGAAAAGCCCTTGCAAGTTTTGTTAGTTATAATCTCCAAGAATATTTGTGTTGGAGCAAATATAGTTGACACCAAAGGACAGCAAGTATTTCCTGTGCTTTTGTATACCCTGGTAATTCAATATGTGGGCTGGATGGAAATTGTTTGACTTTTTTGGGGTGGGGCTGGAAAGCCAACTTCCAATCAGCCAAGGAGCCTGGCAAGCTGGAAAGTGCGAATCAGGCAGCTGGAATTCATGTACCTGCTAGCTACTGGACAGGTAAGCAGAAAGCTAGCCAACCTGCCTCTCCTCCTGCGTTCATTTGAACATATTGATGAAGTCAGTATGTTTCCCTGGAGCATTTTGAATCTATCATATCAGCATGTTTAATAATGGAAGTGTCCCTCTGGAATTTTTTTTCCCAGCTCTGTCCCAGAACCATCCCATCCTATCACTAACTCAATGACACATATAGCTTACTTTTGACACCCAGTACAATACATGGTACACAATACATTTTTTATTTAATTCAACATTAATTGCAAAGCAAGGTAATGAAGCCTCTCCGGGAGTTGGTTTTCAAAGCACCCGGCAGCACTTGGCTGCACAACTCCCATTAAGTCAATATGTATTAAGTGGTTTTTGACATTGTAGAGCACATTTAGGTAGGAAGATCTCAGAAATGACTGTACTGAAAAATTTACAAATGTGCCTGAAGAGCAAGGCTAATTCACAGTCCAGCTTGTGAATGTAGAAGGAGGCATGTGGCTCTTCTGTTCTATAAAAAGCACGCTCTGTGAGTGCACAGTCATTTTCAAGCACCTTGAGATCATATTTGGAAGAAAATTGTTCCATAAATGCAGAAGATTATTATTAACATTCCCTACATTTTATCAGCACAAACAGCTTCTCTCACCCAGTGAGCATGAACAGCAAGCAACAGCACATTCTGGCTATTGCTGTTGTCAGGAACACTTCCTCTGTAATTGGAGAGACTGTACCTGTGGGAGCTAGTCGGGTTCTGCATAAATTGCTCCCTGACCACACTGGAGCATCCTTTCTTGTTGTTTCCTGTAGAGTAGAAAATGTAATCTGTGTTTAAAAGGAGATTCCCAAGTGGTTTAGCCTTAAATTTTATGTGGAATATCGCTCATTTTTATTATTATGAAGACATTTTTATAATGAAATTAACAAATCTGAGTTTAGATTTCAATATTCCCTCCCCCCGTCCACCACATTTGAAACCTGTACATTACAGTTTTGTAGTATTGCCTGAGAATCAGACTGTGAAACTGGCTAGTAGTCGATTGGAAACAGGAGCAAGAAGCATGAGTCTGCTTTTTGCTGTTGGAGCTGAACAAAATGCAGTAAATAAACTGTATTAGTGTTGGAAAACAAGCATATTTTTAGAAGTCATTCTGGTTTTTTGTTTGGGAGTAGCATTAGTAACATGGAAGAAGAAATTTAAAACATATGTAAGCATTTTTAAACTTACCAGGACTCTGTAAATGCCATACCTTCTGTGACGTCATTCTGAAACTGCATCCTTTGCCCCAGTTAAAGTCCTGTGCATGCTAGGGAAAAAAGGAACCAAAAAAAGCAAAATTAGAGCTTGGAGGGTTTCAAGCTATTCTTAAGTCTTGTCTACACTGTAGCTTGAGACACTTCAGTGGTTTAGGCAAAGTATCTGCACTACTAGAGACCCTGCAACAGCTTAAAAACATGACTGACATGAATCTAGAGGTTTGAGATTAAGGTAAAGTCACTCTGATGCAAGTCACCTTCTACCAAAGCAAAATGTCTGGACTAAGAGTTTAAACTGGCTCAGCTACATTGGTATAGACATGTGGATGGCCAAACCCCCAACATAGACAAATCTTCCATTAAGGGCACAGACAGAAATGACATTTGTCATGCGATCAGCTCCCTGAAAGTACTCCATAGCCGTGAGAAGGCACACATGTATGGCTGCAGAGCACTTTAAAAGTGGCTGATCGCATGACAAATTAACTCTCATCAGATGAGGAATCGGATGAAGGTGCTCAACTTTCCAGTGCCTTAGGGAACTTGTGTTCCCTAGAATTATTGTGTTGTGCGATCGGGGCTGGACTGACGTAACCCCGCCCTGCCCCTGGGGCTGCCAGGGCTGAGGTTTGCTCAGCCTGAGCTGGAGAGGGTGGGTAGAGTGGAGCCCCCTGCCTCGTGCCCCTCCAATCCTCTCCCTCCAGATTAGGCCAGGCAAATCCCAGGCCACAACTTGCTCCCCCTCCCCTCTTCCTCCTTCCTTTTCTACAGACAGTATGGGAGCTGGGAGGGGAGCAGGGCTGGGAGAAAGGAGCAGCTCCTCCACTGCAGGAGGGTCCTGCAGGCAGGATAAATCCCCCTCCTCCACCCACCCCGTATCCAACAGGCAAACATCTTTTGAGTTGGGGGGGTGCTCTAACTCATGGTGCTTTATGTAAAGTGCCATGAGTTAGAGTGGGGGCCTGCACACCTGTCAGCACCCCTAATGTAGAAAACTGTTGTTATTGGAAACCACTGAGAAGGGTACGTCCATGCAAAAGAGATGCCCATCAGTTTTTCTAAATCATGTCTTTATAGACATTTCTATGAGGGTCTTGTCACATGTTGCTCTTAGAACATATTTTTTTTAAGTCTTAGCAAGCATTGCTATTAGAAAAAAATTTTGAGCTATCACATGGTAATGCTTACTATGTTCTAAATAAAATGTGTGCAAGTGCCAGAACCATTGAAGATACTGGTGTGCGCCATGGTGTGTCGGGAGGGGGGGGTAAGAGCCAACAAACAGATGTACTACAATGACACCCAGCATGCGTTTTAATGCTTGAATGTTCCTGCGCTCGTGTTTCGAGTGCAGTTAACACCTACTAAGTGTAACGTGTGACAAGGCCCTTACCCAAGTTTATTTGTACGGATACTCCTTGGAACTCGTGTATAAATATTAACAGGATCAGGCCTGTTCAAAGACAGATCAAGGAGCACACCTCAGCTGCAAGGGGGAATTCTGTGTGGAGCTGAGCAGAGCCAATGATTCCTTATACCAGGTGCACACAGAATATCTTGCTGCACTTTTCTTACATATATAAAACAGTTCTCCAAAGCATCAGTGAAGTGACCTTAAAATTTTTCTTGCTCCTGGCTTCTACATCACAGGAGATATGAAAATTCTTCCTCATCATAAAGCAATCACTAGCATGGATTCATTTCCTTCAGATCAGTCCACAGCCTTGATCTGAGCAGAGCCACCCTACTATTGTGGGCAGCTCCAGAGCGGGTAGGTAGGAAAAGAATTGCTCTTCGCTGAGGACGCAGAGCTGCTTAGTAGCTTGTACGGTTACTCCTTCTTATTTGCCATTTTGCAAAAGAAACTTAATCAGTTAATTAGCAAATTCTTGGCATCTTTCTCCCAGCTTTTCCAGAGAGCAGCAGAAGTGCTGCAGCCGGCCAGCTAGTAGGACTTAAATACAGAGAGGAGAGCCGCAGTCAGCTACCCCCAGCACATGAATGTAAACAGAAACAGAAGGGAGGCCAAGAAGTACACAGGCCCCTTGTAATTTCCAAATAAACACAATTATCAGTTTATATCCGCTGGGATTCCTCCTGAAGCCTTTTCCCTGAAGACTCAGTGACTGGAGTTGGAGGGGATGGTTTAGCAGCCTAAACCCCAGAGGCCCTTTGTCTCTTAGGCTGCCTCATGTGCAGTTCTTTACACCAGTGCAAAGTATCCAATGAGATGGATACCAAATTGTGCCCGGTTTGCATTAGTGCAAGAAGCAGATCAGGCCCCCGTTATAGATTTCCCAGCCTCCTCAGAATTACAGGTTCAAATCTCAATGGGGCTGTTCGTCATCCTTTTGAGGTTGGAGAATTGAACACGATACATTTTGCTTGAGAGGGAAATAGATAAGCTACTCTTTTGACTTAAAAGATCCCTTGATGCTTTTCACAACAGAAGGCATTAAGCCACAATTTCCCCTTCTTCTACAGCATGCTGAACGCTCATCTGATTGCTTCTTTCCAGCCCAGATATATATGCACTCTGGCAACATCATGTGTATTGCATATAGGCACCAATCCTGCCTATCAGGTGTTTAAGCACATTAAGCTCACGTGTATAATTAAGCATGTGTATATAGGCTTGGGGCCATATTTTTTTTTACTCCTTTGACATAAAAGATCTGTCATAAATGTAATATGGTGTGATAAATGGGCTTCTGTTATTGTGTCTTGTTAGATTGGATCACAATTTCTGACATGCGGGTTAAAGACCCTACACAGCTAAGTAGATTTGGCCACAAACTGGAAGTTCTGTTATGCAGGAAATCTTGGCGACTTTGAATCTTTTTAAAGCCAAATCATAATTATTAGCAGAAATTATATAATTTCCTCAAACATTTTTTTCCCCCAACATTTTTATCCTAGAGCAATCAAAATGTTTTGCTTCAAAAATGCCAGGATAGTGTGTTATAAAATATTAAATGCAATAGATTCTACCTAACATTAAAATCTTTTGTTCTAAAATTAAACTTAAAGCTATCAGCATTTGGAATCAAATCTAAATATTTTGGCTTTATGACAATGAAATATTTTGACATTATCAAAACTAAATATATTGACATCTACATAAAACAAGGAAGACAAAATGACTGGTTTCAGGTTCTTTCTGCTCAATAATTTTATTCACATTGAACGATTGCAAAAACTGCTTCAATTTTGATAAAACTGCTTCAATTTTGACAAAACTGCTTTGTTCAGCAGAAAGTTTTTCCACTGAAAATTGTTCAAACAATTCAATGCTGGAAGAGATTCTTCTTCAGCCTACTAATCTCCTGCCCTGGATGGACTGCTGAGTGGTCAAGGTAAACAGCAGTGTTCCTAAGTAGCTTTGCCTCTGCTACAATATTTTTTTTTATCATTACCAGCCTACCAGGCTATTGTCCTTCTGCAGCTTCCTTCTATAAAGACCAACATTTGTGTTGGAGTTGGTCTGAAAGCTATAGAAACTAGTACTTTTGGAATGTTATTTTATATATCTCCCTTCCAAAGATTTTGGTTTCCTTGACAGTTTTCTTCCTTGCAGGTTAATTTTTTCCTCTTGCTTCATTTTACAGTTAACTTGTAATAACTCTGCTTTTGTAAAATCATAGTCTGTTGCAGCAATGTCAGGAATACAGCAGGGCAACGGAGATTCTCATAACGTAAATTGTAACTCATATGACGCTTTATGTAAAGTGCCATGAGTTAGAGTGGGGGCCTAGATGTCTGTCAGCTCTCTTAATGTAGAAAACTTTTGTCTGTTGCAAACCACTGAGAAGAGTAAGGGCAGGTATGAGTGGGAATTCCATCAAGACTGGAGATTAAAGTGCGCAGTCATGGTATAGGCATGTGGATGGCCAAACCCCCAACACAGACAAGTCTTCCATAAGGGCACAGACAGAAATTGCGTTTGTTGGTATAGACATGTGGATGAAGAAGTGGTTATAACCTTCCCTTGTATAGGAAGAGTAACTTAGAGCAACTCAGGAATACTCTGGTTCAGCACATCCCTTCAGCAGCTTCCACTCCCAGCACTCTTATGGGTCCCCAGGTGAGAATTAGCTGTTCTCTGCTGCCTGGCAGCTCCTGAGATGTGTTTTGTCTGTGACTCTTGGAGGAGCCACACTGTCTTTTAACCTTTAAGGTTCTCTCCTCTCAGACCTTGGGTTTTTAATCTATACCCAACCCATGCTGGGTTGACTAAACTGTCCTACCTGTTTCATCCAATTTGGTGAATTTGGAAATCTGGGGTGGATCTTATCAGTCTTTCTGGAATTCAGGCTGTTCAGTTTGTTGGATACGGTCCTTTTAGATTTGCAGGCAGCATTTCCTCAGCACACTGCTTGTCATCTGCAGAGGGCTTCAGTGGACAGCATTAGTGTGTCACTGGACAGCGATTTTTCTTAGAAGGGTCTTGTCAACGTTTCTTTTCTGGCCAGGAGTTAAAAGCAGCTTGATGGAGCCTGTCAAGGGGACAGCATTATGCCACCCTCTGATTTCAGTATGGCTCATGCAGATAGATGTCCAAATGACTGATTATTGGCACTATATACATTTAATCTCCTTCAGCATGCAGGCAGATTGCAGTGATAAGTCTTGCAGGGTCTTGTAGCATCCACTTGTTTTATGAGCTGCATTGCCCAAAGATGGCCAAGTTACACACCTTCTGAGCAGCCTCACATATGGTGTTTCAATTTTTCTCCGTTGTTCTTACTTGATTTCTCTCCTTGATTTTTTGTGACAGTCTTTTAGAGGCTTGGGTTTGTTTTTTTCCAGGCTCTGTTTACTCTGGGAGCAAGATACAGTGCCCACACATTTTTTTTTTCCTGCCTCACTATATTTTGGCTGAATCAGGCCAAACTGGCCCTTCTGAAATCTCACAAGGATAGAATGGCAAGAGTGGAGGAGTGTAAAGTACTAGGGATGTTTCATACACTGGTCATAGACTGACTATAGTTTGCCTTTGTCTTATATGGACAGAATTGTAAATGGGATACTGTTGGGGTCACCCGGCATGTTAAAAGAAGTCCTGGGCGAAATCAATAAAATGATGCTTTAATGATGAATGGTCAATGTTTCCTTGGGGTGGTTTCATCTTCTGTTCTTTCTTTTCAGGGTATATATCCTTATATGTTTTAGTTTTTTGGATGAAGATGTTTTCCACGTTGTGTCACATCTTATTTCTCGACACAAACACACACGTCCCACCCTCTCTCACACACACACATACACAGTTCCTCTTCTTCGCTGGCACACATGCATGCATTGGCACACATGCATTCTCCCCTTATTCCTTCTCCCTGTCTCACATACCCACAAGATCTCTAGTCCACATATCCAGATACCCTTGTACACATCCAGATTCTCCCGCATGCACATGCACAAATTCTCTTCCACACTTTCTCTCACAGTGACATTTCTCTCCAGCAGTCACAGCCAGAAGAAAGCATCCAGATTTTTCCTCTCTGTGTAATTGCTCTTGGCTCCAGCGGAGAGCTGAACAGCCCCAGCAACCTCATTTTGTTCCCCTCTGTCTTCCCGACTGACAGAAAACCTTCAGCTTCTACAAGCCTGCCTATCTTTCTTAAAGGGCCAGAGTACCCACAGGGATTTTTCTTCCCCCGCCCCCCGTTTTTTTTTTAATTCTCTCTATTTCTGTGGATGAAGGGGCACAAAAACTGTCACTCAATAGGAGCTAAGCTGTCTCTTATTAGGGGTAGAGGAGCATCCCTATGAAATGACATGTAAAAACCCAGTGGGAAAAGGGCTTCCTTATGCCACAGACAAAAAAGAGACAAAGCAGAATGGTTTCCTTTTTATTATAAATTAAAGCCTGGAGGCAAGGCCTTAAACATGGAGCTGCTGGATTCCTGGGGATTATAGTGTCTCCTTGTAATATCATTTTCCTTCCAAATCTCTTATAAATGTGTCAATGCAATTTTTGTCATTGCCTATTTCCAGGTGTTTCTGTTACAAATCCCAGAGAGAGCGCAAGGCGCCTCCCACTCCTGTGCTGCTAACAGCTGCAAGGGATCTCATTTAACCAGTGCAGAGGCCCAAAGTTTCTGGACCTGAAAAGCCCGGTTTCTAATCTCAGGTCCCACTGGGTTTTACAAGGTGGGAGCACAAGGCAGAATTTTTCATTTGTAGTGCTTGTAGCCTGTGAATTTGTTATTATGGTGTCTTATGTGAAATAATAGTTAAATCAATGTGAGGAGACTGGCAAAACAGATGATGGCAGTTGTGCAAGGGTTAGGTGCTGTCAGTGTTGTGTTTCCTGTGAGTCTTAGCTGGTTATGCCAGTTCAGTAACTAATTCCATTTCCAAAGAGGCTCCTGAGCTCTTGCAGTCTCCATAAACTACCCATAATGCACACTGGTGCTGTGGTTCCTTGCCATATAGGTTCAAGCCATTAGGACTTGATACAGATTTTGAACACCTGGAAGCTCAGAACCAGGATTCTGGTGTCCAGATTATCACTAAGAGAGAGCTGACGGCCAAACTGGGACTCCCCATCCACATTCAGATTTCACTAGGCCCCCAAGTATTTGTTGTTCAGGTTTGGACCTATTTCACAGGCTTCATCCTGCTCCCAAGGAAGTTGTCAAAGTTTCCATTTGTTGGCACTGTCCATTCCTGATTCAGTGGCAGATAGCTATCTAAAGTAACCCTGCCTTTATCATCTCTTTCCTTATTGTTTTGATTGCTTTGACACCATACCTAATGTGTATTTTATTATCCGTTTCTTTCATTTATGCAAGAATTCATGTTAACTGGGTATTCCAAGTGAACAAACTTTTTCCAGTCATGACAAGACACTGATTTGTCCTATTACAACTTCTGTTAGCATTCCTCCAGCATAGCAATAGATTAGATTCTGGGTGAACTAATGGAAGTAGTTGGGTTGAGCCTGAGCAAGATCAGCAGTGCGTGTTGGTGGTACAGAAATATTTTATTTGAAGACTCTGTACAAAAAGAAGCTACCTTTATGGTCAGAAAAAATACAGACATGCTTTGATGCTGATGCTAGTTAACCAATGAGAAGCTGGCATAAAGGTGAGTAGTTAGAAGGTATCAGATAACCTAAGCAAGTATATATTTGAGTTGAATATCAGTAAAAAATTATAGATCTCTGGAATATCCTCTCTAATGGCAGGAGCCTTATTGCATAAGACACTGGAGAAGATACTTGCTTAACACCCAGGTTTGCATTCAGAGGTCAATTCTGAAGTGACTAAGGAGTGTCAGTGGGAATGGGGATGATTCAAACTTCTTCAGTGTTTAAGTGCTATGGTTCTGGGTAAAACAGTTCCAGGTGATGCGTAAAACAGTTCCATGTTCAAATTCTCATGTGGCTTTCTCTAATATAACAAAAACACAAGTATATTGTATGACAAACCAACTAACAAATCCCCTGTCCCTACCAAATCCAGAAAGGACGGCAAACCAGAAAGCTTATTAAAACAAAACGTTCCCCCACACATGTGGCTTCCAATGGGAAGGGGACAGATATTAGTCACATTGCTTAACACACCCCTGGAAGATGCTAAGGTATTATAGTGATAGCATCAGAGAACAGAAGAAAGTTGTTTTAAGCTGGTCTGACACAAAAGATATTAAAAATATTAAAGATGCCAGTATCTTATATCAGCCTCCAAATGTTGCTTTTCTTGCAAGATCCTGGTTGCTTCTATGCAGGAACTAGAAAAAAAAGTCTTCTTTCTGGTGTCAAATCTGATTTGAGTCAAAACCAGAGTGCAGAACAGGCAGACCCTGGGATTCACAAGAGTGCAGATTCTAGGTTCTGGTTCTGGTCCGTATTTGGCATTTATGCAAGTGGTGATTCAGCTTTTCCAAGAAGACTCTCTAGTGGATAAAGAGGGGCAGCCTAACTGCATTGCTTTTGCTTCTGTGTCAGGTTCTTTGGGCTGAACTTCATTGTCACAGGCAGTGACTGACCAGGGGCTCACCAGATACTGTTTTATTCCAGGATCAAATGGTGGCTTTGATGAGACCATTATTTTTAGTTGTCAGGAGCACAGGAAACAGTTGACAGTCAAATCAATTTAAACAGCTTGAAAGGGAAGTATTATCAGCTGAGTTAAGGGGGAACAGGGCCAAGTGTGGCAGTGAGAGCTGGAGCAGAAGGTTATTGACTTTTTTGTATGCTCCAGGAAAAAAAGGACCAGGTGTGGGCTGTGAGCAGGAAGGAAAATGTCTCCAAAGACAAGCACCAGCCCTTCCCAGCACTCCCATTCCTAACTGAGTCTAAGGCAGGGGCGGGCAATTATTTTGGGTGGAGGGCCACTCACAGAGTTTTGGCAAGCCGTCGAGGGCCACATGACAGGCAGCCAGGGGCAGATAAATATTAATTGTCTATGTTTTTTAGGGGCTCCATGGGCCAGATAGAATGGCCTGGCAGGCCACATCCGGCCCTCGGGCCGCATTTTTCCCACCCCTGGTCTAAGGCCATATCCGTTCACAGAATTTTCAATAGTTTAGTTATACTGTTTTTTTTAACTGACTTATTGAACCAAAGCCCACCCTTGTGTGAACACAATTCTGTTGATATCCAGGAAATAGTCTCCCCCACCCCTTTGTAGGTACAGCCTGCATTCCTCATACCTAAAAATGTAGGTATATAAGGACATTTTTAATCACTGTTGCAGTTGAGTGTGCAGGCTAAGACAAGGCTGGGAAGGGGTGAGCTGAAATTGGTGAATATGGGCATGACCTAACAACCTTTACTCACAAGCTCTGGGGTTTTCATGGCAGGGAAGCTTTATTGGAGCTGTTTGTGAGGGGTTCCTGATTTCCACAGGGAGAGATTATTAGGACCATATAATAAGCACCAGACTAACCATCACAGGCTGGTCTGCTCCCCATGGATGGAATCACACAGGAGGCTAGGCTGCCACTCACAGGTGTTTGGGGGTCAGAGCCACTGGTAGCAGGTAGTCTCCAGACTCAGATCCATGGAGCACTGTATGGATACTCATGCACCACTTTCTGCTGCCACGCAGAGGGAGTCAGTTGCTTGCTTGCAATTGTGAGTGCTGGTTGAGGGGTGGAGGAGATAGCTAAGGTGCACCAAGTGCTCATTTCTGCCACTCCTTACGTACCATGTTTTGACAGCCACCTTCATTTTTTCCCTTTCTCTGGCGTACTCTCTCTTTGATTTATTTGGCTTCTATCTCTTAGTCTTTCCTCTTCTAATTTGCCCTATCTTGTTTTTCCTCCCTGCCCCTCCTACTCTCCTCACTCTTTTAACCCCCTTCCTTCCTCCCCTTCCCCTCCATGTTACTCTGGTTGCTTGCAGATGGAAGATATCCATTCAGTGTTGGCTCCTTGAGGCCAGCCAGCCTGCATTACCAGGGTTCAGATGAGGTCTGCAGGAGCAGAAAAGTTGCTGTCTGAGCCTGTGGTCTTGTATACATATGTGAGCTGGCTGCACTGGGGGATGTTGGAAGATTAGAAAGGGAATTCAGGCAAGGAGACACCTGCCACTTTATCCAAGACCATGGGAGCATGTTAATAGCTGGGGCAGCTCAAAGATCACGCCGCTTTGTTGGCCTGATTTCAAAACAAGCCAACACCCACAATTGCAGCCAGATTTCAAACAGGCCCAGAGATACAATGAGTTGCTGAGGTCTTTTGAAACGTCTGGCCATCCATCACACTGCCACAGCTGCTTGCGGCTGAGCTCTTGTGAGAATCGGACTCAGTTCCTACTGTATCTCTCTACCTGCCCTGCATGGGTTGCTTTCCCCAGATTAGAAAACACTGGCCCACTGATTTCTGTGCAAGCTCTCTGGGTGCCACTGAGAACAGGGTTTGGCCTTAAGTGCCTCGCCATCTCTTATTAGAAGGTCCATGGCTTGGAGCAGTCTAGTCCCATACCCTGCAAACCCTTTTATGAATAAATTGCGAAGTCCCATTAACTACACATGTGAGTAAGAGCTACTCACTAGTACAGATCATGCTGCCAGACCTAGATATGCAGGTTGCCTCCCTGTCACCCTGGCCCCAAAGGGAGAAGCCAAATTGATAGTACAGTATTTAGCATGCTCCACTGCTCCCTGTTGTTGATGAGCTCTGGCATGCCGATGAGAGCCGTGGGTGAGTAACAGGAACTCCCTAGTCCCCGTGACAGCTCTGCATTCACTCCCCAGCACTGTATTTAACACTTCCCTGGAATGGCAGAGCAGTCTGAAATGAGGGGGAACAAGGAAGGACACTGAATCTGGCACCTTGCGAGCGAGAGCTTTTGGCTTTTGAGTTGCCTATGTAAAGGTTAGACAGGTTTTAGGCATAAAATGCCATTCTCATCAGGCCTCAAGAATGAAATTGGCCAAACTTGTGAAAATCCAGATAATCTCGCCTCCTGAAAATGACATGGGCTGCCAATGCAAGTGTGGGGCTGCCGCAGATTGCTCTCTGGTGAGCGACTGGGCCACTAGGTTGGCTCCAGCTGAGTTACACTAGCATCAAACTGGTGTAATGGGATTGGGAACTGAACTCATGCTCTTAATTTCAGACCTACTGTTGCTGTGGCTGCAAGCAACCCAACTCCTCTTAAAGTGCATGGGACAGTCTTAAAAAGCCTAATCCTGCTCTAAATAAAACACTTCTTGCTTGGAAGAAGACAGCAATCAATGCAACCCGATGCGCAGCTCACTTCTCTGAGATAAATGCTGCCCCACCAAGAGGAAATGACCAACTGGAACCTTTTTCCATTGGAATACAGCTGCGTTTTCTACAACAGAATCAAAGACATGTTCTGTGTCTCTCTCCTTTGATATGGTCTTTATCAAGTAGATGACAAGAAGGATGTTGTGTGAGGAGAGACTGCTAGCTGAGATAACAGTGTTTGGCCACTGAATGTCAGTGTTGTTCCATGAATAGTGACAGGAGCTGGGTAGCATCACTGTCTCAGCAGGAACTGGGGGACTTAGAGGCTCCCTTTGAATTGCTCTGCAGTGGATACAAACTCTCTTGTGCTTAAGGAAGTTTGTGGTTAGTGGGGCGAGAAAGCAGAGCTTTCAGCGTTGGAGCTGGCACACAGTAGAGACAAATCCACTCTTATTCCTTGGGGTCTATTTATTGGGAATCAGGTCTAAAAGGTTTCTGACTCCAATCAATTATTACATAGCACCATGGAGGTCAGCCTTTTTGGCAGGCATGCCGCAAACTAAGCCTGCCCTCTCCCTGACTGCCACTCCAATATCTTTCCTCTGCTTTTGCTCCCTGCCCTACGCTCCCTACTTGATCTTATTGCATGTTATGCCCCACACTTGACTTCCCACATTGCCACACTGAACTTAAGTGAGGATCTGGGGGAACATTTGTTCACCAGAGTGCCCCAAGGGATGACAAGGTTGAACCGTTATAAACTCCTGCAAGACCGTTTCAGGCTGGACATTAGGAAGAATTTCTTTACTGTCCAAGCCCTCAAGTTCTGGAATAGCCTGCCATCGGAGGTGGTTCAAGCACCTACTTTGAATGCCTTCAAGAGAAATTTGGATGCTTATCTTGCTGGGATCCTATGACCCCAGCTGACTTCCCGCCCCTGGGGCAGGGGGCTGGACTCGATGATCTTCCAAGGTCCCTTCCAGCCCTAATGTCTATGAAATCTATGAGGCCGAGATGATAATGCCATAGCGATCCTCTTTCTCATGGAGAGCAGGAGGCCAGTATCTGTTCAGTGCTGGTGAAGTCCTGAGGAATGAAGACTGGATCACATGTCAATCTATTCAGTGCTGTCCCACCAGAGCATATTCAGTCTGCTAGTGCATATCCTGAGGACTGCGGCACATAGACTGCTAGGGGTACACACTGCTCCTTTCCAGGGCATCAGCACCTGGCATTGCATCCAAGGAGTCCCACCATATGGGCTCCTGTCTTGGTCAGTAGTATTTCTGGTATGAAGGATAGATCACCTAGCATTGCTGTCCCATCCTCTCACTGTCACCCAAGGGAGAGTTCAGCTTCAGTGAACATCAGTGTCAGATAGGGATCCCCTTATAACTCACGCTGGCTCTCAGTTCTGTGTTCATGAGACACCACACATTTGGGTGGGTTATTGGCAGTGGAGATCAAACCTGAAGACCCTGAAACCGAGTCTTCACTTAAACTAAAAGACTCAGCTGTCATTCAAGGCTAGGGTTGACTAATCCCCAGTCTCTGCATGTGGTCTAATCCCCGCTAGAGGGGGATGGAGTACCACGCTGGCTGCCTGTGGGTTGTGTTCTCAGCTCTCCTCCAAGGAAAAAACTATACTAACATGCAGGAGGGAGTCGCACTGCAGATATTGATTGACATGCGATTATTACAGCTGGCAGCTTCAAAAGAACGCTGTCCTAATTTGCAATGTCATCAGTAGGCAATAGAAAGCAAGCACTTTCTATCAAAAATCCTACTCTAAATTTCCATTTTTTCTACTTTCTCTTCTTGAAGGTGATGCCCATAAATTGGTGTGTGGGTGGCCTCTCTATCCCCATAGTAGTATCATTTCTCACTGCATGTACCACCTTCAATAAAAAATGCAAATAAAGAAAAGCTGGTAGAAAGCATGGGAAATGGATTGCTATGGGAACTCCATAAGCTCTCACAGACTCTGCTGTGAACCCAGCTTCCTGATGAAGTCTGCAGGATGCCAGGGTGGTACAGTACTTTCATCAAAAGATAAAATAGGGACCTGGAGAACAAACTTTCCATTGGTTCAGTGGAACAACAATACAGGGAGAACAAAGGCACCTCATGCAGGGGTGCTTATTAGGCATTGGAAATTCTGCTATCCTTAATTGACCAAAGCTCCTGTTGACTTCGGTGGGAGCTTTGATTGATCAAAGGCTGCAGATTTGTTGCTTGCTGGCTGCATTCCTGAGTTACATGAATTACCAAAAGGGGGATTTGTCCAGGTGTTTCCTTAGGGCCTGACCCAAAGCCGTTCCAGTCAATGGAATTCTCTTTTCCACTTATTTAATGACCTTAGGACCAGACTCTTAAAATGAAAGCGAGGAAAACAAGAGATCTGGGTGGGATTCGGTGAAACTGCTTCAATGCTCTGTGCCTCAGTTTTTGTATCTGTGGGTGCATCTACACATGCAATTAATTTGAAGCAGTAGACTGGAGCAGTTTGAGCTGGAATAAACTACACCTGGGCACAGCATCTACATCCGTGCCCAGGACAGCAGCAATTTGAGCTGGGGCAGGGAAGTTTGCACTAGGGCTGCTCAGCCCCAGGCTCCGGGTGGCAGTGGCCAGCAGGGGGGCTAGGTGAGACAAGAGGGTGCTAAAAGTGCAGAGCTATGTGACTAGGCACCAGGCAGGAGTCTGGCCAACTGGGCACATTTTACACCCACGGTCAGCATCTACACGTGTGTTTAATCATAGTAAACTACCTCAGCCTAAGATAGTACTGTCCCCAACAGTACTGTCTTACTGCAATGGGTTTAAGTTAGTGTACTGCTGCCTAATACCACCACTTGTGTAGATGATGACCCTCTACTTTGCAGCTAGTTAGTCTACTCCGCAGTAAAGCGCATGTGTAGAGACAGCCTGAGAGTGTAAATAATTCTTGGCCACCTCACAGGAGTGTTGTGAATATCAACTCTCCAATGACTGTAATAGCTGAGACCCTCCAGGCCAAGCACTATCATCTGGCTTTGCAAGTAACACTGTGGTCCATTCCATCCCCCCTTTCCATGGGCATATTTTATATTTACTGTGCTCCCACCACTCACAGGATCTCAAGTGCTATACAAATCTATTTAGTAAAAGTATCATGGAAATGTAGCTTTGCTGAACACTCCCTGTAGTCTTTTTATTGGACTGTCTGAGATGTGGCAGTTTTCTCTGATGGTAACTAAGGCACTATTAAATATGCTCAGGTGGCTGGTCTTAGATTACAATGGAAAGGGGCTGCTAGGTAAAAAGCTTTGGAATGTCTTGCATGTGCGTTTAGTGCTAGCTTGATGCCTTCCCAACGTGTCTTAGTTTGGGGAGTGGTGCTTCCCCCCCACCCCCTCCCAGCAAGTCACTGCCAAGCTCACGTCCACCAAACAGCTCTCTCACTCCAGTCAGGATGCTTTGAAAAGCAACGTAGACATGACGTGCCCTTCCTACCATGGTCTGAGCCATCCAGACCATACTAAAATATGGTTAACAAGACCCTTTTTCCAAGTGAATTTGCTGGTTTAATATCAACAGCACACTTTTACTTTCCCAGAAAATTGCAGACCAAATCTTGGCTTATGTCAGGCTTAAACCCAAAAGGGAGCAATCAAGTTAAAACTGTGAAGATAGTAGGAATATGTGACCTTGTTCTGGTCAGCCCAGGAGATCCCATAACCCACTGCAGACACCCCCGCAGATTAGTCACACCAAAAGTATGAGTAATTTGTACAAGAATGGCTCTGGAGGGGCCCATGTGTGGATCAGGGGAGAAAAGGCAAACATGCAGGCTTCTCTTGGAAAGTCCCTCTATGTTCAGAAGAACCGAGGGCCTTTGGATTAGGAGTCTGTGAAGTAAGGACTTTATCACCTCTTTATCTCACAAAACAAGCAGAGATATGTCCAATGCAACAGACTGGTCAGATTCTCTGTTATGCTGCGTTTTGCATGTTAGCCCATTGTGCTCTGCATAGTATAAATCATTCGCATCAACCCAAGTGAGTACATTATGGGAAGTAAATGCTTCCAGATCAAAGTGCTATCTGCATGGGGCAAATCCCTCCGTTAGCTTCAGGGCAATGGAGAAGTAGGGCCTGTGTATCTAACCCTGCAGTCTTTATGCTAGGTAAGCTCCTTCTGGAATTGATAAGATATTGCCTTGAATACATTCCAGAGAATGGCACATTAATACTTCATAAATGCTAAGATATAAATAAAAGACCCTGCAAGATGTTGAGCATGCTCTCCTCTCTCTGGATGCTTTTCAGCATAAGATAGCTGTTTGATACACTGAATTTAACTGAGTCCTAACTGTTGGTCAGCGTTGGATCTGGATTTTACCACTCAAGCCCAATGCAGCTTTATAAATTGCATTTATAATTGTCTGGGTAGATTCCTATAGCAGCTTGCAAGCTTGCTCCTGTAGCATCCAGCAGCATAACCTGGGATATGATGAGTAGAGTACCAGCTCCGGGCAGTCCTCAATTCAGGGAGCTTGCTGCAGTGGCAGCAGCAGTCCATGCTGCCACCACAACTGCAGTAGGCCCTATGTGGGGAGGTAAACATTCACTTTCCCCCTACACATCCTGACCTGCTCAGGGTGCCAAATTTTAAATGTATGCCTCTGGTAGCCTCTAATAGACATTGATCCTTCTGGACAAGGGTGAAGAAGGTTCTGTTGACTCAGGGCACATCTGCACTGCAGGGTTAGATACACAGGCCCTACTTCTCCATTGCCCTGAAGCTAATGGAGGGATTTGCCCCATGGAGATAGCACTTTGAGCTGTATACCTTGCTGGGGTCGTTTGACCCCAGTATCCTTTCCTGCCGTGGCAGGGGGTCGGACTCGGTGATCTGCTCAGGTCCCTTCCAACCCTAGAAACTATGAAACTATACATGAGAGCTTTACTGTGGAATTACCTAATTAGCTCCATAGTAAGCATCTCCACTTGAACATGTGCAGGGCTATTAGGCTGGAGAAAACTAATAAGCTCTGCAGCAGAGTAGTACTTTTAAATACAAGTACTATCCTGCTGCAGAGTGTTTTACTCCACAACACTGGATGTGTAGATGCTGACACAGCTGGCTGGGGCACAAGAGTGTTTCAGTGCAAGGGCTGCCTGCCACCTAGTCCTGCACTGGAGCACCCTTGTGCCCCAGCCAGCCCCTCCAACAGCACACTGAGCTGGGTCAGAGCAGCCCCAGGCTGGCAGGGCTTCTCAAACCCGGCTCAACATGCCGAAGTCCCAGGCGCACGTTAAAATGGTGCACCCAGAAGCAATAAACTCCGGCACAGTGGGCGTGTCTACACGTGATGTTACATCACCGTAGTGATGCACTACAGCAACATAGAGACCACATGTGTCTACACATGGCCAGGGGCTGCTCTGCCGTAGTGGCGTGCTCCCTCACTATAGTGTGCCTCTATGGTGAAGTAGCAGCTAAAAGTAACCATGCGCCCAGCATACAGGGCGGTATGGGCTGCTACTGCAGCGAGCCTTAGTACTTCCAAGAGGAGGTACTAAAGCACGGCACAGTAGCGATGCGTGGGCACATGCTGATGCACCCAGTAAGTGCCGGAGTTTATTGCTTTGAATTAATTGCCCATGTAGATGCACCCTCAGAGTAGCTAGTGACTATTTGTCCCACCTAGATACATGAAGAGAGGCGTGAGTGAGTCTGAGATGACAGACACAGGACTAAGGATCTGGTGGGGAAAAAAAGCCCATTAGTGACAGTAAAGTGTTCAGCTAGCATGGGAATTACAATCGTGTAAGTAACCAAGGAGAGAGAATTAGATTCGCATTCCAGCTAAAATGCTTGTAGAGGCAGCTAGTGTGAAAAGAGGTGTCCAGGACACTGGGAAATCTTGTCTGAATGGATTTGCAGATAGGAAAACAAACTACATATTCTCTGATGCCCTAACAGGTCAGCTGTTTCTAAGATTTTGCAGGCAATGCTGTTATCCATTAAATGTCTATCTAGCACCAGCACATGAAGGAACACCTACTGTGAGAACTGAAAAATTAAATTATTTGAGCAAGACAGAGATATCCTTGGAAAATATACTGGCCTATTCTAAAACTAATATAGCTGTCAGCTTCACAGCACTGGACACATGCTTCAATATAATACACTCCAAATTCCTTCTCTGTTCACTCTGAAGTGTTTGGTGACCCAATTTGGAACTGGCACCAATAGACACTATTCCAAGAAAATGGGATAACATTGAGCAATTTGTTGTCTCAGTGCTGTTTTGTATTTCGGGCTCATAGTTCATAGGATCATAGATTGTCAGGGGCTGGAAGGGACCTTGCAGATCATCAGGTCCAGCCCCCCTGCTCTAGGCTGGAAAACAACCCCAGCAAGGTGACTGTCTAGTCTCCTCCTGAAAACCTCCAGAGCAGGAGACTGCACCACCTTTGGAGGGAGTTTATTCCACAGTCTGTACACCCTGACTGTGAAGGAGTTTGTCCTGGTATTAAGCCTGAAGCAGCCTTCCAGGAGTGTATCCATTGGTGCTGGTCTTCCCCCAGCGTGCCCTGGTGAACAGTTGTTCACCCAGCTTCTGATGCAGTGTACCACTTATGTTTTGCTATCTGTGGTAGAAGCCATTAGTAGCAAAGGACCTTTTCTCCTTGAGACCTCCTGCCGACCAGATACCTCTGTCCACTGTAAAAATACTAACCCTTATTTCTGCTGATGGTGTGTTACCATCTAGATCTAAGTATATAATCTGTTGTGACTGATTTGATTATCATGAGCACCAAGGCAGTTCATTTGGTTGGTAGCACTGACCATGCCCCTGGGGAAAAAAAGGAGGGACACACTCTGATGCTCCATAACCGTGCCCTTCTCTCCCACTTCAGTGCAGGGTAAAAATAATGTACATACACAAGACTCGATGGCTGGCAATTGCATTGCACTGCACAGCTGCACAGATTTAACTGCCCGCAGCAGCAGGACAGTGCCGCAAACTGTTTAAAAACCATGGACCCCCTGCCACTGGAGCTAAAGGAAAACTCTCACTTTAAGGAGTATTGAAGCTGTAATAGTGCCTGCAGGGCTTCTCCCACATCTATTTACATATTCCTATAGAGCCATACATGTAGTCACACACTCTAAAGCAAATCTGAGATTCCAGTAATTAGAGGAAAAGGTTCTTTAGTGCCTATGTATAATGGAAAGAAAGAGTGAAACAGATCTAGTCTAGTGTATTAGCAAATAAAAATGGGCATCAGCATAATCTTTTTCTTTGGTGGCTCTGGGCTTAAGCCAGGCCTATTCCCTTCCATGGAAGAAAGAGAATCTACCAGCCTTTAAACTAGAATTATCAAATTGGTTAAGTGTCTGTTGACCACAAGTGGAAAGGACTGAGATCATATTGCTGATCTTAATATAGAAATATAGGGAGAACCTATGATCCATTTAGTCAGTACTTGTCTTGAGACAGCTAGCACCAGAGGCTTCAGAGAAAGCTTCAAGAAGCCTATGGTATTGGATAACAAGCCTTTAGAGCTTTTCTTCACCTCCACCGACAGAGGATGGCAGATGTCCCAAAGCATTTTAAATGTTTGATCTTTAAAAATATATATTTATAATCTCATTAATATTAGAGGAGGAAAAGCTGCTTTTTGAAACTCAGCAGTGGCCGCAGTACTGATAATACAATAGAAGAAAGCAGGATGGTGGTTACTGCATTGAAAGGGCAAAGGAAGAATGAAAGCAACAGAAGCACAGGTAGACATTTTCTGTTAGCTCCTCTTAGGGCTATCTGCTCTGTTTAAAGGCTAATGCCTCCTTTGAAATGGTAAAATACATCAATCTGCACTCAGTGCATTACACAGCATTTTGTTGCTTTTCTGAAATAGGGCAGGTTTGAGGTCCTACAACCTGCATTATCTGGAAAGAGAATAGTGGTGATACGACAACAGTTGATATAGGCAGAGATGGCTGCAGGGGAGGAGGAAAATTCCTTTAAATCCTTCAAAACTATCTGCCATATCAAACCTTTTGCCTGAACTCTGCTAAGGGGTGGTATTTAGCTCCAAGTACTCCAAGAGAGCACCAGGAAGGCACATGAACGGGATTTTCCATTTTGTGGAAAATTCTAAGAGTTCAAACATCTAAATATCCTGGAGCAACAACAGCAAGTGCTGAAATTTCCCTTTAAATGAAGTCCTGAATAAAATTCTTCTCTGGATCCGTAGACCCATTTTATTCCAACTTTGACTCTTTTGACCGCTTCCAGTTTTATTCTGACATAAAAATAGCTGTGATTTCTAAAACAAGACCTTTTTTCTTTAAAGTAAAAATGAAAACAGTCCACTCCAAAATGGCTAAGCTGAATATTTCAGTGATTTTAAATGCTTGGCGTCTTTGTAGATCTAAATTCAACTTTATCAAAAGAGACCAGCTGCTGTAAAACATCCTGCTTTCAAGGAGCTGGAATTTTCCAAGGGGAAAAAAAAACCCTGTCGAAGAATCATAACCTGCTCTAGAACTGCACTTGCACCCCAGATGCCCTTGTGGCATTGAGGGTGGGGAAGACTACAGTAATTTATGACACCCCTGGAACAGGTCCCAGCTTCCCTGCAGTGCTTTGCAGCCTCCAGCAGCTCACTGAGGCCTATTAGGCACTCTGTCTGCTCCATCAGTCATCTCCTTTGCTCTTGGGTGCTATTCCTTTGAGGTTGTTATAAATTTGGGAGGTTGCCCTCAGAGCATCGGAGTGCTTCACTCTGCCCTGCTCATCGTCAGGCTCCTCTGTCCCTTTGAGGCCCATCCTCAGGCTCAGTTTGCTTGATCCATTAGTACAATCTACATCCCTCTAGGCATCTTTAGTGGCCCCCTGTATCCCCAAAAGCCATCCCAATGCCTTTTGGCAAACACATACAGAAACCATCAGCAAAATAACCAAACATCGTCCCGTGAGACCCTTTTTCTCAATCCCACCAGAGCTCCTTCCCTGGGCCTAGCTTGGATCAAAACTAGGTCCTCAGCCTAGGCACTCTGTTTAAATCCCCTGCCTGACTCCACCGCTTGCAATCACCAGGCTTCCCTTCCCTAAAGGCAGGTTTGCTGCTCCAGAGCCTGCCTCTGTGGCCTCCACCTGCAAACTAACTCTCTGCAGGCTTACAACTCTGCACTCTGCAATCTGCCTCACTGCAGCCCTCACCCTGCACTCAGTAACAGGAGTTAGAGGTCCCGGTTACACGTCTTCTTTGGACAAAGCATACCCTGGGATATATCCATCCAGCACTGTTGGCTTGTGCTGAGGAGAGGAAGCACAGCCAAGGTTCCACCATGCACGCTTGTGGGAAGAGAAGTATCCCTGCTCTCCACATGCAGCTTTGAGCCATGATCCGGAAAGGTCCTGTGGGTCAGAGAGGGAGAAAGGACTCACTCCCTTACTGCCTTGAGCGGCTGCACAGACATGGCTATAGCCCAAGGAGCCCTGTTTTTGTAACCCTTGGGTGGAATTCCATTGTTCCTTAAATGTCTGGAAGAGCCGTGTCTTTTGGAGATGGTCCATTTTACATGCAGACCCAGACAAGAGACATGCACAGACATTATACTTAAGTAGCATCCTCTGTCTACCAGTCATTTACCCTTTCGCCTTTGCTTCACTTACCTGGACAAGGGAATTCCCTCTGAACTGATGCATAAAACTGCTACCCTCTCTTCCTCCAAATCCCTCCAAGGTCTCATATTTGCAATGGCATGGTGGTGCCATAGTCTGTTTAGCTCATACTCTTACTCATTTAATAATACCGTCAAACAATTTGGAACAGTTTAGTTATGCACAAAGCCAGTAGGCCATGCAACCTATTTAAATCCTAGGATTTTATTACTCTTGCTTTCTGATTGTGAACACTGGACTCCCAGTGAGACAACTTACTTCTTCCTTATGTCACTGACAGCTGTTTACATTTTGGCTCGTGCAAATAATCTCAAATATGAAGGCTCTGTTTTTTCCATACTAGATAATATTAATTGCCTGAATGAACCAAGTAGTTTCAGAAAGACTGAAACAATTTCAGGCCTTGCAGATATCTTAAAGCAACAACTGCAGCTCCTCTAAAAAGTTGAGAAGGCATAAGACAGGAACAGAAGCCCCAACTTATTTTGGGGAGACACCATGGCAACATCTGTGCTCCTTAACTCTTCACAATCAAGTCCTTGCACCAAGATCATAGTCCTCCTCAGCAGTGCTGGATTTCTTAATGATGTGCCTGTTTACCCTGTGTGAGACTGATGCTAGTAAGCAATCAGTGGAGTTAATCTGGATAGTCCACATAGCTCATAGAGATGCAAGTGCTTTCTCTTCCTTGTGCTTCTGCTGTTTTCCTTTTTTCTCCCCAAGCCCACTACCATTTGCAAGTATCAAATGCATTTACTCCCCATCTTTTCTTGTTTTTCTCCATTTATTGGTGGTAGAAATCTCTTCTTCTCCCAGTGGATTTTCCTTGATGATGGGCTTGCTATAGCAAATACTGGAGATGCTAACATGCTAAGAGGCAGTGTGGTCTAGAGGACACAGCATAAGCCTAGGAAAACACCTAACTTCTGTGTCTGACTGACTTGCTCTATGACTCCAGCATTTCACTTCTCTGTGGGCAGGTCTACATGAGACACGTTAATGCGCATTAGCCTGATTTAGTGTGCATTATGGGTGCACATCTACACATGCACACCCTTAATGTGCATTAATGCAGGTATCAAATTTAGGCGTGATTAGTTAAATCGCATTAATACACATGAAGATGCGACCCAGCCCTAACTTTGGAGCTGGGTCTGCCCATCCACTAGAGACACACGGCAGGGCTGCAGGGACTTGGCACTAACATTAGTGCCAAGTCCCTGCACATGTAGACACCTGCCCAAAAAATGTTAATGCACATTAATTTAATGCGCAACAAATTTAGTTGTACTTAAAGGAACATGTAGATGCGCCCTGTATGTCTTATCCAATTAGACCAATGGTTCTTCAGGGCAGGGACTAGAAAGGGACATGTATTTGCAGGGTGTTGTAGTTCTGATCTAAACATTGCTGCAATTAATATGAATAATAACCTATGCAAAATATCTGATTTAGCTCAGCTGGAGTCAAATAAAAGACCCTTCACTATTCTTCATCTTCATGGTGATTGAATCTTTGTTGTATCTGGCGATATGGCCAGTGTAACCAGAGCCATAATAAATACCTAATATAGACTAGTGGTGAAAGGTTTATGATTTAGCCACAATCCCTGGGAGAACATTGCTTCTCCATATTTTACATCTGGAAACAAATACTTATTATGCACATGAAGAAAGAACTGAAATCTATTTAGTGTGTCCAGTGAGTAATAACAATAATAAATAATAATCTGTTTATTAATAATTCATCAACTTCAAGCAGGCATCTTCTCCAGGCAGTCATTTCAGCCTACTGTGTCTCTTTGATATTAAGCAGGGCTTCATACTCAGGCCTCTGTCTCTGCACTCTTGTTTGGCTATCAGCCAGCTTGGCTTCCAGTTGGATGACGCTGAACCGCAGGCCATCCAAGCTCACTGCTATATTTAAACCCTGTTCCTTCTAAATTACCTTCCAGGGCAGACATCAGTTCAGAAATTTAGACAACTGCAGCAAGGAAACAGCCCTGACTGGAGGAAATCTAAACTGAATCTCAGGCATATGCTTTATATACTCATTTCTGTTCCACTGGGCTGACAACACCGTTCTAGAAGTTGCCCAGTAAGGTACCATGTGTGAAGAGTGGCCTGTGAAAAAGAAGTGTCTGTCTAGATAAGATGAAGTCTCCTTATACAGAGAGTTAAGTGGAGGTCCGGTGAAGTTGGTGTTCTTTGCAAATGGCATCCAGTCTGTAGTCCTTAGCACACATACATCTCCAAATACTGAACACCTCAAACGCTCACTGAATTTAGCAGGAGTTGAGGATGCTCAGCACTTTCCCTAATGCACTCAAAACTAGGCTGCTAGTCAGCTGAAACTCCGTTAAAGTGCTTCTTCTCTGAGAAGCACCAACACATAAGCGTTCAGGAAGAGTGGGTTCCATCCAACACCCACCAGATCAATGGGGGTCTTCCCACTGACAGCAGTGGGAGTTGGAAGAGGTCCCAAATCCTGCTGCCATCACGTGTAGCTGCCAGAAAAAAAGTATAAGAGAAAACTGAAGTGAGAAATGGCACTTGTACAGTATGCTTGTTTTAATTTTTCTCAAACTTAATCTGCCTCTTCAATATAACCTTGGTTTAGAACACTTCTTCCTGTTCACCATCAGCATGTAGATACCATGAAGACAGATACTTTAGCTGGTGGCATTTCCCTCCTGCCTTTTAAGCAAGGGTTTGTGGCACAATAGCTGCTTCCCATGTACAGTCCATTGTGAGAAATAAAACTGAAGTGCCGAAGAGTTCCTGCTGTCATGTTATTCTAGAGACTAGGCTAAAAGTGCATGAATTTATGAACGGCTAGTGAAATGGTAGCCTTTTTGGGAATGAGATTACTAAATAACAGTGATGCTTAACTCTTATAGCTCAAAGTACTTTACTAAGGGATCTTGTATCATTATCCCAGTTTTACAGGTGGGGAGACTGAGGCACCAAGAGAAGCAGCAGCTTGTCAGAGTTCTTGAAGCAGAGCTAGGAAAAAGCATCCATGTTTCCTACCCTAGTCCCCCTCTGTGGGATTACCCAGGGGCAGGCAATTATTTTGGGTGGAGGGTCACTTACTGAGTTTTGGCAAGCCATCGAGAGCCACATGACAGGCAGCCAGGGGCAGATAAATATTAATTCTGTAAATTTTGTAGGGGCTCCATGGACCAAATTGAATGGCTGGCGGGCCACATTCGGTTCGCAGGCCACATTTTGCCCGCCCCTGCATGACACACCCTCCTGAAGACAGTAAACCTCCTTTTTACATTTTACTCCTTTATTATTTTCTCCTCTTGCCTTCCCCTCAGCCGTCTCTCCTCTCCCCTGTGCACTGCCCATATAACAACCATGTAACAGGAGGGTGTTGTTGTGCATGCACCAGAATGGTGAGTCCCACCGTACACTCTACATTTTCATAGGAATGATGCAGCATCTACGTGAAATCCCTGATACACATCATGTGAAGACAGAGACCTAGTAACCATGGCAGGAGAACAGCTACAAATGGGCAGAGGTCAGGCTGGAAGGGGGCCACAACCAGAGAACTACACGGATCGGTGTCAGCCCCCATCTTGTTCACATTGGCAGTAAATGACGCAAAGCGAAGAATACAGAGGAAGGTGTGAAATTGTGCGGTTGGCACAAAACTGCAGCTGGGAAACAGTGAACTGAGTGACTAAAAAGAACGCAAAGCAATGAAATTCATGCAGCCTGTCTCATTGGGATGAATCATATCCCCCACCCTGAACTCCTGCTCAGAGATTGAAACACAGCAGGCTCTTCCAAGAACAGCTCTTAAGCCCTGCACGTGCAAAGACAGGACATGGCACATTGTACAGGCAATTAGATGTTACGAGACATTGCAGAAAAGAAGCCTGGGTCTCTCCCGGTGCTGCTGTCTTGCTCTCCCTTCATGCAGGAAGCTCCCATTCTTATCACATGCGTTTCAAGAGGAGCTCCAAGCATGTAGGCAGAATGGATGAGAGGCATCAAAATGCTCCATGGAGAGATGAGAGAGGACCTAATGTGAGCAGTGTCCTAATGCGAATGAACGGTAGTAACCGGGTCTCCAGCCTGCCAGACTGCATCAGCCAAGCGTTTGAAGCAACACCAGTAGAATTTGTGTGGGAAGGTTATTAATCCCCTTTCAGAAATCAGTGGCACTTTGCTTTGACCTCACACTGAGTCTGTCCCTGGCTGCTCTAGTCTCTCTGTAGCTTTCCATGACCAGAGACACACAGTTAGCCAGGACACGTTAAGGACCGTCTCATTACATGCAACGCAGTTATGTCTGTACAAAAGATAAAGATGTGTCTCAGGAGACAAGCTGCAGGCCTCTGTTTTGTACC
>NW_017728925.1:9077110-9097079 GCF_001723895.1 Crocodylus porosus
AGTCCAGCTGCAGCTCCCTGCGGGGACTGTCCGAACCATCAAAACTCTGTGAATCTTTTCCGAAGATTCAGAGAGCTTCAAATCGATTTGGACCTTTTAATTGATCCCCAATTCGATTCAAATTCAGAGATTCAGCCACCGAATTAGGCCAAATCTCCTCCGAATCGAATCACCCCTCGAAGTTTCACACAGCCCTACTTATTTGCAAAAGAAGAAGGCAGGATCTACTGCAAATCAAAGCCTTTGTAGTGTTTAAAAATTAGGAACAGGCATTCAAACAGATCTCTTGGTGGGAATAAAGCAATGCATGGAGCAAACCCATCTGCTGGCCAGCCCTGTCCACACACATGGGTCCCTGAACCTGTAGCAGGTTCTTCAAAGATCCAGGCATGGAAGATGAAGAGCAGCCAAGACAGCTGAGCCCTTATCAAGGTGACTGTCCAGAGGCTGAAGCTTTCCTCCGGGGCAGGTTTTTAAGAAAGAACAATCTTAGCTGAAGTTTAGACTCTTCCCATGTCCTCTTCTCAAATTAAAACGTATTATTATTTGCATACCAGTAGCCCACAGAGGCTTCTGTCATGATCAGTGTTTTATTGTGCTAAAAGCTCCTGCCCCAAGAGATTATGCCGTAAATAGACAAGACAAACATAGGATGGGAAAGGAAGCAGAGAAGTGATTTTTTTCAGGGTCACATATCAGGTTAGCAGCAGAGCCAGCTCCCCTGCGTCCGAGGCGAGCTAGAGCCTCACCCAGCAGGTCACAGTGCCTTGATAATTTCTGAATCACTGAATACAAGTAAATCAGATGTACTTGGAGGCACCGGCTCTTGAGATTCAGAAGCCTGGGAAAACTAGAACGTGCAGCAAGTACTTAGATCCTAAATTAACAAACCCTGTAGGTATGCTGTTAAGACTAGATCTAGCAACATCATTTACTCCAACTGCAGCAGGCTGCGTGGGAACAAGAACAGAGGGATAAAAGGAGAGGAGATGCAAGAAAAGGGTAGTTTTTTAATAATATTGTTTTTAATTATACCATGGCATGTGGTGTGGTGGAGACAGCAGATGGATCAGCAACAGGCTGTTTTGATGTTTGCAGTGCTGCAAAGGACACACAGGAAGCACAGCAAACAAACTAACAAGGGAAGGGGTGAGGGGTAATGATAGCTGTAAAGGCACTAATTCTGTGTTGGGGAAGCTGGAATGTGAGCAGCCAAGGTCTAATGATACATATTTGTTATGGACCAAAACACTACTTTTTTTTTCCTAAAGGCTACCAAAAGCACTGAAGGCTGTGTCCTGACATCAATCATTGTGGGAAGCTGCCACTGAAGTCAACAGGGAATGCTGCATAAACAAATGCTGTGCCTAAAAATGTTTCAGGAACAATTTATTGCATTGGATGTGGAAGGATATATGTTCCTAGGATAGTAGGAACCTAGTTGTTTCAATTTCTGGATCACAAATCACTGTACAAAGGAGATCAAAATCATTATCCCTAAGATGGTGGAGCAAGTCGCTTTGTTACTCTGTGCCCCAGGTTACCCCATACCAGAGCTTGATAAAACCCTTGTCCTGAGTTCTAGTCCGGTGCTCTAGCCAGCCTACCGCACTATGTCATTGTCTGATCGTAGAATCATAGAAAATTGGGGTTGGGAGGGACCCCAGGAGGTCATCTAGTCAAGCCCCTGCTCAAAGTAGGATCAGCCCCAACTTACTAGTCTGCACCAAGGGTTCCAGTTTGAGCCCAACTCTAATACATAGTCTGTATGTCAAGAGGTCTTCATGGTACCAAGGAATTTTCTTTGGGATCCACATTACATTTGGAATGCCTCTAGGCTTCTCTAGCTGTGGAAACAAATCTATGGAATAAGAGTTAATGCATTTTTCAGTTTAAATCCAAAAAACCACAAGTTATAACCCCCATGGAACAACTTATCAGATGATTCTGTTGTTAGAAACAACTTGCTGTGTTGTGCATCCCTTGTGCCAATATCGTGCTTTCTGCCACATGTTGGATGCAGAAGATATGTGCTGAACTCAACAATCAGAATTAAAAAACAAGAATATAGGGTATGACATTGCTGCAGGTTCCTGGATCTCTGCTGGGTTTGACTGGAGAAGCACTGACCACTTGGGAAGGATATTTTTGTATCAGTATTAACTGGGGCATGTATGGTGCTATGAGAAGCCACATATGGAGCATGTCTAAAAACTACTGTAATTTAGTGACAGGGAGCACTGGGCTGAGGCACGGCATGCCTGTTTTGTGCACACTGTATCCCAAATTAGAAGTGATCTAACTGCTTCAACACAACGCTGAAGTAGAACTTTTTGGCATTCTCCTAGGACCACACTGCAGCATGTATGTTAGTTTTGGTTTGGGAAGTAGTGTGTGACATAACTCAGTGTACAATTCTCTGGCGCGGTACTAAGGCAGGGCAGACATGCTCACAGTGGCCCAAAGGAAGCTGTAACCTTGGCCTCCAAATAACAGGAGTCTGGAATGACTTGCAAACTCAGGAATCTGTCTTCTTCCAGTGAAGGGCCTATGTCTGAGGCCAAGCTGGACCATCTGAAGGCCAGGCTGAACCACCTAGACCGGACTTACTACAAAATTCAGGCCAAGGAACTTCACCCAGCAATTCCTGCATGACTTCTAGTTGTGCAAAGTGTTTCTATCAGAAAGACATCCCATCCTGTCTTCAAGTCTGCAAGTGATTGTGAAGCCACTTCCTTTGCAGACTATGACATCCAGAGAGTTCAAAGCTGCAGCATGGAGGGGCTGATTCCAAGTCCATCCAGTCTGGCTGCTCACTGCTGGCCACTTGCCATTTACATCCTTTACTGAAAGGCAAGATCTCAGTTATGCTGTGGCCAAGGGGAAGAGCCAGTCACAAGAAGTCAGCACAGTTTGCTACTAGGCTGTCAGTGTCCACTCAGAACCACCGGCCTTTAAAGGTAAATCTAGGAAAGTCCACAGGGCTGACAGCATGCATAAAAGGTCACGAGAGGGAAAGAAACTGAGTGCTTCTTCTGTCTGATCTGCTCTTTCAGATGTCCTATATCTCCCTTCTTTCCTTCTGAAGTTAGGAGGTGGCTCATGTAAGTCCAACAGCTCCCTCAATTCAACATTAACACCTGCAAACCAAAGATGGCAGTGGATGCTTACTGAAAAAAGTACTGGAATCTGTACTAAAAATCTTATCCATCATCTGCCTCAGCCAGGCACCTGTTGGAAACCAGATTTCAGTCTGCTGTGCCCCTTGGACTTCAAGGTTGAGTCTCACTCCTTATTCTTTCTCTTGGACAGTGGCCAGTTCAGCTTCCATTTGGACACTGCCACTCTGTAGCCCATCTCAGCTTACTGCTGTACTTGACTTCAGTCCCTTGTTATGTACCAATCAAGCCAATCACCTTGGGCTCTTGTACATGTGACAAGGTTACCATATACACGTGATGAAAAATTCCCTTTGTGTGGCTTAATGGCATCACACTTTACATGAACATGAGTTTTAGGGGGTTTGCATGAGTTTGCATCATCGTAAACTAAACTACACTGGGATGTGTTTTAGTTTGTGATGATGCAAACTGTATGATCCCAGTGTAGTTTAGTTTGGGACAGTGCAACTTGGAACATTGCAGCCGTTATTCCATCAGCTCATCCCCAGGCCGCAGGACAGGTGGACAGGCTCCGCTGAAAAAAAGAGTCAGGCCCCTCACCACTTCTGCCTTCAGCAGGTGCCTACGGCTGCCAGGAAACCTGGGGCCACCCAGGAAGGGGAGGCAGAAGAAGGGTGGCTCAGTGTGCTGGCAGCCAGAGAAAGTGATGGGGACAATGCATGGGGCGCTGGAAGCCCAGGTGGGCTCAGGGAAGAGTTAGATTGGGTGCCTCCAAGGTGGGACAGCACCTGGCTTGCTAGCAGTCCACCTAGGTGGCCCCAGGGGGCACTGCTGCCACTGCAGAAGGAAGGACAAGGGCTCCCCACCGTTCAGGGATTGGCCAGCCCTCCAGCAGCTCACCCCCTGGTGGTGGGAGAGGCGGGCAAGTCCACCAAAAAAAAAAGGGATCAGGCCTCCCCACCACTTCTGCCTTCAGCAGGGACCTATGGCCGTCTGGACAATGACATGTATACATACAGTGATGGAAAATTAAAACCCACCATTTCAATTAAAAACTCACCATTTCAATTTAGGGGGCACAGAATGCAACCCTGAAGGACTAAAACCCCGTCGTTGTTCAAGTACCCTTAGCAATGGAGAAAGAAAACCATGCTGACTGGTCAGGGGGGTTAGAGCTGCTCATTCAGTTCAAGTTCTATGGAGAAAACTCTGCACTGTCGTCTCTTAGGGATGGGAGGAAGGGAGCGGGAATGGAGTGGAGGAAAAAGGGGCCTGGAAGCAACCCATGGACTCCACTAAAAGATTAAAAGTAAAATTAACCCCTTCCTTCTGGCTGCTAGATGGTGTTTCCCTTCTCCTTTCGGCTGCACAGAGAGAGGTGATGGAAGATAGCAGTGGGTGGACTAAGACATTGGTAAGCACTCAGTGATGTACCCCAATGCCCTGTTCAATAAAGGCTATTGAGTGGCATAATAAGGACTGTTCTTCAGCAGTAAACAGGGTGTTTCTTTTGAGATATACCCACTGGCTTGCACACAGGTAAATGGAGAGTTTGTTGTTAGACTTCTAGTTACTGTTTTCAGCCTCACGGACTGCGCATACATGCATGCCTCCATGGCACTCTGCATATGCTCTTCCTTGCAAGCTGATTGCATTCACTTAATATTAAGGATAGAATTCTGAACCCTCGACCTCAAATCAAAGCCATCAATCTATCCAACGGGACAAAGCAGTAGTGATTCCTC
Organism: Crocodylus porosus; assembly: GCF_001723895.1. NCBI lineage: Eukaryota > Metazoa > Chordata > Crocodylia > Crocodylidae > Crocodylus > Crocodylus porosus. Next base: position 9,081,978 of record NW_017728925.1, read on the forward strand.
CTGATATGTTTATTTGGCTGGAAACAGCAGTGTCTGAGGGGCCATGCCCTAGAGGTTAATTACAGCTTGCTGTCTGATTGTTAGCTTGAAACACAGCAAAGCATCGAGGAGGTTTTAATAACCACGAATGGTCAGGGCTTCATCTGAAAGATGAGGGTATATTCTTCTCCCCCTTGCACAGGTTGACCAAGCTGGTGTAGGTCCATTTGCTTCAGGGGAGTTACTCCTGATTTGCACCAGTGGAAGGGATTGCAGAAGCACTCCTGCTGCCTGCAGCAACACAAATCTTTGTAGCAGAACACTGGGGCCATTGACTGAGGGAAGAATGTCACCTACTGAGCCACCCACGCACTGTCTAATAACTCCGCTTGCCGGCTGTATATTCTGCTCAAACTCACCAATAAAAGCCTTGTTGACCAAAAAAAAAAAAATCAAGAAGGGAAAAATGAAGCATGCTTGACAGCAATTACATTCCACGCAGGGATGAGAGCCTACAGCGCTGTAATTCTTGTGAAATTTATTGTTATTTTTCCACTTGTGGGTGATATTTCTGATGTTATCAAAGTGGAAATACAGATATATCTTAACCTCTGGGGAAGACTAATGAGAAGTTTATTTTTTCTATAGCTTTTTGTGGCATAGAGTCAGCTGGCAAAGTATGTATTTTTTATGAGGGGCAGAGAGTTCAGCACTGTGGAGAAACTGTTATTCATATGGAAGGTATCATCCTGAGTCCTGGGGAGCACCGCCCAAGCCCAAGGATTCAAACTGGTGGGGGCACCATTGTGTAAAACCACTGGTGCAGTCAAGTAAGACTGTGTTAAAAGTTGGTGTTATACCCCTAAATTTGAAAATGGCCCTTTCTACTGATGTTCAAGGCCTGGCAGAAATGTTAAATTTATATTAGATGAAACATATGTCAGTAAAAAGTTTGCAGATTGTCAGTAAAAAAAAAAATCTTGGGTTGCCAACATTGGGTTGACTGAAGTATGTCAATTCATTTAACCTTTTTGTTCTTCAGTTTATCAGTCTGTAGCAAGGGGTTTGCTAATATAATATATTGGTTAACAAATATGTGTGTGTGTGTGTGTGTGTGTGTGTGCATCACTGCTCTGTCATGGAAGCAATCAAAATTCCTCATGTGTGTAATAGGCCCTTTACTAACAGTCAAGGGGATTTTCCTGTAGAGCAGAGACATGAATCTTTCAGGAAAAGGACTTGAGTTCTGTCCTTTTTGTCACTGATGTTCCAAAGAAAGAGGGAACTGGCATGTCCTAGGTGGCTACAGATTTATTATTCTGCTACTCCTGAGGATGCTGAGGCATGGTTCTTTAATTCTTCTAAAATGCCCCGATATTCCAGAAGCAAAGAATTATACAAGTGCCAAGTATTAATTGCTAATTAATTGTTAGATCATTTCTAGGATATACCCTGAGGCTAGAAACTTCCTGCAGAGACCGTTAAATGTGGCTTAAGCTTTAGCCACATTTAATATTTGCATGTTATGTGTTGTAAGGATTTTGTGTGCCTGGGGCAGCTGCAGTCAAAAGCAGAAGGTGCAAGTAATAAGAAACACCTAGGGGGTTGGGGGCTTGGGAGGGGAGAGGGCTTAGAGAATGGCCAGAACTGGGAACAGATGGCACTTGTGATCAATGGAATGACAAAGTGACCTTTAGGATAACTGTGGAAAGGAAAAGAGCAAACTAGTCAAGGACACAATTAAAGCTGCCCAAACCAGCCTCAGAGAAAACCTGTAAGAATTAAAATGCCTGGAAGAAGACACTGGTTGTGAGATAGGAGAAACCAGGAAACATAATGGGAATTCAAGTGGGCCTGGAAAAGGGCAGCCTTGCTAACAGCATTGCAGACAGTGCGGGGTGTATTTCTGGTACTCACGTTAAGGCAAAACTAATGATGCTGGGCACAGTGATGAGAGGTTAATGACCACAGACTGGAGTTGGAGGCCGCTTACCGCTGTTGCTTAGTAAACAAGAATTCCATAAAACTTAGGAAAAAATAGACATAGCTGTGAATGCACATGCTGATCTGTCTGTACGGTTCCTGACTCTTTTTGGTGAGATAGGTAACTGTTCTTCAGTTCCTAGCGAGGTGACACTACATTGTGCCAAACACTGGAGCACAAACTGTCCAAAACAGCGAGTCCTACCTTCTTTCCTTGCACAAAATGGTCTGGGGTTTGTGGTGTCCTATTTCTGTTCTGGAAATAGGAGTCTGAATGCTGGTGTCTTGCATCTCAGCTCCTTGTGGGTGGTGGTTCACCTCACAAAATACCTTGGAACTTGGCCTGATTTATCATCTCTGCCATTAAGGTGCCTGTGTTAGCTCAAGAGTGACTGATTTGGGTGATATATGGAGTTTGAGTGTAAAAATGCATGTAGTGCTCTTCTTTTATATAGGAGACTAAAGAGAGATGAAGAACTCACCATAACCTCACACTGACAAATGGAGAAAAAGCATTGACTAATGGGTGTAGCATGGGGACTGGTTTAGGGCCTGACTTTGCCAATAAATCTGCTACATATTGTTGGGCATGCCATTAAACTTTGCTCTGCCTTACTTTCCCTATCTCTGTAATGAGGCTGAAAATGTAAATTAGGAGATATTGATGTAGAAAATGTTATGTGAGTACCAAGCAGCATGAATTGTTACTCTGCAGTAGGTGGCAGGTGGTTACCAGTTTGGATCCATGGAAAAGATCACATAGTGAAGAACTCTTTCTGTGATTTAAGCCAATGAACCCATAATCTGCATCTCTGGATTTGCAAACAGACAAAATTGCACTGATTTCATTAAAGGAGTGGTTTAAAATCCTTGTAGTTAACGTGGTACAAAAAGCTATTGTGGATGTTCTTCAATCCACCTGGCTTAATTCAACCAGGAATAGATTTTACCTTAACTTAAATGTGTCACCTAACTGTGGTTTTCTCTGGCTTGAATGAAACGTTTAACTGAAAGAGTGCAACTTCTCAGGGACGGTGATCATTCAATCAGCTCAGCTGCCCGGTAGGGATAGTAATACCTCAGAGTTATTGACAGTTTATCTCAAGGAAGAAACACTCAAGTAGCAACTTGAAGATCTACAATAAAAGGTGCTATGGTAACGCAAAATATATATATATATTATCCCCTATTCAGACAGCTGCTACTTTAAACCTACAGCAGTAGATCTTCTGGTAGGGGGTAGGGGGATGAGGTCCCTTTATTGTCACTGTGGGACAGCAGTAGGAGGTGCCTTTCTCCTTCAGATCTAATGTGTGGTGACGAGACCTTGGGAAAAATCATCTTGTTCTCTGGAATGACAGTAAAAGTGTGAATAAAATGGTAATATGACTGGATGGTTTCTCCACGTGGGTGGTCCTCTCCTGGAGCTTTCTACTTAAGATGTGCTTTACCACTAATTTTGTAAGGGCTTGTTGAAACCAGAAAGCTAACAGGGTAAAATAGGGTGTCAATTTGATGTGTAATAGCAGCTCCTGATCAGGGGATTTGGCTAAACAAGAATGAGGCGCTCTTTTTCTAGGAGACAGTGTGAATGTATGGAGTTAAACAGGAAAAACACCAAACATATTCAAAGCCTACTGGTTAAACCCATAGCTCTTCCTGGGCTGTTCTGTAGGGCTTCATCACATTAGCTAGCATCCTTCAGAGTTTATTTTAAAAACAAAAATAGGTCTTCAGGTTCTAGGTGGAAGAGAGCCTAAAAATGTGAACACAGTGTAATCACTGGAGAGGTTGGTCTGCCCCAGACTGTATAGCAGTAGCTCTGAGATGTATGGACTCTCTCGTTTACTTCAACCAGGTGTTCACTTAGAAACCCAATGATGATGGCTTTTAAGAGTTCATCTGAGCCATTACACAGAAAGAGAAAGACTGCAGATCTGCGCGTTCACTATGGGAGGGGTCTGAAGTGGCTGGCGTGAGGGAGATGCCACCCATTCTTCCCTACCCCGCAAGCAAGAAAGACAACAGCTTAAGAATCCCAGTTAAGCCCTGTTGAAGACTATATGGTAGCCATGCCTCATCCACGAAGAGCCCAGCAGTGCTTGGAGAGCACATCCCTGTTTTAAACATCTGCATGACTTTTGAATGTGTCTCAGTTTGTTGACTTGTATAGGTCGAGCTTGGATGAGTGCCACCAGCTGCCCCTTGCCTCCTCTTGGAACCACATATGGTAATTGCCATACAAGAAAGGAACTGCTAGGAAGTTCTCATTAACGGTAGCTTCCTGTAAGAGTTCAGCTTCCTGGAGTGTGTCATCTGAATAACTCACATGCTGTTACCTCCTAACCTTTGTGAGGCACAGAAGTGAATACTTGGAATCTTAATAATATTTGAGAAAGGGGAAAACCTCTGTAGTACAATAGAACCCCAAACTACTCAGGCATCGCACATCAGCTCACCTTCCCTTTATAACAAGCTGTTGTCGGGCTCCTCTGATGAGCCAAACATGCCGACCATCATCTATACATGTATGCCAGTTATGCACCAGTACTAAAAATATTTATTTTAGATGCATGTTCACCACCTTGCACAGTAGCTGGCAGCAGGACACTCCCATTCCCCGTGCATCTGAAGTTGTAAAACGCCTTTTCCCCCTCCCCCATTTCACACACTAGAAGAACATTGTAGTGTTGACAGCTTCTTTTCACAGTTTGAGTGCAGAGTCCATACAAGTTGTAGATCACCTCTCAAGACTTGTGAGTGAACAGCCACAAACTCCAGTGAATGTGATGGGAACTGTGTGTTGCTCATGCTCAGCATCTCTGCTGAAATTCTTGTCTTACATCACATCTTCAGAGTTCCTCGTGCTAGAAGGGACCGCTACATCATCTAGTCTGACCTCCTGTATAACGCAGGGTGAGTCTACATGTTCATTAAAATGATTTTGCTAATGAGCATTAATTCTAGTACCTCCATTGTGAGATACTGGAAAAAGGCACATTAGGCTATTCTAATGCACATTAGCGAAAGTGCATGGGTATTTATACATATACTTTATTTCTAGGGACCTGCTGGAGATCCACCACTTTGGAGCAGACTCGATTAATCAGAGTCTGGTTAATCAGAGTAACCAGATGTTGCTTTGTCTCATGTCTCAAGACAAGGAGGTTGCTTTTAACAGCTCAGATTTACAACATTCCAAACTTGCACTGTGCACCACATGACGAAATGATTGCTGCCATTCGCAGTGACAGATAGTGAACAAAGGGTTAGAAATCCAGTGCATCAAGGATTTGTTTCCCATGATGTAACAACAGAAGTTGCAATCTAGAGACCCTCCCTCACTTAGAAGACTACAGAAGTTGGGAATTGGGGGATGGTTCCAGTTAGATGGTCAGTCAGAGGCCGAGGGTCTGCAGAGATTGACTGCTGCTCCACTATTGAAGTTTTTCAGTTCTTCTCATTCATTGGATGTCTGTATTTACTGAACGTGTATTTACACTACCTGTAAGAAGTAGCTGATAAACAACATGACATTGCTCTGAATTCAAAAGCAATATTCACAGCACCCATCTAACAGTAGGTACAACTGTGACTAAGCAAGTAATCATCCTGAGTATTGCCCACTAAGAACAGTGAACCCGCAGAAGTGTCACTAATAGCTGCATCCTTCTTTGTGGAGGGAGAAACCAATGCTCTTGCGGTGTTGCCTTGTTTTGTATCTAGTTTCCAGCACTCACACTCTCAACATGGATTCTGGAAGGCAACATGTAATGGAGGGGAGAGAGAGAGAGAGATCCATTTTTGTTATGAAGCTGTTTCATCCCAAGAAGAACACAAGATTAATTGATTCTGCCCCAAGTCTGCTCTGATTAATATAAGACTAACTGAGTCTGCTCCACAACCGAGCTGAGGTGAACTGCACTGCACCATGTGCAGTTATATAAGGAGTGAATGCGCCTCAGCGCTGAGAAAATGGCAGTGGTGTGCTTTTAAACTAAAGCATCTCCAAGGTGTTTTAGTTCAAAAGCACACTGCTATCATTTTCTTAGTGATGACACACATTTTGCTGCTTATACAACTTCATGCATCACAGCACTGGGCGTAAAAATGCCCCATTTTTTTGGTGTCACTTTAATGTGCATTGAATAGGCTAATGCGCTTTAAAGTGCATGTGTAGATGCACCCACAAGCTGCACAAATTTATCCATTTAGCTCTGTATTGGACCCAATCACTTGTGATCTTTGAAGATATGCTTTAGCTAGTCTTGACATCAGAGGGAGACTACCACTCACTTTCTTTCACAGATGGTTGCAGTGACCAAGCCATTTGTGTTATGTTTTCTTGGTGTACTGAACTTCTCAGTTTTGTTATTTATTGTTTAAAATTCTTAAGCACTTTGTATCAGAGAATTTTTTTAAAGTTTGTTTTCCCAAAAACTTCTTATGTAGACACTTTTCCTCACCCATTTCTACCCCACTACAGAAAGTGTAATGTTGTAGTGTGGGATGGCCTCCACGGGGGGGCAATCCAAGGCAGCAAATACTGTCAGCTCTGGCTTGCATGAGTGTATATTATGCACACTGGAGAAAGGTGAGGGATGGGAAGCACATGCACCGCCTTCCTCTTACAAACCAGCTAACACGCCCAAAGATGGTGTGTAACTCTGAGAACACGCTGTCCCGCGGAGGGAAGTCTGTCAGTGTCTAGTAGAACTGCATCTTGTGGCAGTGCAAATGGTGTGTGGTTTTGTCAAGAGAGGTGGCTTGCTGCCACATAGCAAATTTGTGCCAGATGTTGCTTTGTCTCATGTCTCAAGAGAAGGAGATTGCTTTTAACAGCTCAGATTTACAATGCTCCAAACTTGCACTATGCATCACATGAGAAAATGATTGCTGCCATCTGCAGTGACAGATATGAACAAAGGGTTAGAAATCCAGTGCATAACCGATTAATTTCCCATGATGTAGCGATAGAAGTTACAATCTAGAGACCCTCCCTCACTTAGAAGATTACAGAAGTTGGGAATTGGGGGATGGTTCCAGTTAGACGGTCAGTCAGAGGCCAAGGGTCTGCAGAGGTTGACTGCTGCTCCACTATTAAAGTTTGTTCAGTTCTTCTAATTCATTGGATCCCTGTATTTATTGAACCTAGTGATAAGAAGTCACTACGTATAAGAAGTGGCTGATAAACAACATGACATGGCTCTGAATTCAAAAGCAATATTCACAGCACCCATCTAACAACTGTGTCTAAGCAAGTAATCATCCTGAGTATTGCCCACTAAGAATGGCGAACCCGCAGAAGTGTCACTAATAGCTGCATCCTTCTTTGTGGAGGGAGAAACCAATGCTCTTGAGGTTTTGCCTTTTTTTCTATCTAGTTTCCAGCACTCACACTCTCAGCATGGATTCTGGAGGTCAACATGCGATGGAGAGGGTAGAGAAAAAAAAGTCCTCATTGGTCACATCTTTCATACGATGCCGCTTCAACCCAAGAATATAAGATTTGAGCAACTCATGTTTTTCACTTCCTGTCAAGCCCCACCTCCTATTTTGCTTTTGGTAGCAGCATTCTGCAGTAATAGTTTCCTGATATCCATCTTTCTCTCCTGTCCTTTAAGAAGGTGCTCATATAAGTATCTCCAGTTCAGTTTGATGTTCTGCCTTAAGTGAGGAAAGTCCGGCTCCAGCTCATGGATACTAAATTTTGTGTAAGAGCTACATTCTTCCAGGATGAGCTAAGTCTTGTTGGAAAGCCCAGCGGGGAAGCAGTTGGTAATAGCCAGTGGTTCCAGCTTCTTACAACCCAACAGGAAGGGAGCACCTATGTAAATTGTCTAGTGCCTGTAAAGCTGTGGCAGGATTTGAAGTTGGTCTGACTTCTTGCCCAAAGTGAAGAACAGCAGTAGGGTTCCTCTGGTTTGATTTCTCTGTGCTCCCCAAGGGCCTTAATGGATTTCCTAGTGGGTGGAAGTGCCCCTAGCATCACTTTCTTCAGCCGACATTTTGAAACGTTCAGAGAAGGAGACACCGGAACAACAGAACACACACCACGAATCAGAACGTGGTCTAGGTCAAATGGTAGCAGAAGTCCAATGAAAACAGGGACACTCTTAATTAAAAAACCATGTAAAGGCAGCAAAAATCAACTAAAATGAGCTAAAAGAAAATGACTCAAGCCAGACCTGAAATTGATATGCAACCAAATCTGGCTGATTATCCCTCAAAATGATTTTTCAGTGGAAAACAAGCTTTTTTCCAAAAGAACAGAATATTTCACATGCAAAAAATCTACTTCTATGGGCAATTGCAATCTTACTGTTGAAAAACCTGAGCTAGTGAAAATCAAAATATTTCGATCCACGTATGCCAACACTGTGCATCATGTAAATTGTAGTTTGTCTGTCCCATTCTTGTCCCACTTCTGGTTTCCTCTATTGTCTTCATCTCCTACAATGCCCCACAGCCATGTGAAGAGACGCTTTCTTCTCCTCGTATTTCTGCTTCTGATGTCAAACAGAAGAGAAAGTACGTGCAAGGGCGGGGGTGTGGAAAGGGGGACATGGTTGGCTAAACTTTCTAAAGTTTTAGGACAAGTTTGTTCCAGGGGGTGTGTTGGTGGTTTGCTATGAACCAGTTCTGCTTATGCATGCTAAGTACTCAGTGAAGAAGGGGCAGGGGGTGGCCATCCAATGCTGAAGCAGAAGGCTAGCAATTGGAGCTTCTAGATCCTAATCCCACTTTCGAGCTGTTTCAACCAGCTTGCTTTGCCCCTGTGTGCTCCCAGCTGTAAAATGTAGGTGAATTGGATGAGGCTTCCCTAACAGATGGAGCTAGGAGGTGTTATGCAGTAAAGGTTACAAAATGCTTTGAGCTCCTTGAATAAAAGAGACCCCAGAAACTTAAGGTATCACTAAAAATAAGTGAAGGAGTCCTTATGATGGAAGGCTTTTTATTACTTATTATTATTATTATGATGATGAAATAGCCACGTTTGAAAAGATGGTGATTTATTATTAAGCACTTAACTAATGCCCTTGATCTTTAGAGGCAATGAACAACTGCAAGACACCAACAGGCAAATATATATAGAGGTACCCAAGTCTGAAAATGTTGGACCTGCTTCTTGTATCCTCTGGGACTAGGTTTAGAATCCATCTATCTACGGATGGTAAAGGACTGTTGTCCTACAGGCTGCCCAGTAGAGAGAGCCTTTTGCTTTTTCTATCAACTACATCCACCCAGAAAGTCTGTCTCTGAACAGTTTTACATGTGAAAAGTTTATCACAAAGGATTTTCTTTTTAAAAAACGTTGTGGAGTTTACAGGCCATTGTGAGAGAGACTTGCTGCCCACTTGCCGAGTGAGGTGCTGGGGTGAAAATGGATTGGAGCCTCAGAGAAGTTAGTTTTTCCCCAGGTGAACCATATGAAAGAACTTCTCAGTCTATTTAAGAAAACAAAAATGTGTTGGGAGCAGAAGCTGGTCAAAGCATGGGGTCCCAGCTAGGAGACTGAACAGGAACAGAAAAACCTCAGAGAGTTTTAAAAAAAATCCACATATGCAGGCCAGGTTTGTGTTTCAATAGCAAAGCAGGATTTGTTTACCAGCCCTTGCAACTCAGCTGCTGAGAATTAAAATAGGAGTCTTAAAGGGTGAGTAGGAAAGCACCCTCAGTGCAGAGTCTAAGCAGCTAATGCGTGCCATATTTTCTGGTAATTCAACTAGCTTCATGCACCAGGAATATGCACAAGTGCATAGAGACATATGCATGCATGTGGACTCACATGCACATGTGCACGCACACACACACACACAGAGTCTAGGCTGTGTAGATTGGACCGTTATGGGACGAATACACATTCACTCATGGGTTACCCAAGGCAGGCAGATGCCTGTCCTGGCCAAGGGGGGCACTTGTCCACACCTCCCAGCTTTGCAGCGCTGCAAATGCCTCAGGCCTGCCCCTTCGCCAGCCCCAACCTTTCAGCCATGGCAAGGGAGGGAATGGACCCCCTCTAGCCTCCCAACTGGGGTCTGCACAGTGGGGGAAGAAGCCCCCAAGGCTGACAGGTGGGGGGGCTGGTGACGGGGCAGGGCTGGGGCATTCACAGCATAGCAGAACCGCACTTCAGTGAAGAAAGTGCCCGCCCGGTGGGCTTTTCTACCCACACCCTGTGCAACGGCAAGGGGGCAGGGCTGGGGCATTTGCAGCCTGGAGGAACTGCACTGTGGTGGGGAGGGGAAGCTGCCGCCTTAGACACCTTCCCCCTGCTACCCACTGTGCAGACCACCGCTTGTCCCCTGAGACTGAAGGCTGGGGGGACGAGGGCGAAGGGCTGGGGTTGCAGAGCCACACTGCAGGGATGAAAGCCCCTACCTCTGGGGGCTTCTCCCCACTCCCCCACTATGCAGAGCCCACTGGGGGGAGCTGGAGTCGGGGCAGGGGTTCATTCCCTGCTAGCCCACCTCCCTGCTGCTGCCAGAGGGGCTGGGGAGGCTGTGGCAGCCAGAGGCAGGGCCACTCAGCTGGGCTGGAGCAGGGAAGCCAGGGCAGAGGCTTGCCAACATGACCACAAGGCAGGGTTAGCAGGAGCTGTAGTGCATTTTGTAGAGGGACTGAGACCTAATGTGTTTTGGGAGGGGAAGTGGGACAGAAGTTCAACAGTCCATTTTAACCTAAATCAGTTAAGTCTGATACTACATCCACCAAGGTCTATCTTAAACCCTTTTGGCCAGGGTAACTTGGTCCGTGTGCACTGAATTTCTGTTCTGTTGCAAGTTTAAACTGGTTCCTGACCACGTATACTAGCTTATATGTAATGTCTGTCCCTAGCCTCAAAGCTCAGAGCTTTACCAAGAGCAGCAACATTTGCCAGTTCTGGTAGAAAGCCTCCTTCCTTTCCCAAGTCCACTCACTGTGTGTACAGTTCGGTGGTAAGTGAGGACATGGGCAGATTAAAAGGCTTTCCCATGGAGAGGATAGGGATTCCCTCCTTCCCCCCACATCCATCTGGATAATTCGTGTCTATTATTACAAACCATTCAGCCAATTGGCTCAGCTTTCTAAGTTCCTGTATAGCTATTAGGACAGTGAGTTGCTTCTGCAGATAGCATAAACTCTTTTTTGGAGGTGAAACATCTTCTGACACCAGCAAACTATTGCTCCTACTGTTCAGTGCAGAGCCAGTGTGATGACATGTTGGAGTGACTTCTTTGGTTATAGGTGTGACATTGCCAGCAGTTTCTTCAAACTATGATGCCTCTTACTTGACAGGCTCAACATCTGACCCTGGTATACAATGGTCATTCCTCATCACTGATGTCATTCCTCGTCTCCTTTTAGAAATGAAGTCCTGTAAGGGGCCTTCTGGGTCATAGGGGATGTCTGCACAGACCATGCAGCGCTGTGTAGAGACAACCAGGCTAGTTGTGAGCAAGGCACTTTGCTTCCTATAATAAATATGTAATAACCCCCTCTCTTCCCCAGCCCTTGATCTACACACAAATGCTCCATGTGCATGATTCTGTTAGCCAGAGTGAAGTGCTTTGTTCAGAACTAGCCTGGATATCTCTGCATAGCACTATGTTTTGTAGAAGTACCTATAGACTCCAGCAGTACCCTCCTGCTGCAGGCAACCACATCATGCGATCACTTTGCAGTCATTCAGGACTTGCTAACAGCAGAATTTTGTTGAGGATTTCTATCAAATGTTCCCAGCTGCAGCATTCATTTGTTTCTGCATCATCTCCTCTTGCTACATCAGTTTTCATTCATCCTTTAGGGGAGGGATGGGTGATTTAAGCATTTTACCCCATCAGCACTTTTCAGGGCTTTCCTTTGTAGAGTCTTTCTGAATTACGGGATACAGACAACCACAGCAAATCCTGAGCATACGGGTAGTGAACCACAGCCAAGAACCCTTTACCAAAGGCCCTGAACTGCCAAACCTATTTAAAATGGCAATTTAATACTCTCTTGTTTGTCTGTGTGCTCCCAGGGACATCAAACCAGCTCCAAATGACTGTCTTTTCCTGCCAAAAAATTCTTGCTCAAATGTTCTACCATCTTTTGCCAAGGGAGTTCTGGCATCTCCAAAGGAAGGAAGAGACTTGCTCTTCAGGCTTGTGCAAGTTGCAAAATGAAATTAACTGGATCTCTTCCTTTGCTTGGCTTCCCAGGCAAGACTATGAGATAGACAATTTGGTTATGAAGCTTTTTATGAAGTTTTTGCTAAGGCATGTGCATGCTCCTGGTTGTTTTTAATCTATGTTTGTGCTTGAAGGTAGGGCAAGGTGGCCTGGCCTCTTAGAGACTAACTGGTTCAAAGACATGCTCTTTTGTAGGCAACAGCCTACATTCACTCTTTGGATGAAGTAGGCTATTGCATACCAGGGATCATGCCTTTGAGCCATTTAGCATATGAGGCTGTCTATGAGGCCACCATGCCCTACCTTCTGCCTGATGACTTCAGAGTAACCTGGATTGCTACCTTGGCCTTCAGCTGGAGAGTAACTCTCTGGTTTCTTGTGTGTCTGCCAGCTGGTTCTGGATTCCTTTGTGCTGGGTTCTGCATTCTTTGACTGCCTTTGACTGCCCTGAAAAGCACATCTTTCAAATCACATTATACTTGAAAAGTTGATCAGAGACAGATACCATCGAATATACGCACTGTTTTTACACACTAGTAATTATTTTGATAGCTCTCTCCAGCAGCCTTTCAGTCTAGCCATCTTTACTATCTGCTGATTTTATTGTTGGGGTTTGGGGATTTTTTTCCCAAGGCTTCCAAGTGGCTCTTACTAAGGAGACTGCAGTGACCTAATGGATCATTTCAGGCTGAGCACTCTGTGCCCATGAGTTCTGTGCCCATGCTTGCATGAGAAGGTGATGAATAGGCAGATGAGGCTAGTGTCACTGGCAAAATGAAGTTAGTAGCGGTGGCCCCTTTTATAATAGATGAGCAGAAGAATTTTATATAGGACAATGAAGAAAGGAGCAGGTTGGGAGTGTAGATTTGGGGCTTTTGAGAGTCAGCTGGGGTTAACTTGACACCAGCAGGATCTAGGGCAGGTTAGGAGGCAAACACTGAGCATGTCTCTCAATAGCCCCTCTTTTGACAGTGATCATGGATGAACTTGAATTAAAAACACCAGAAAGTATAGGTGAGGTGAGACTAGAGACCATTGACTGTGGAGATATTGGGTATAAAAAGGAATATATTCTGTGGTTATATTTGCAGCCTAAGTTTACAAGGGCTATCAACCCACCTGCATTAGCACCAAAGGGAATGGCTGCTTAGGGTCAGAATGAAGTTTATTATGGGCAAAGACCTAGTCTGGAGACAATTGATCAGGTAGGTCTAATCAATTAGACCCAGTACATCAGCTAATGTCTTTTAAATTGAAGCATCTGGGATTCAAATACTGGATAAAATCCAAGGACTCTGAAAATACAAACTGAACCAGGCCAAGTTGTCTCAAACCCTATTAACAGTTTTTTGAAGGAGGCTGGAGTTGAGCACTTTTTAAGGATCTGAAGTGTCCAAAAGTGCTGAGCATTTGAAAAAACAGACCACTTCAGTCTCTTTTAAGTTGGGTTCCTCTAAAATTTGAAAAAAATCAAAATTTCTGGCCACTCAAAAAAAAATTGGCCTGGTTCTCTTATGATAATCCCAACAAGCACTCAGATTTCTGCTCTTCACTGTCAGTGCTAATTTAAGTACGCTGACGATTCCATTGTTGTCTATTCTATATATTGTAGACATTACTAGCAGTATTTGGTTGCACTTTCTGTTTGCAAATAGAATAATCTAGTGACCTAATTTCCTAAGGGAGCCTGTTATTTATTAACTACAATATATAGTCCGCCACCACTAGAATAAAGAACATTGGGCTTTTGCAATGCAGCTATTTTTAAAGATCCAGCTCTCCAGGGTGATTAATCATCTTGCAGACGTGTTAGAGTCACAGTGTCATGCCTTAAAGTAAATGAAACACAAAATTTCCTCTGAACAATCTATGATGAAATACTAACTTGCCAGTGAGAAGGACAATTCATCATTCAGCCTGCTTGCAGCAAATGACAAGAGTTTGGACAATTATCTGTAATTCCCTAAACTTCAACAAACTTAGCTGGCAACCTCTGTGAAAGCAACTTATAATAGAGACTTTCACTTTATATAAGAAAGACAACAAAAACATGCATCCTCTGCCAGGACTATCAATTTATTTTCCATAACTAGAGTTTGAGAAAGTTGGCCACATTAAGCATCTTTTCCTTCATAAAGAAAATAGGGGAAAGCCACCCAAATGTTCACTATTGAGACACCAAAGAACCTTAATCATGGACCATAACCCTGTTGTGCTGTACAAATGTGGAACAAAAAGACTGTCCCCTCCTCCAGAATGCTTTCAACATCCACGTAAAGCAAGAGACAGCACACGTGGATAAGGACAGACAAAGTACAAGGCAACAATCTGGAGGCAGCAGCCTTAACATGTCAGCGAGCAAATCACTGTCAAGGCTTTTTTGTAGGTCACCAAGAAGAGTTTTTTTAAAGAGGCATGTGAAGGAGATCACTGAAGTGGTTTTGCAGAGGTTTATGAGGAGCTCCTCCAAAGTATGAGCAGCTCCACGGGAGAAAGCGTAAAGATGGCTTTTCCTAAATTTAACGAACAGATGATAGGGACTGACATTGTTTGGTTGGAGTCAACATCAATAATATTTGAGAGATGTTAGGTAGGGTGGCGCCGGCCACAAAGGGCCTAGGAAGAAGATGACAAAAAGCTGATGATATATGACAGGAAAGGGGCAACCAGTAGAGAAATGTGAGCAGAGAGACAGGGCAAAAGTTTCATAGTTTCATAGTTGGCAGGGTCGGAAGGGACCTGAGCAAATCATCAAGTCCGACCCTCTGCCACGGCAGGAAAGAGTACTGGGGTCAAACGACCCCGGCAAGGTGATTGTCAAGCCTTGTCTTAAAGACCCCCAGGGTGGGAGCCTGCACCACTTCTCTTGGAAGTTGGTTCCAGATCCTAGCTCTTCCGATCTTGAAGTAGCGCCTCCTGATATCTAACCTAAACCTACCCTCTGCCAGCTTGTGACCGTTATTCCTGGTCACTCCTGGCAGTGCTC
>NW_017728925.1:9097674-9114807 GCF_001723895.1 Crocodylus porosus
GACCCCACTGCCCACGTCCCTCCAGGTCGAAAATACCCCGTCCACCACCACTCTCTGGGTGCGGCCCTCCAGCCAGTTGGCGACACATCTGACTGTGTGGGTGTCGACACCACAGCCCCCCAGTTTCTTAATGAGAATAGGATGAGAGACAGTGTCGAAGGCCTTCCTAACGTCCAGGAAGACTATGTCCACTGCTGCCCTGCATCTAAGGATTTGGTGACTGGGTCGTAGAAGGCCACCAGGTTGGTCTGACAGGACCTGTTGCTGATGAACCCGTGTTGGTTGCCCCTAAGCATGCAGTCCCCTGCTGGCCCCTCCTGGGCATGCACCAGGATAATTCTCTCAAAAAGCTTACTCAGGATCGAGGTAAGATTAACTGGCCTGTAGTTCCCTGGATCCTCCTTCCTCCCTTTTTTGAAAATGGGAACCACGTTGGCCCTCTTCCAGTCCTCTGGCACCACACCAGAGCACCACGAGTGCTTGTACAGCCATGCCAGGGGTCCTGCAATGACATGATAGAGCAGGGACAGGCAATTATTTTGAGCAGAGGGCCACTTACTGAGTTTTGGCAAGCCATCAAGGGCTGCATGACAGGCAGCCAGGGCAGATAAATATTCATTTTCTAAATTTTTAAGGGCCCTGCAGGCCACATAAAATGACCTGATGGGCCACATCTGGCCCACAGGCCACATTTTGCCCACCCCTGGGCTACAGAAATGATCTCTGCAGCAAGAGATTTGAGCAGGGCAAGACTGCTTTAGTCACAACCGGGGAAAAAGATGTTGCAGCAATTGAGAGATGTAACAGTGAGAACTGTAGCTATGTGAATGGATAAGAAAGGCTGGGTCTTAGAAGCACACACGGGCAGAATCTGTATAGATTTGCACATTGTAAGAATGTATTGTATAGGCCTAGAAAGAAAGCCAAACCCAGGCTATATGCTTGAGTGATTCACTCAGCGTGATTGAGGCAGATTGGTGATCCCCACTGAGAAAAAAGAGGTATGAGAGGCGAATGCTGAGGTCTGGAGATAAAGAGCTGAGGGTTAGACCTTCTCCATCCACTGGATAACAGAGGTGGGATATCAAAGGCAGAAATAACTAGCCCACAGCAGAAGGTGGAAGTGTCTGTCTGAAACAGCCTACGCTTCTGGAAAGAGCGTGTTCTGCTTAGTCACTGATGCAGTGACTTGTTATATATTAATATGAGGCTGTGGGGAGAAAAGAGGTCTTTTGATATGAGGGTAAGGAGCAGCACAGAAAAGCCCAAGATGCAGTTATGGGCTGATTAATTAATGATCAATTAAAGCATAGGATGTGAGGCCCTTAGAAGAGAAGGTAAGGGACCTCCCAGGGAAGACCAGAGCTGAAACTCCTGGAGAGGGTGGTGAATTTGGACTCATGCAAGTGTACAGATCTAGTGTAAAGAGCAAGTTGGGAAGTGTCTCTGCTCACTCTTCCCCTCTCCTAAAAGGAACATATGAACTCATGCAAGGCTTTCTCCCTCCAGTAGTCCTGGTGAGGAGGTTTTTGAGTTTGTACACCAGGATCTTGAAAACATGGTTAGAAAGCAAAGTGTAAAGCATATAGATGGGAGGAAGCATACTGCACCAGCACATGCACCGTTCCCCATCCCTCATGACCTTACTTCACACAACTGTCCTTCTCAGAGTTTTTTTGGAGACCTTTGCATCAAGTTTCCAAGCTTTGATTTTTTTTCTCAATCATGCGGTGTGATAGTTGGTCAGAGAACGGACAGACAATGTGTTCCAGACCTATTTCCAGGCTGTATTTGCTTTCCCACTGCTGGATTTGCACTAACTGGTAGTATTGCCATGTGGGAAAAGAAATTTAAACTATATTATCTAGCTTTTTCCCACAATAGCTGACTGACATATGAAGGCCCCTTGGATGATCCATGAGACAAAGCAATTTGCCTCCTGTTACCAGAAAAGGGAATAACTTGAGAGGGAATGCACTTGGAGAGTGAGCAATTTGTGTACATTTCTTCCCTTGGTTTTCCTGAATTAAGACCCATACACAATAATATATTAGCACCAATCCAACTTGGATTAGCTAAAAAAACCCAACTCTCATGATGTTGAGTTACTTCAAAACTAGAGTTAGCTTTATATCAAAAATGTAACGTTGTAAAACCTCCTTAATTTAGGGAAAGTTCATATCCACGGCAAAACTTAGCCATTTGGACACATTTTTGCTTGAATCCAGTTAATAAAGATGAGTCTTGCTTATCTCTTAGTAGTGACCTGGAAAGAAAATGGTTAGTTTTCTGGAAAACCACCACAGCACCAATAGACTGTATATGTCTCACACATGATGATTTCCTGATACTGTTCAGTGTAGGTAGGTAAATATTTGGAAGATCTCTGCCTGGTGAGAATCCCTTGGAAATAACAGAGGGCTGCAATCTAATACACTTAGGTTTTGACAGGACAGTAAATTATTTATCAATGCATGAAGAACTCAAAGAGGGAGGTTTGAAAATCCATCATCCATCCATCATTAGCTAATGGCACTGTATCACTACAAACCAGATAAGCATGAGATTGCTAGCAAGTAACATTTAGGAAATGATTTACTTTGTTTTTTAAAGTGCTGTTTGACTCTTCCACGGCTTAGCAATATTTTTGCCAATTCGTTAGATCTGTTCCTATTGAAGCTAGGGGAGATCAAATTGATCTCACAGAGCTTAGTGAGAAAGCTTTACATTGTTCCCCTGGAGAAACCCAAGGGGTTGCTTCTTAGCTCTGACAGCAAGAAGGCAATCCTCCTGCACTGCAAAAAAAATCAATTATGGTCTCCTACTAAGTTAACAATGAGGTGAAAAGAGGAGGGCGAGAGGAAAGTCCCAGGAAACCTGAAGGAGGGAGTCACCACGGGTGAACAGAGAAACTTGACTGGAGTAGGGAGCATGCTGCTGCATTTCCAGAGCACGTGTTCCCTGTGGATTGGCAGAGGGAGCACAAGGACAGGTATTTCCAGCCCTGGAGGGGGCACCCAGAGGAGGACCATGGCCAGCAGGCTGAGGCGATGCCGGAGGCCTTGCCACCCAGTGGCATCCTGTGGCTGACGGTGGGTGAGGAAACCAGGCCCACTGGCTGGAGTGGTCAGAGGACCGCTGACAAACCCCTGGACACACCGAGCCGGGAAACACTCAAGGACAGCCAGGCACAAACTACAGTAAATGGGTCCATGAGTTTTGCAGAGGCATTGCCCCTTTTGCTTTTTGCTCTCTTCTTTTTGTTGGATTTTTTTTTTTTTTTTTGAGATTGTGTTTCCCTCTGACAGTGCTAGGGAAGCAGCAAAAAGAAGAGCTCCCCTCCTTGAAAGTGCCCATCGGTCCTGACACTGAGGAGCCAAGGTGGGGTAGGAACCCCAGCACAATTAATCCTGTTTGATTATTGGATGCATCCTTGATGGACTAGTTTAAGTTGATTGCTCCAGGAGCCTGGGATGAATTTATTCCACTAGATGATCTGATGGATCCTTAAAGGACTGAGTTCGGTTGATTGGCTCATGAACCTGGGATAATTGACTTCATTTTGATTATCTATTTGATTATCTGATTAGATCCTTAAGGGACTGATCTGGACGGACAAACCCAAGAACCCGGGATGAATTAATATAAGGTCATTTTGTCTTAAGGACTTTAGGCAGACTGATTGTAATTAATGGACCTATGGTTCTCTGGGGGATGGAGACCAAAGCCCTGAGGTAAGTGGGGAAGTGGGAGACCTGGAGGAAGAGCAAGCAGATTGGGGCAACAGGGGAGGTGCTCTCATGCTTCCTGAGAAATCAGGCCACTCAGTGAGTTACCTCAGGTGCCTGTACACAAGTGCACAGAGGCTGGGAAACAAACAGGAAGAACTGGAAGTCCTTGTACAGTCAGGAAACTATGATGTGATTGGAATAACAGAGACTTGGTGGGAGCTCGCATGACTGGAGCATGGTCATGGGTGGGTATAAACTGTTCAGGAAGAACAGCCAGGGGAGAAGAGGAGGAGGAGTTGCACTTTATGTACAAGAGCCATATGATTGCTCAGAGGTCTAGTATGAAATGGGAGATAGGCCTGTTGAAAGTCTCTGGGTTAGGGTCAGAGGGGAGAACAAGAAGGGTGATATTGTGGTAGGGGTCTGCTATAGAGCACCAGACCAGGAGGAAGTGGTGGATGAGGCTTTCTCCAAATAGCTAGCGGATGTTTCCCAAATACAGGCCCTGGTTCATAGGCAGCTCCAATCACCCTGACATCTGTTGGGAGGGCAATACAGCAGTGCACAGGCAATCTGGAAAGTTTTTGGGGAGTGCTGGAGACAACTTCCTGGTGCAAGTGCTGAAGCAGCCAACTAGGGACCAGGCCCTTCTTGACCTGTTGCTCACAAACAGGAAAGAAGTGGTGGAGAATGTAGTAGTGGTTGGCAACTTGGACAGCAGTGACCACAAAATGTTTGAGGTCAGGATCCTAAAGAAAGGAAGGATGGAAAGCAGAAGAGTAAGGTCCTGGATTTCAGAAAAGCAGACTTTGACTCGCTAGGGGAACTCATGTGCGGGATCCCCTGAGAAGCCAGTCTGAGGGGGAGAGGAGTCCAGGAGAGTTGGCTATACTTTAAGGAAGATTTACTAAGAGTGCAGGAACAAACCATCCTGATGTGTAGGATGACTAGCAAGTATGGCAGAAAACCAGCTTGGCTTAGCAGGAAACTCTTCAGTAAACTAAATCACAAAAAGAAAGCTTATAAGAAGTGGGAGCATGGACAAACAACTAGGGAGAATTCATAGATTTCATAGACATCAGGGCTGGAAGGGACCTCAGATCATCGAGTCTAGCCCCCTGCCCCAGGGGCAGGAATTCAGCAGGGGTCACAGGATCCCAGCAAGATAAACATCCAAATGCCTCTTAAAGGAGTCCAGAGTAGGTGCTTGCACCACCTCTGGGGGGAGTCTGTTCCAGGCCTCGGGGGCTCAGACAGTAAAGAAGTTCTTCCTTATGTCCAGCCTGAAACGGTCTTGCAGGAGTTTGTGACTGTCAGACCTTGTCATCCCTTGCGGGGTGGAATACTTTACATTTTTCAGTGTTGAATACCATCTTGTTTATGTCTGCCCATTTTCTGAGCCTGTCAAGGTTGGCCTAGATCACCATCCTGTCCTTGAGTGTGGACGTTTTACCCCAAAGTTTGGTGTCACTGGTGAACTTAGCCAGTCTACTTCTGATACCAATGTCCACATCATTAATAAAGTTGTTAAAGAGTGTAGGTCCAAGGACAGAGCCTTGCAGGACCCCACTTGTCACAGTGCACCACGATGATTGACTTCCGTCAACTACCACTCTCCAGGTCTGACCTTGGAGCCAATTCCTCAGCCATTGGACTGTGATGTAGCTGAGGCCACAGTTGGCCAATTTTTCCATGAGATGATCGTGGGACACCAGACTGAAAGCTTTTTTAAAATCAAGATATATGGCATCAACCTCTTCTCCTGCGTCCAGGTGATATGTAACCTGGTCATATAAGGAGATGAGATTGGTCAGGCAAGACCTACCTGCAGCAAACCCATGCTGGCTATCCCTCAGGATGTTGCCATCAGCCGGTTTGTCAACAATGGTCACTTCAATAATTTTTTCCGAGATCTTCTCTGGGATAGAGGTCAGGCTGATAGGCCTGTAGTTCCCTGGATCTACTTTCCTCCCTTTGTGGGGATAGGTACCACATTGGCCTTCTTCCAATCTTCGGGAACTTCACCCAAGCACCATGAGCTCTCGAAGATCTGTGCCAGTGGCCGAGCTATGATGTTTGCCAGCTCCTTAAGTACCCTGGGGTGTAAACTGTCTGGGCCAGTTGACTTGTAGGTGTCCAGCCTTTCAAGATGCTCCTTCACATAGTCTACACTGATGAAAGGTAACAATTCTGCCTCACCCTGGCCATCCTGTACTATACTGAGCAGGGCCTATGATGAGGTGACTGGATCTGTGAATGTGGGGAGACCACTGAATGTGGCGTTACCTTGATTTTAGCAAGGCTTTTGATATGGTCTCCCACAACATGGTCACAGGCAAGTTAAGGAAGTACAGGCTGGATGAATAGACTGTAAGCTGGACAGAAAACTAGCTGGAGCATCAGGCTCAGGGTGTAGTAATCAATGGCTCCATGTCTAGTTGGCAGCCAGTATCAAGTGGAGTGTCCCAGGGGTCGGTTCTGGGGCTGGTTTTGTTCAGTGTCTTCATCAACGACCTGGAAAATGGCATAGAGTGCATACTCAGCAAGTTTGCAGATGATACGAAGCTGGGGGGGAGTAATAGATACACTGATTAGAGAGGTAGGGCTAGGATTCAGAGTGACCTAGACAAATTGGAGGATTGGGCCGAAAGAAACCTCATGAATTTCAACAAGGACAAGTGCAAAATCATGCACTTAGGATGGAACAATCCCATGCACCAGTACAGGCTGGAGGCTGACTGTCTGGGCAGCAGCTCTGCAGAAAAAGACCTGAAGGTTACAGTGGACAACAAGCCGAACATGAGCCAACAGAGTGGCCTTGTTGCCAACAAAGCTAATGGGCTGCACTGGTAGGAGTATTGCCAGTAGATCAAGGGAAATAATTACTCCACTCTATTCAGCACTGGTGAGGCCACATCTGGAGTCCTGTGTTCAGTTTTGTGCCCCCACCCCACAGAAAAGATGTTGGCAAATTGGAGAGAGTCCAGCAGAAGGCAACAAAAATGGAGAGGGTCTGGGGGGCATGACTTATGAGGGCAGGCTGAGGGATCTGGGCTTATTTAGCCTAGAGAAGAGGAGACTGAGAGGGGTTTTAATAACAGCCTTCAACTACCTGAAGAGGGGTTCAAAAGAGGAAGGAGCTGGATTGTTCTCAATGGTGGCAGTTGGCAGAACAAGGAGCAATGGTCTCACATTGCAGCAAGGGAAGTTTAGGTTAAATATTAGGAAGAATTTTCGCACTAGAAGGGTAGTAAAGCACTTGAACAGGTTACCCAGAGAGGCAGTCAAATCTCCATCCTTGGAGGTTTTTTGGACTAGATGACCCCCTGAGGTCCCTTCCAACCCTAATTATCTATGATTCTATGAACCAGTGAGTGATTGATCTAAAAAAGGTCTTGGGGAGCCCAAATAAATGTATTTAAATTCCTAGACATTAATTTGGTAAGCCAGTGCTTACCATAGGGGGTTGATACAAGATCCAGGCCCTGACATGTATCATCCATAAAGTGGTAAGGTTGGGGTGCTAGGGGAGGTGGAGGACCAGTCAGGATCTCTGTCAGCCCACACACCCAGCTCCCAATAGTTAAAAGAACATTAAGAGGTGGCAAGTGAGAAAAGAATATGGGTGTTTGGTGGTGGCAGTACTGACCTGTTCCCCAATGGCTTATTCCAGTAAGATGCCGGGCAGGCGCAGGCCACAACCATATTGCACTTAACCCTTACATTAGCCATACTAGTAATGTCCAGAATGGGGACAAACTGAAGTCTCTCTAGTGTCAGACTGCACCTGAAAAGCCTTATGACATTATTGGAAATACCTTCGTACTGGAGGAGGTACTGCTATTTATTTTCATGTTTGTATAAAGAGGCGGTCCTTGTTTTGTGAAACTTGCAACTGAAGGCTTTGATCTTGCAATGAGTTCAGGGTTCAAAGTCAGGCTTCACAACTTTCTTATAGTCTTGAGATATCCAGTGTTTCACATGATTCTGGCAGCTGGGGCTTTATAAAGAAACCTGTAGCTTCTCATATTCTATGCATTTTTTCTTACAGTAAGTTTCTAGCACATGTGTTTAGGATTTAATTTTTAAGCTTTCCTTCATAGAGGTTCAAATACCAGGAGGCAAAGTTTGAAAGAATGCCAAATCCACTATAAACAAACAAAGAAAAAACACCTTTTGTCCTAAAACTGTAACAATATTGGAAGGGTGGTTTGTGGCTTTTAAAAAAAAATGGGGTTGGCAATATTGTTTCTATCCTCAGGAAGCCCCTTTGATTTCTATAGGACTCTGTCTAGAGTTTGTTGCAAGACTGGAGCCTAAACTAGATAAACAAAGGAAACATTACAGTGGACAGAGGAGGAGCTAAGTAAATAAGAAATTTATGACAGGCAGAAATGCCACTAGATCAAATATAATCCATGCCTTTACCACAGCACTGCTGGCTGCATTGCACAGCAGCAGGATTATGAAGAAATTGCAGTGGACTATCCTGGCATACCTAGCACATCTACCAGCAATGAAAGCCAATGCAGTTCAGTGCGTCTCGTATTAAGCAGAAAAGCAGTAAGCAAAGTGAAAGTTTGCATGCTTTCACCTAAGAACACAGCAATATAATCCTTGGGTGGCAGCCCTTCACACCCCAATAATCAAACACAAAATGCAAAGTCCTTTCCTTATATTGCAAAATACCATGTACAGAAATTATAATGCTGTAGGCCTCTAATAACACCTTTTGCTCGAAGATCTCAAAACATTTGGTAAAACTTAAGGAACTCTTTCAAAGACCCCATGAACTCTATACTTTAAAGATCCAGAGCAAGCCAGGCAAATGTTGGAGTTTACATTTTAACACCGCTGAAACATTTGAGCCTATGGTGGGAATCCAGACAGATGCCAACATGTGGAAATACAAGTGCTGACTCAAAGTTCCTTCTGAATTCTGGACCTCTGAACATGGCACATACCTGGGGGTGTGGCAGGGCACTGTTTGTGCCTGCCACTTAAGGACCCAACCAAGCAGCCAGCAGGTGCTTGATTGCAGTGGCCATTTTAGATCCCTGGCTGCCTACATAAACAGAACAGTTCACTGCTGGCAGGCAGGCAGTAACATCACCTGGCTGCAGAGCTGCTTGGACATCCTGGAGGTAAGGGCAGGAGCTGTAGGAGATGGCTAGGAGGCTCCTGGTCCTGGACATGACCTAAAACTGCACCCTGCCAGGAGTGGGTGGCCTGGTGGGGCTCTCAGTGGCATGGGAGCCCTCAGGAAATGCCAGGCCAGTTATCACCCCAGTGAAAGTTGGTTTGGGGCACCTTAATAACCCTAGCTCCCACAACTGGGTGGGTTACCCTCTAGTAGGGTCCAGAAGACAGACCCAGGAGAGAAAGTGGGCCTATAGACTTGGAGGGCTGACTTGAAATCCCTTGACTGGTCAATGCTGGGGCCAGGTCCAGAAGGGTTGAAGGGCTAGGGGCTGACCACGAGGGGTGCCCAGAGATGAGGGCCTGGGGTTCCGACTGGCCTGGAGGTGGGCCAGGGCCTGTGTAGCCAAAGGTCCCGGGGGGACTACACCCAGAAGTGGGAACAGCTCAGGGAGTTAGGTAGCCCAGAATGAAGGCGGAGTAGGCCGCCTGAGTGGAGGATCCAGTTGGGGTCTGGAGTAGAGGATTCTGGGGCCCAGTGTGGGGCCAGGGAGGTTACGATCCATGGATGCCATCTGTGAGGCTTGGGCTGCAGTGTAGGGGAGAAACAGCCGCAGATAGTGCCCCCTGGCACCGGGTAAGAAATGGGCAGTCTCCCTCCTTATTAACATCCTAATTAGATAGCAGCAAGGCATGGCAGGAGAGAACGCAGGTGGTTGGCCCGGAAACAGGTGGGCGGGCCATTGGTAGATGTGCCCTGAGAAGGCCCCCTGTTACAGGGGGCCATTTCAAGCCAAGGTGGTAATCTATCACCATGCCTATTGTGAGGGAAGGAAGGAGCCGGCGGATGCCGAAACTTCTTTCCCCAGCGCAGTTGCCGTGCAACACCCCTCCCCAACCCTGAGTACGGGGCATGAACCTACCTCTTGCAGGTGTAGGGAGGAAGGAGGGGACCGGACAGAGAGGGCCGGTATAAATGAGATGCCGGCACTAGATGAAGCTGGCAGAACCAGAAGAGCCCAGCAGGGAGACGGACGCCAGCAGGAGCTCATGCGGGCAGATGAGCGCCTTCCAGTATCGCGGCCGCACCTTTTGGAGCAAGGGTAAGCCCCTCGCGGGGTTCGTGAACACGGGCAGAGAGCCCAACAAGCTAAAGGACTAATTTAGTTGGCCGGGAGCGGCTGGCACCCAACAGGCGCATATACCTTAATAAGGGGGCACTCAGACAGTGAATTCACTGCGGCAGCAGTAAGGGACCAAGCAATCTCGCAGAGCCCTAAGGAGGGCTGAAGAACCGCTTCGGGGGAAACCGGGGAAAGAGCGGTGGACTCCGCTGAGGACTGGAGTGAGAGTCCACGCTCTGGCGCGCCGGTTCGGCGCTGTGTTTGTGTTGTTCTTCTGTATTTTGCTGTGGATTAATCCGAGAGACGAAGATCAGACGATATGACAGACTCATAAGCAGCGGTCATGTGCCCGGTGGTACGGGCGAAGGTGTAGGGGTGGCGGAGCCCTCAACAACATGGGACCCCGAGAGGCAAGGAGTCTCACTTTTGGACTGACATGTGTCGGACAATATAACTGAACCAGATTACCATCAAAGTCGTGGCAAGTGAGTTAGACGTGTGCAACCCACAGGTGAGCGACCCTTAATCCCGGGAAGCAGTGCCTGACATAGGGAGACCGTGGTGACCCCAGAACCACGACTCCACACCTATATAGTTATCATATAGGAATCTCCCCCATAGAAGCTGACAGTTTTGATCATCAAACCCTCAGAAAAGGGAAAGAGTTTGCACCAGAAATGTTGACTCCTTATTGCTCCTGGTAGGCATCCAGAAAAATGCCACAACCTTCCTGCTGCCAGTCAGCTGATAAGAAACCTCCTTTCAGAAACATTCACTTTTATAAGGAGCGGTTTTATTCAGCAATTTCCACAAAGTTGCCCATAAAAAGCAATTATACCAGACGCTCACTAACATACGGCTTTTTGATGTTTTGCATGTTACCTGGTGATAAAGAATGTTTACTGCATGGTAGTCCTATGTGGCTTTAAAATCTCCTTAAAATGTTGTTTGAGGTGTTCTTCTGAAAGTTGCCTTGAATCTTGCTGGATAACTCGACTCCATAGAGAACTGTCAACTGGTTTAGCAGAGATGATTAAGTTAGATCTTGTCTGCTTGGACGCCTGTTGGAAGAGCGACAAAGCACAATGTAGTGTCTTTGGAATGATATACTCCGTCTCTTAGAAGCCAGCCCTCATTTACAAAGATCCCTAGTGTGCTTGGCCTGCTGCGTGATGCCAAATATTCACTGGTGTTAAAACTAAGCTGTATCCATGCAAGTGCTCCCGTACTCATGAGTTGGGACAGAGAAGACTCCTAGATCTTCCACTTGAACAAATCTGAAATCCCAGGCAGTGCTGATGTAAGCAATGTGCTCTATTTTGGTCAAAATAGCTGTCTCCATTATCTCTTGGGGGAGTAGCAGGGAAGAGGGGAAAGAAAAAGAAAATGTCCTGACCAGCTTTATTTCTCTCCTGTGTGTGCAGAGCTCCCTCGCGAACTGATTTACACTGCCAGCACATGACTCACGTCCCAGGTAAGGAGGGAGAGAAGGCTATTGGAAGGGCTGTTCTTGCCAGAGAGGGCATTTGTCAGTGGAAACAGAAAGATTGTTTTCCCCCCTCTTCCTCTCCCCCTCTGCACAAATCTTCTTTTCTTCCCTGGTTCAAAGAGTTGCCTGATGAGTGCTGTGGGAATTGCCCAGTAGCAGGCTTGTGCTCGGTGGTATTTTGAGCAGGGGCACGTAAAGTCTGGGTGGGGTGATGGCGAGGTGCTCGCTGTTTGCCTGCTAGATGTATCAGGCCTGTGTAACTTCACAAGGACCTCTGCCATGTTACACAGCAGCTTTGTGGCCGAGCTAAAATAAATGAGTGACTTATCCCACTGCCAAGGACCATCAGTGGGAGGTCAGTGTTTGATATTTCCACACCCAAAAAAGCAGCCCCGAGCTAGATTTACTGCACAAAATACCCATTCAGACCTCTCCAGCCTTCTGTTTTCATTGACTTGCATCCCCTGCTTGTACACACAGAGTCCCTTCCTTTCTGAAAGAAAACAGTATTGCTGATAAGGGACTGCCTTATCTCAGCAAGTCATTACACAACAATTGGGCTTTTGTGCATGAGTCTGATCCCTGTCACAATGTTAACAAACACCTAGTATGGAAGCTTTATTCCCACTGGAAAGATGGCCCTTGGGGACTCTGTGAAGTGCATTGTGCTTCCCTCAGATGTTCCTGCCTTCTCAAAGAAGTTCTAAAGGTTTCAGTCCTCCATTTGTTCGGTCAACTACTTTTTAAACAATGCTCCTTGGCTATCCTGTACACAGATATTTACATTTTCAATACTCTCTGCTGAGATAAATTACAAGCCTTTGCCCCTTTCAAAGTATTTGTTACCACTGGATTTTCTCTCTAATCCCAGCGGGTTGCCATTAAAAAACTGAAAACTTACCCTTTTTTCTCAGCAGCACCATTGTGATACTTTCTATTCTGAGTACAAGGGACACAGTAAATGCTGCAGCGAGGATGAATACAGTACTACTGCAGGCATCAGGAGCTTTACAGCTGCCGCATACGTGGCATGTAAATGTCAAGCAAGTAATTTTTTTGAAAAGTATAAGTATAATGGTAGACTATAAGGGACCTTATACTCTACCATTTTGATTACTACAATGCATGGGACTGCATGAAGCTCAGGCTGTCCCATTCGAAGCACTATAAAGAAATAGCTTTTGAAGAGAGAACTGCAGAGTACCTGTTTCTACCCTTTGTACTTCTGTCGCACCTTCTGTCTGAAACCATCAGAGCACATTAGAGATGTTAGTGAACATCTCAGGAAAAGAATCAGAGAAATGAACTGCCCAGGAGCTTGGTGGTAGAGCTGGCCAAAGAATACAGCAGAAGTTTACTCTCACCCTGGTGGCTGTATCAAACAGTCCATTTTGTTTCCCTTCAGTCATCAAAATCTGCACCCTTGGTTGTGTTGATCTGAATGTATGAGTATGCAGAAAAACCAAGAGCTGTCCTAGCCTTCAGCCACTCTTGCCAGACAGGGTCATCTGACCCCAGTTGTCTTTTCTGCTTGGTGCAGGGGGCTGGACCCAACAATCTTCCAAGGTCCCTTCCAGCCTTACAATCTGTGAATCTGTTAATCAATTAAAACTCAGCTGGTTGGAAAAAAGTCTCAGGAGGGAATTTGTCTTTTGGCAAAGATGAGAAATTCCAGCTCCATACATGCCATTGCAGTGCCCCATGCACCCATTCTCTCCTGTAGGCCAAGTTGGCCAGCTGAACTACATATCCCATGATGCACTACTGTCCTATTTTTAGAACTAGGAAGGCACTGCATTCTGGGAGATGTAGTCAAGCCAGGGAGCACAGCCTGTAGAGGAAAGCAGGGATATACAGTAACTGCACTACAACTCCCATTAGAGCCTGATGCCAAATATGCTAATTTAAACAGTTTTCTGTGCATTGCTCTCCACCCTATACCCCTTCCTCCAAACACCTTCCCAATAAAAAAAAGGAAAAGAAAAATTTCCAGGGGAAACCTATGCTTTTCCTAAAGAATGTCATTTACCCCAAACCCACTTTTCCACTGAAAAGCAGCAGCTGAGACAGAAAAACAGCAGCCCCGCTAAATCATCTTCCTCTGCACAAATGAGGTCAATCAATCTGTCCAAAATATCCCCAAACCTTAATCCCATCCAAAAAATTGAAGCTTCAGACTTTCCCCAGACACCTACTCAAAGGGATAGTCTTTGTAGTGTGGCCTTAGGGTCAACATATTTGCTATTTTGGACCAAAGGCAATTTTTAAAACACTAAGGTATTAGGTAGCATTCACAGTAAAAGCATGCATAAACCACTTCATTGCCTCATAAAACTCCTTCTCTTCAGTAGTGACAGAAACCAAAGAAACCAAGCAACATGGGTATATTATGTTTGTTAAATATACTTGGCTCACAGGTTGGGAATGTGCTGTCTCTGGGCCCTATAGACAGATGAGAGTCTTCGAGTGATGTTCACATCCCCAAACAGTATGCTTCTGCTCCTTGCTGATTGGCATGTAAAAGCCACTTTACCAGCCTGAGTTTGGGACAGACTGAATTCTCAAATGCTTCACCTAGGCTTTCTTTTGTAACACACTAATATAAAACCATATAACATAATCTGAGTGTGACTTTAACTACACGAACAGTCTTTAGTGGGATCACTTGCATGGAATATCACTTGAACTGCAGATTCCAAAGCACTTCACACATTGGATTATGTATCCTTAGACCCATTTTTTTCAGACCAAGGAATGAAGGCATGATAGATGACAGAACTGAATATGGAAACACTACCCCTTTTGAACTGTTCTGCCCACATTTTGTTGTCAGTGCTACTCAATCTGGGATACGTGTCTTCCAAGGCTGCTAATCAGCACCTTTATAAAACTAAAAGCCTAGCATAAAGCATGGCTTTATTTGTTCCTAAGCATTACATTTCTGCTTCTAGCTTTGCATCTTGGACTAGATCCAGCTCTCACTCAAATCAATGGAAGCACTTTAGTGATTTAACTAGCGAATGGACCTGGCCTATGGCTCCTGATACACCAAGACACTTCAACATGTCCCCACCTGGGCTTCAGAGGGATGATTTGTGTGCTGGAAGGCAGGCACATGCTTGTGTGCCTTCCTGAATTCACCGTGCTAGCTTTGAAACAACTGCTTTATTCTGTCCTTGTTCCTGGAAACAGCTTTCACCCTCTCTTCTGGACTTGAATATATTAGCCGTAATGCCTCTATAATATACTATCCTATAACTGAAAATCGGACCAAAATCTGCAAGTGGCATGGGGCCTGAACATAGAACTCAAAAGTCCCAATCTCTTCATCTTTATAATCTGTGTCTTTTGCTTCTACTTTTTTTCATCTCTGATGAATAGAAGGCTTCTTCTTTGTAAACGGCAGCAGGACAACACACATGTGAATTGACTCCACTGCACACTCCTCAGTAACACTCTCGCTGTTTGGGGGGAAGTAAATATGTGAATTTCAAAAGTCTTTCTGTGTGGGGAATCTGTTTGGATTTGAACAGGAAGTGGGGAGCAGGCATATAGGTAGAAATATTAATGAGGTTTTTTATAAAGGCTTCATTCAAGGCTTTCAAAGAAAATATGACTCTTATGGGACCCACAGTTTATCTGCCAAGTTCAAGAATCTGGTTGGAATTTAAAAAAAAATATTTAAAGGTCTACTCAAGAGGCAGAAGATTAAATGGCAGCGCTGCCTACCCAAAGCACACTTGAAACTGCAGCCAGAAGAGGAGAGCAACTTTTGCAGATCAGGTTCTGGGGTGTCCCAGCCTGTGTATATCGGGGTATATCGGTGTAATAAATTATAAGTCCTTCACTTCACCATACATTACTGTGCATAAGAGGAAGGGAGTAGCTTTACTTAGTAAAGTCCATGACAGTTCAGAGTATTTTAGGTACCCTGCTCTACTACTGCTTGTAGCCAAGGGAGATACTCCTTTACATGACAGAAGTGCCTGCTTTTGTTTTTAAGGTCTTGTGGTCCACCCTTCTCCCCAACACTGATGCCCAAATGTGCAGTTATGGTATTAGTTAAGGGTTTGAGGTCTTAAAGAAAGGTTGATCATTATTATTGATCATTATTGTTGTCTCTAATATCGGTCTTAAAGCTTCAAGCTGCAGGAGGGGAGCTGAAGCTTGTGTCAAGTAAACTGGAATAGAGGACTGAAAGGCGCTCTGATGGACCAGAGACACACAGACAGCCAAAAAGGGAAAGTTGCTGCTTCCAATGGGCCTATTCCATCTCTATCAGACACCCAGGCCAGTTGTTTTAGTGAAATGGTTTCCTTGATGGTATTGTGCAGCTCCAAGCTTTTCGCTTAGGCTGGGCCACTCCTACCTATTTCCTTGCTCCGACCATGTGGCCACCTTCCCCTCCAACTTCAACTTACCTCACTGCACTGACCAGTCAAAAGTTGTTAATCACTAATACAATCTAAAAATGCCTTTCCTGCAATGCTGCTGTCCTGGCTAACTACCTGGCATGTCCACAGGACAGGCTGCCCCTTTGTAGAAGGGACAGATGGTGCTTTCATACCTACACTGGGTAAAGGCAGATATGCAGCTGAATTGCCTGAAGAGAAAATACTGACTCGGAAATACAGCTCTTTTCCCATAATCCCTATGTTTCTGGAGCTATTAATCTGATCTTTTCTTGTTCTATGCTGGACAGATCACTAGAGACTGTGGCCGTGTCTTTCCATTCACCACTCTTCATTCAAACTTTTCATCTGTGCTAGATAATGTTCTCCCTGCAGTCTCTATGCTCACCCTGAGTGCTGTGGAGCTGGGGTGGGTTCTTGCCTGTGCTTTGTTCTGTTCTAAAGTTTACAAGTAAACATCAATGAAGAAAAACCAATAGACATAATGGATTATGATTAAGTGTCACATTTTCCTACGAGTGGAGTCTGCTGTGAGATTATGGAACCTGGAAGTCAGGAATTTGCCCATCTTGTTTCTTTCATATGTGTTGTCACCGTGTAACACGGCCAAGGAACCAAGTGCTCTGTGGGTGGCAAGAATCCCACCCCAAATGGTCTCAGCCCGAAGGGGACAGAAGCCCGAGAAGGGCAGGTGAAGGGCTTAACTGACCCACAGACACCAGAGCCAGGGAAGCAAAGTGGCACGCAGCGCAGATACACTGTAGGCAACACAGGCCCAAATGCAGCTACCGCCCCCGCTCTCCCCAACACAAAACATAAGGTGTTTGTTGTGGGAGACTCCATCCTGGGGGGGAATGAAGGGGTAATCTACCGCCCTGACCCCTTAGCCCGGGAAGTCTGCTGCGTCCTGGGGGCTTGCATCTAAGACATTGCGGAGAGGATCCCTAAGCTCCTCCAGCCCACAGACCACTATCCCGTGCTCCTTGTTCATGTAGGCACCAACGACATGGCTCGGAGCACTCCCAGCCGGGTCATGAGGGCTACAGGGATTTGGAAGCGGGGCTAAAAGGTCTGGGGGCACAGGTGGTGTTCTTGTCGATCCTCCCAGTCTTGGGGT
This sequence comes from Crocodylus porosus, assembly GCF_001723895.1. Lineage (NCBI taxonomy): Eukaryota > Metazoa > Chordata > Crocodylia > Crocodylidae > Crocodylus > Crocodylus porosus. Next base: position 9,114,687 of record NW_017728925.1, read on the forward strand.
ATGGGCTGAGGAGGGATAGGAGGATCCAGGTAGTTAACCAAAGACTGTGGCGCTGGTGTCATCGGGAAGGCTTTGGCTTCCATGGCCACAGCCCACTCTTTGGTGAGAGAGGCAGTGAGCT
>NW_017728925.1:9117519-9146668 GCF_001723895.1 Crocodylus porosus
ATTGGATGCTTATCTTGCTGGGATCCTATGACCCCAGCTGACTTCCTGCCCTTCGGGTGGGGGGCTGGACTCGACGATCTTCTGAGGTCCCTTCCAGCCCTAATGTCTATGAAATCTATGAAAAGTATATGTTCCCTGTGCATAGGAGGATGTACAGGGAGTGATGTATTGAAGATGCGCCTGGAGAGTCCGATGGCCCAGGCAGTGGAGCTGGACAGGGACAGCTAGCATTGTTTCCTGACTCCAGCATGTCAGGGGACTTGGGATCCCAAGCCAGCTGAAGATGGCACAGGAAGATATCTGACTCCAGTGAGTCAGAGAGCATGAGATGCCATGGGAGCCAGTGCAGAAACCCATGAACAGAGAGCCTGGAGGGTTTCTCCTTTTCAAAGGTTGTAGCCAAGAAAGGCAGAGATGAGGGTGGGACCTCACACCTCAGCAGAGCAATTGCAGGGGATGCGTGAGTGAGAAACCCTGACCATTATTGTGTGGAGGACGCTACAGGGGCGATGTTTTCCTTTGATTTTTGATGTCAGGAGGCTAGATCCTCATGGAACCTAGGATAGCTCCCAAATTAGTGGGACAGACTTTATCCATACAGGGTGAGGACCTAGGACCAACGTCCATTCTAATACTCCTTTTGAAAGACACTTTAAACACAAACAGCTCTCAGTTCAAAGCTTAAAGTGACCTAAGCCCTGCCCAGCTGTTACAATTCAGGGTCACAATGTACCATTTCAATAACATCCTGGTTGGCATGTGGAAAGGGTGTAGGGGAGGTAGAGCCCCATGAAACACCTAATGGAGCCTCGCTAAGGAAAGGGTACCTCCCAAATTGGAGCCTCTCTCAAATTCTTTTACTCAATAAGTCATGGCAGGCGAGAACAGAGAGATCTCCCTCATAGAGGACATTCCTGGGATCCAGAAAAGGGGTAAAGAGTTGAATACATCACAGGTACTGAGTGCTTTTTAGCCACATTAACCTCCTCACTCCCCTGACTGGGCACAAATGCCTTATCTGATATGAAAGGAAAAAGCATTATCTGAATATGTAAAAAAATTAATAAACTCGCCCATTGCTTCTTCTTGAAGCACCTTTCACAGGTTTGAATATTTATTTCTCAATAAATACTGCTTTGTTTTTTGTTTTTTTCCTTTTACTTCATAAATTAGCTCTATCTGCTTTGTTCATAGTACAGACCATTTCCCAGAGTCCACTGCTGGGAAGTACTTTACACAGTAGGTTTCTTTTCTCTCCCATTCTAGAGTAAAGCTGAGTGTTGCTCTATATATGGCTTCAGACCTCACATCCTGGTTTCCAAACCATGTGTTGCCAACATAAAAACTGGACTCTTTCTTCCAAACATCCTTCCTCTCCCCAACCTGGCACACCCATGATTTTCAAAATAGTTTCAAATAGTTCCTTTAGAAGCCCTACTTTTTAATATCATGCTGCCTCCCACATCTATTTGCTCATTATTTTGGGGCAATGTTATTTGCTTTCTGTCCATGCCATCTGTGGTGTACCCAGATACTAATATGTAAGTGTCTGTTCAGAAAAGATAACTTTACATTTTTACTTGTACTAAAGAAGCACCTAGGGACTGTGATTGGGGCTTTGGACCCCCTTGCATGAGTTGTATACACAAACAGGCATACACATGCTCACATATACTGAAAAAATTACCCCTACCCAAAAAAACCTTTCAAGATCCTACAAATGGAACTTACACTAATCTTAATAATCCAACTATTACCTGGTAATATCTTCATTTGCTTGTAATTATTATCTGCATAATCACAGTTTTACAATACAGGAGATGAGCCTTATAGAAAGTGATTGGCTTACCCAAGGAAGCCCCATGAGAGAGTCTGGCAGAGAACCAGAGATCTCCTGAGAATCTTTACCTGAGATCTCATAAATTCTAGTTCACACCTCTGACAACAAAAGCATCCTTCCTTGCTTCCTTATCTAAAGGCCCAGACTTGCAAATACCTTGGCATATGCTTAACTGTAGGGAAATGATGAGTCTGCACAATTAATCTACTTGGATTCTTAGATGCTTGCAACATTGTAGGCAGAATATCATCTCTAAACCTGCAGGGTGGAAAATCCTGACCATTGAAGTCAGTTGCAATATTGCTATTAACTTCAATAGGGCCAGTTTTTCACCCAGCCCTTAACTACAAGGAGCTTTAAAGCCCTTTCATCCCTTATGAACATCCCTCAGCACTGATATTTGCATTTAAGTTGGGGTGCAGGGGTGTGCTTTTAAACAAGTACACATCATTGTTTCTACTTTTCTGAATCCCACCAGCTTAAATGAGTTGCTGAGGATCTCTGGTACTCTCTTTCCTTCTTTTCCCTTTTTCTTCGTGCATGGCCATAGACTGGAATGTAAGCCTGAAGAGTGATAGAGCCAGTAACAACATGCAGCTAGTTCATATTCAATTTTAAATCACAGATCTGAATGCCAGAAAGGGACCTTGGAACATCTAGTCTAGCCTCCTGCATAACACATGTTAAAAAAGCAAGCTTCTTGGAGTGGGGCCAGCTTTTGGTTATGTTTATAAAACACCAAGCACAATCTGGCCCATACTTTGGGACCCTCAGCACTACTGCAGTGCAAGTAATAAGGTCACGGTCCAAGGGTTCTACGTAGAACAGTGATTCTCGACTTCTTTAGATCCGAGGCACCCCTCATTAGACTGCAGGCACCCCTTGAAAAAGGTCAGCTCTTAATTTTCACTCATTTTTTGACTACGGAAATGAATAGAGCGGTTTTTTTGTCACAGAGAACTCAGATAGCCCACAGCTTTCTGAATGCTTTTAACACTATTGATTCCTATTTGAACTCTCTGGGTTTATTCTGTCAATAATGTTTGCACACTGAAGCATGCTAACATTGCATTGCATCCTGGGGCACCCTTGAAAGGATCTCAAGGCACATCAGGGTGCTACAGCATCCTGGTTGAAAATCACCAAGTTAGAGGACTGTACTGAAGATTACCAGCCACATTTCTCTCATTTATGATTGGACTCCCTAGGATTAAAAAGTGAAGCAGGAAAGGAGATGTACTGACGGCACAGGCTGCTACTGCCTGGCTCCGTGAAATGTGTAGCATAGTCTTAAAGAAACCACTTCTCCATCTCACACTGCATTTGTTCGGCTAACTTAGCCTGCAAAGTTATGACACAGAGATCTGGGGCTGGATGTGTACGTGAGTTGTGTTAGTTGGACAGCAACTGAACCAGCCTGCCAATGGTTTTACTGTGTTAAGAGACAATCCAGATAGCCCCGCAACCTCTAATATCAGAAAGGTAGCTGGTAGCAGGTTGGTTGCCTACTGCCTCACAGGCTGGCTTTGTTCCCCATAGTCCTTGCCCCAGACAAACAGCAATGGGTGCCTGTAGTTGTGTGGAGAGGCCGCTCCCACAAACTGTATTTACAGCATGTCGGACCAAACTCGATCGATCAAGTCTGCTGGAGTGTGTTAATTAGCACGCTCTGGCCAGCCTCCGTGTCTTGTGTATCAGCATCCCTGCGCTTCAAAATGGTGCTGGGGGTGCTTTAACTAAAGCTTTTTCCACGAGCCTTAAAGTGCCCCTGCTGCCATTTTGAAGCGCAGGGATGCTGAGACACTCCAATTGCCTTAATTGGAGCGGCTCTTGGAGCTGTTTTAATTAAAGTGCCCCCGCCCCCACTCCTGGAGCACGTGTATGAATGCCTAATACGAGTAAAACAAAGCCTTAACCTTTCCCAGATGGCAGGAGAGCCCCATGCATCTTGAGCCCCTTCTTAATAACCAGCTCTTCTGGGTTCCAGCAGGTGAAAGGATCATCCTCAGGCCTGTGGGAAGGACCTTCTCACTGCGAACGCCTGTAGATATCAGGCACTATAAATGACTAGATGGTGATGATTCCTGTGGTTTGGAAGTGCAGTAGATCTCACAGCTTTTGTTTAAAATGTCTGTGGTGTCAAAATGACACTTTGAGGTACTCACTGTATCCAGGAAACATTAGAAATGCATTATAGCCACTCAGTGCTCTGAATTACTGTTGTTGGTAATATTAGGCACAACGTTGGTTTCCTCTGGGCAGTATTGATAACAGCATCCCTCTGAGGGAGCACAACTTAAATTTACAAAAATCCAGTGTTTAACTTAGTACAGATTGGAAACAGTGGGTGTTAAATCCCCACTTGTACCATGTTGCCTGCAGTGAATTACATTGACTTGCATGTAAATAGGCAAAAGTATTTCCCCCTTTCTAATCCAGTCTCTTGCCTGTCTGGCTGTCCAGAGGCTGTAAGCTCTCTAGAACAAGACTGCTCTGCTTGGATGCTTGGACCATGCCTAGAGCATTGCCAAATGGTCTCTCAATTTGTACCTACTGCCAACAAAGCTATGTCCTTATTGCAGAATAACTTCCTTGGTGAAGGTAACACACTGTACAAATTAGGCAAGACTGACTGTGAGCAAGGACATAATATTAACTGTTGACCTTGCCTAGCTGCTACCTCAAAGGAAAAACTACAACACCTTGTCCCTGCTTCAATTTTACAAGGGAATCTTTATGTGTAAACTAAATGTATAATGACGACAACTTACATCTGAGGGGAGATGCTCCATCAGTCGAGGCGCATTGTGTTTGGTCACATAAAGGGGCGCTTTTCACATGGTGTTTTCTAATCTACATGTTCTGTCATTTCACCGTATCAAGGATACATATCAGGGGTCAGTGCTGAACTGCAATACGTTTGTTGGAAAGATGCTTGCAATCTCCGCCTTTTTACCAGCTCACGTTCTCGGTACTAGAACAAATCTGTGTTTTTGTTACGTGGGGACCTGAGGTTTCATCCGGGTTTTGCTGAAGTCAGTGACGATATTCCCAGTGACTTTAGCAGAACCATATTTTCACTTCTGGTGCTGAAGGATACAGGCTCTAGTCCTACCACCCGATTCCCACTGTTTCATGCTTGACATTTTTCTGAGTGCTCGGAATGTGTAACAGTGAACTGAAAGAGTTAAAGGCCACCCATGGGTGTCTGTAATCAATGGCATCATTGCTATTGGCCTTTGAGTCTGCACAGTCTGGAAAACCACAACCAGCTCCACTGGAAGCCTTCACTGCAAGTCTGGAACTTGGCTTCTACTCATACCTCTGGAGCCATAATGAGACGCCTTTACCTCTCCCCCTCTGTGCCCCATCAATGATGAGACTATGATAAATGACTAGAGCAGTAAAAATTGTCATCTAAATCTGCCAGAGCAAAAGGAAGTTTTGTCTTTTCTTATGATCCACTGAGGTTACTGTGGATCACTTGGGTAGGTCGTTGTATGTAACAGTAGCTTGGAGCAAGCTGACACCAAGATAACACAGACTTTTGAGTCCTAACCCTCTTGTGGCTTTATCTTCATTAGATCCCTGTTCTTCAGATTGGTCAAAGACAAAGTATCCCTATTAGCAGAATAAAAATATCCAGGGGCACTGACCCAGCACTTGGATTTCAAATAAACAGAAAGGATTTCCAAAAAACACAGCCTGGGGATGGATAATAAAATTAGCCAGGAGGCTGTTCTTAGGAGCTTGCCACAAAGAGAGAAGTCAAGAGTGATTCAGGGTATTTATTTTCTTGTTGGCTAAGGAAATCGCATGAAAATGCCCATGCTGTTGAAGTAGGTTTTTTTGGTGATGCTAGTGGTTAAAACACCCAAGCAAGGGTGGATATTTTGGCCTTTTGGACAAACAGAGCCTGACATAAGCAGCAACTTGTGATTCCCTCTCTCCCTATATAAACTGATGGTGATTCATTTAGATTTTAATAGAAAGGCCACCGAGTCAGCTGAAATATATTTGGGGCTAGTCATGTGGAATATAAAGATCAGCTCAGGACAGCAAAGCAATGACCAGAAGCCAACACCTAGTGGCGGGCACGAAGACTGGTGACTTGTCCTGCAGTGCCAGGCGGGAAGGAAGGGAGTATGAAAAGCCTACTGCTTTGGCAAGAGAGGAATAAAAATATGCAAACAAGAGATGTAGCCCATTGTGGACATTCATTATTTCCCTCTAAGTCCTACTAAGTCTCCAGTTGTATAAATAGGAAGTTGTTCAACAGAGAAGGCTTATTATTTTAAAAAATTATCTGAAAAGGTTCTTAGATGAATTAATAGCATAGGAGAAAGTGCTAACAAAGTACCAAATAGCAGCAGTGGCTTGTTCTATGGGTGTTATGAGTACATATCCTGAACGTATTCTGTACCATCTACTCTGCAACTTCATTCCTCTGGTCATCCAGGCAGCCAGGATTGCCTGCATTCAAGAGAGTTATAATTTATTTATGGGTGTAATGCAACACAATGGAAAGATAAATGGACCCATAAATCTTGAAATGTAATTCTGGGAGCTTTGGAACACGCTCGCGTCTAAAGAAAGAGCACTCTGTTCTGTGAAACGATGAAACACAGCACGAGAACTGTGACAGCTTCAGGCTTAGAAACTGATGTTCATTCCTTTAAAAATGGTCAAAAATACACATTTAATATAAGCAGCACATCTGTGCATCCAACTTTTCTCTAGTTAAACACTGTCCAGAAGTAGCTGTCCATGAAAGGGGTAGTTGCATCAAAGAGCATATGACAAACATGTATGTGGTTTGTCACTGCTAAGTTAGAAACCAGATCCAAACTTAAACCAAGTTTTGAGGATGGATGGATTCCCGGTTTCAGTTCTGCGGATGAGAATGAGGATCTATGAGCAGGCTTCTAGAATGAATATGAATCTTAGGTTTAAAATGGCAGGCTGATTCTAGATCTTCCCTGCCCACTGTGTTTGTTTTCCAGCATTTATATAAATTGAAATTCATTTTGCCAGGAGGAATGAGACCTTTTCTGAATGATGTTTATCGGTGACAGGAACAGAGTGTGGTAAATGCATCTTTTTTCACTGCTTGTCTAGTGTCCAGGAGAGTGGGAGACTATAGGCAGTAGCGGCCTTAGGGGAGGGCAAACCAGGTGACCGCCCAGGGCCCTACACTTTAAGGGGCCCCAGATTTTAAACCTAGAATGTACCTAGAATGTAGCTCAATGTTAAAAACCTCTTTCTTTCTTCAGATTATTAAAAACTTTGTTCTTTCTCCAACTTATGAATATTGATTATAGAAATAGGGGTTTGGAGCAATGGATTGACCATTGACTTCAATTTATTTTGGTGCTAAAATCTGCCATTATATATTCATAATATGTGTCTCAATTAAATAGGTTTGTTATGACGTGTGTTCAGAGTGTTGTGTTGATGAAGTGTATTATGTAATATTCTCCACTCCAGTTGTAATAAAAATGAATTATGCTGAATATTTGTATTATCAATATTGTGTCAAGATACTTTCATTGCAGTTTCATGGGTAAGGCAAAGAGCAATTGAAACTAAAAATGTCTGACTTGCTTATAGGTCATCAAAATTAAGCCTCTAAGGGGCCCCAAATGACTGTCTTGCCCATGGCCCCAACAACCCTAAGGCCACCACTGCTATAGGAGTGTCAACTCTTTGTTTTCTACATTCATGTTTTGCTGCTGGGAGTTTACAGCTTGCTGAGAATATAATTCTGCCATCCCATTTGTATCCTTGCCATTTCTTTACCTCTGGAACGATTTAATTTACTCCAGCCTCCCCTCCAGATTACTGTTAGTGCCTCAAACATGACTGCTAGGGTGGAACTAGACCTATAGCATGATCTAAAAACTCACTAAAGGAAATGAAAACTCCCATTTACTTTGCTGGGCTTTGGATTAAGGCCCTTGTACTTAACGTAGATCCGGATCCAAAACCCCAAGTAAATAGAGTCCTTCCATTCACACTGATGAACCTTGGATAAGTCTGATGTTCACACTACTTTGAACAAATTCTTTGCACAGCATCCCAAGGTCCTTGGATGGATGCTATTCAGGGAGAGCAAATCCTTAAACAATGACCTTTCTTTACCCATGGGAGTACCTGTGCTGTCTAGTGTTTTATCTTATGCTGCCGAACCCTAATATCTACAATTCTTGGTATTTCCCCTTAGAAATTCAATGATGTTTGACAACTTGATGATAGAAAAGAAAAGAATTCGCTTCAATCAGTCAAGATCCTTTCAAGCTGTTTGGTGCCTAAGGTTCATAGATCCATAGATGTTAGGGGCTGGAAGGGACCTTGCAGCTCATCGGGTCCAGCCCCCCAGGCCATGTGCATTCCCAGGAGAAACGTTCCCGAACACACCAGCCCACCCACTTCCACTCACAAAACCTAAGATTTTGTGGGGAACCTGGGTCTGGCAGCATCTTCCCTAAAATCACACTCAGCCTCGTTAGGAACCAAAGACTTGAGGCATCAGTCGAGAGACGGGGAGAGGGGAAATGCCCTTGAAGTGGCTTCACTCACGTTTCTTGGGACATGCCAGGAATGTGGGACTGTTGCAAATCTGGTTCTGTGCCTCAGAGCATGCCCCGAGGGAATTAATTCGTTCCAGAAATCTAAACAGCGTAGGACTGAAGTAAGGGCCTGTGCTAGCCTCTGTCCCTTCTACCCGTGTCACAAGTGTATTAGAGAAATGTTTTCTACAGTGAGCAAAATCAAACGCAGAGAACTGTGTGCAGCAGGATAGGAAGGCTCACATCCTGGCAAGATGGCAGTTATGTACAAGTGTCTCCGGATTTCAAGCCTAACTTCAGACTTGGAGGCTCAGTTAACTTGCCAGATGTCTCGAGCCTGTTTCTACTTACTTCATTCACTGAGGGTCAGGTCCCTTTAAACTTCTTTGTAATGATCAATCAATTCCCACCGCCGCAGATTCCAGAATCCTTTTTAAATGATCCTCCCGGAGCCTTTTTGCTGTGCTCTATTAGTTTAATCCATTAAGTTGGAACAGAAGAGGTGGAGCCTGCGATATCCTGTTCCTGAGGAAGGAACATTGGGTAACACTGTAGGCCACTGTTCCGAGCTCGGGCTTATTTACTTTAATTAGAAAGTGCACTTGTTGAGTCCTCAATTAATTAGGTAAAGCAGCACCCACTGAAAACAGATGAAAGAGCTACTGTGAAGGGGGAAGAGAAAAAAAAAAGTCAAGGATGAAAAGAGCAAGATAATCTGAGCACTGGAAAGCAAATGATGTTAGTGAAGCTAAAGAGCAATCACAGGTATGACTCTCTTTCAAGGCCTAAATTGAAGCCACTGTTTCTAAACTGACTTCAGGGCAAGCTGCTGCTGCGGTTCTGGAGCATATCTGGAGTGAGTCTCCTGGCTGTGTTGGTTGTGGGTTTCCCCCACAAATTGGTTTAATACTTTTGTAAGTTAGAGATGGGGCTTAAAATCCAGTGCTCCCCATCCCCTGGGTGACTGGGTCCGACCTGCACCTGTATACCACGTCCAATCCTGGTACCTGTTCTGGGGCAAACAAAAAAAGATGGATCTGAATAGCCCCGACTTATATGGTGGATTTCAAACTCTGGATAGGGATCAGATGTTTGGAGCATGGCTCTGTTTCGAGAAGGAACATTTCCATTTTTTTTACTTACAGGATTTCAACACATTTTCCTATTGTTTTATTTTACCCCTGTGCCCTTTTGTACTTCTCTTGGACTGCATCCCAAATGTCAGAACAAACAAACCGGTATCAGGGTTCTGTGGCAAATCTGTCAGATTTGGCATAACTGTGATCCAAAAGCATCCCCGGATGGTTAATCCCAAATGTTTAAAGATATGAAGTCACGTCTTGAGAAACCACAACATTTTTAAAAATGATAACGTTTTACTTTCCCTTTATTAACATTTTATGTTCACTTTATTTGCTTTCTTGCTTCCAAACCTTTAGGGATTCATGTTTTCAAGCTTTGCTCCATATCCCCAAGGACTAGAAACAGATTTTTCGCATAAGCACCAGATTCTGCAAGCCGAAGCCTTAAGAAATATGCCACATGTCTTGGGATGTGTGAACAAACCCTGCAATGTTGCCAGCTCTAAACCAACTGCAGCTCTAAAGGCTCGCGTGACCCCTGGTCCAAGTCCCTGGGAAGGATTTTGTGACCCTGGGCTGAGTTTTGAGACAGACATCAGACACAAGGGTTGCAGGGTTTGTTACAAAACTTTACTGTGGTTCTAAACAAACTGACTCAATAAAAAAATCTGTTGCTTGGATGGATGTACTGAACTCAGAAAGGCTGCGTGTCTTAAGTAAGCAGCAGTTCACCACTAAGTAGCCAAGCAGACATTCAACAGTCCTGAGTTTTTAAACTCTTTGAGGATGCAAATACAAAAATCTTTCAGATGCTGCTCGGAAAAGTTTGCGTTCAAGTGATGACTGCATACTTCTTTCCAGTGGATTGTAATAACATAAGCCATCTTTTTTCAGAGGTTGAAAGAGCCCTTCCTTGGCTGCTCTACCGTCCATGGAAATCCTGTCTTCTCTATGTAGCAGTACAGGTTTAGCTCCATGTGCAGCAGCTGAAGCAGAATGACCGGTGTTTAGAAAACGTTGCCCAACCACATCTGCTTAATGGCACAGGGTTAGGTAATAGCAATCTGAAATCTGACTTTTTTTTCTTTAATGTTACCCTGGCCCACACCCCAGCGCAGAGTGATCAGGTTCTCTGTAACCAATGGCCCTGTGTCAGGAAAAGGCCTTTGGCAATTCTGCTGCAAATGGATTGCTGTGAAAATAGAAAAAAATAGAAAGGCTTGGCAGCCGGGAGAGGATTTGTGTCAGTTAATGGACAGGATGCATGGCAGTCCTTGGAAAGGCACTTTGACCCCAGCTACAAAACAGACGTGCTGCTCTACTGATGCTGGTGTCCGTTCATTTACCTCTTGGCTTCACAAATGTTAAAACCAAGTATAAACACTAAGAGCTGAGGGATCTCTGCTGCCTCTGTCCACTTCAGCCTTCATTCCAGCTGCGCTGGCTCTTTTCTGTGTTATGATCCCTCCTGCCTTACTGAAGAAGTAGTACTGGAGTAGCTTTGGGTCCTAAAATTAAGGAGTATGTTTCATCAGTTGGCTTATTTGCACCATTCTCTCTCAAATCCCCACCACCACTTCTTTTCCCTCAAAAAGTACATTACCCTTTAAATTAAAAAGTCATATTTGGATTAAAATGCCACAGGGCATTAAGTGTAGCTTCTTTTACTTAAACAAATAAGTCTGTCCTAGAACAGAGATGTAAGAAATCCCTTCTTTCAGGCATATCGGTCCAGTTGGGTCCCATGGAACAGCTCTGTCCCAAGAACTGATTGTAAGCAGAGATCAAGGAGGGGAGGAAATGGATACTAGCACAGCTGCTTCTATACAAAACTTTGAAGTGCGGATAACTGGCATCACCCCAAGAGTTTCTGCCCAAACTAAGGACTTCATTGCACACTGAGAGGAGGAACCTGGAAGCCTAACAGCAGAGCTGGATGACTCTTTCTTAGATGAATACTTGGTTCACCAACAAGTGCTCTTTTCAGTTGGCCAATCTGCATCCAATTTGGCAGATATTTTCAATGAAAAACAAAACAAAAGGCAAACGCCCTGATGTTTCTTGCTGATATTTTCAGAAGCTGTTTATTTGCTTAGAATTGCATTTTATTTTGGAGTTTTCCAAATTACAGTATTTTAGAAAAAGTATTAAAACCAGCTCTGAAAACTGAACGAGACATTTTGTAGTTTTCCCCAAAACTTTTTTTTCCCATATTCATCCAGCCAGTAGAAAATGCAGAGGTTTGCACAGCTCTGTGTAATAGCACCACCTGGTGTCACCTTCTCAAATGATGCTATTGTGTTTCAGATGGGGGTAGAAGCCAGGAGGAGAGATTTTCCAGAAGTATCACCATTTTTTTGGAGAAGGATGTGGGTCAGTTGCATTTTTTCCTCGCTATCCTTTTACATTGGTATGAGTGACCAGACTAGATCTAGTCACATACATGCTTGTAGTCAGCAGTTGTTCCATATGATTAGAGAAAGGGAGTTAGTTATGTTTGTCTGAATAAGGCAGAAGGCAAGGAAGGGTGGCACTTTATAGATAATGCATTTCTGAAGAAATTAGTCTAAAAGGTACCACCATGCCCTGCACTCTGTAGCACACGATGCTTTTAGATGCATCCTTGACATTGGTTTCCCAAAGCTCTCAGCTGCAGCTCTGAACAAGACTGAAAAAGCTTGGTCGGCACTTCTAGTAGCTAGGATTATGTACATGTAACAGACTTGTGCGAGTGCTATGGAAAAAAGCACTACACTCGCAACTCTGCATGCAGCAGGACATTGCTTTATAAGGATTCCTTATAGGACTCTGACTTTTTCAAAATGCCATCCCCAGCAAGGCTTTTTTGGCACAGAGAGGAATGAATTATTCAACTTTCTAAAATTCCCTCATTCTGATCCTTCTCCACTGAGAGATTCAAATCCTAGGTATGCCTCTCAAGCCATTCTCTGGAGAAGTTACCTTTATCCACTTGGCCAACAGAGTTAAGACTGTGTGACTTGCGTAACCCATTACGGCTAAACCTGCATCTTGAACTTCAAATCGTGAATACTGAATTCTGATGCTAACCCACATTCACAGAGTCGTATGATTCATTTGAATTATTGGAGATGAGGATGTTGCCATCTACCAGCAAACTTTTGGCAAGTGGAAAAAGAGGTTGAATGTGTAGGAAGTTATTTCCTAACAAATTCTTGCTTGGCTTTGGCCTTTTTAAGGGAAGTGATGTTGAGAGTAGATTTATTCTTAGGTGTAGATTAGAAGAAGCAAATCTCATAAATTTCTTTATTTTCCCAGAATTGCTTTGTTTTTTACAAAGACGGTTGAAAATCTCCTAAAATCTACTCTTCTGATCAGATTTTGATCAAAGTTGGAAAATTAGGCCCATTTAAAGGTTGGCTCTGACCCAGACCCAAAGTAACAGAGGTTGGATTAGATCCAGATTTTAAATCTGAATACCCTGGACACCCCTCCCCCATGACATTGAGAGGAGTACAGATTAGAAGTTGGCCCTTGTATAGTGCAAATGTCCTTTGGTACCCAAACAGTCCCACGCTCAAGACTGCCAAGGGGCAAAAGGGAAAATCCAAATTTACTCGTGTCAGACAAGGGAGACCTTGAGCTAAGCTGTCGTGAATAAGACGACCCTTCTGCATAGCTCTTGCATCGTCCCATGGAGAATAACAATAAACACGGCTCATTTTAATTCTGACATACGGCATAAATCATGTACAACAGCTGTGTGTTTTATAGGTTTTACTTTCCAGTCTAGAAGAAAATCTATATGTGAAAATAAAGTAAAATATGTGGGGGGAAAAATCCAGATGGGGGGACAAGAAGGAGAGAGGTATCAAAGTCGGGCAAGGTGGCAGTTGGTGTGCTCCTATGCTAGGCTAAAAAGCAACTGAGGGTATTAGGTGTCTTCTTTGTTGCCTCAAAGGAGTTGGCATTTATTTCTAGGACTATAGAAACCAGGTTTATTCTAGCAGATGTAATTATCTCTGGGAAGATTAAGTAGGGAGGATCAGCTAACCACTTGGCAGGCATGGGAACAGTGGTGGATTCTGTGTGTGCACTGCTTTCTTGGTCTTCAACATCTTCATTAACGATGTGGACACCGGTGTTAGAAGTGGACTGGCCAAGTTCACCAATGACACTAAACTTTGGAGTAGAGCGTCCACACCCAAGGATAGGCTTATGATCCAGGCTGACCTGGATAGGCTTAGAAAATGGGTGGATACAAACTTGATGACCTTCAATACAAAAAAATGAAAGGTACTCCACCTTGGAGGGGACGGGGTGGGGGGAGACCCGCAGCACGCTTATAGGCTCGACAGCGCTACGCTCACTAGCACAATGGCCAAAGAGACTTGGGGGTCATAACTGACCACAAGATGAACATGAGCCACCAATGCGATGTTGCATCTGGTAAAGTAAATAAAACGCTGGCTTGCATCCATAGATGCTTCTCAAGCAAATCGCAGGATGTCATCCTCCCACTGACTCAGCCTTGGTGACGCCGCAGCTGAAGTACTGCATCCAATTCTGGCTCCACAATTCAAGAAGGATGTGGAGAAGCTTGAGAGAGTCTGGAGGTGAGCCACATGCATAATCAGAAGGGGAAAAAACAGGCCTTATGATGAGAGGCTGAGAACCATGGGACTCTTCAGCCTGGAAAAACGCAGGCTCAGGGGGGACCTGGTGGCAGCCTATAAGTACATAAGGGATGTGCATCAGGATCTGGGGGAACACCTGTTCACCAGAGCACCCCAAGAGATGGCAAGGTCCAAAGGTCACAAGTTCCTTCAACACGGTTTTAGGCTGGACATAAGGAAAAACTTCTTTACTGTCCAAGCCCCTCAAGGCCTGAAATAAACTCCTTCCAGAGGTGGTGCAAGTACCAACTCTGGACTCTTTTAAGAAACATTTGGATGCTTATCTTGCTGCGATACTTTGACCCTAGCTGACTTCTTGCCCCTGGGGCAGGGGGCTGGACCCAATGATCTTCTGAGGTCCCTTGCAGTCCTAATGTCTATGAAATCTATGAACTCTATGTAAGTGAGCGTGCTATGGAGAAATGCCACCATGCAATCCTGGGAACTGAGAAATTCCAGAGGCAAGGCTTTGCCTGGGGGTGCTGCTCCCATGCCCACTTAGCTCACTGGTACCAGGACAGAAAATGGACAGATATCTCTGTTCTCACACGACACAAGTGTTTGCTGGCTGGAAGTTATGCTTAAAGTGGGCTCATGCCTTATTTAGAAAGCAAACAAAAAAAAAACCTATTTAAGATCCTGATCATTGAAATCCTGACATGAATCCCATTAAACACTACCAGCAAGGTTTGCGTTGAATTTAATGGAAAACTTCTCAGGCCTGAACTGTGAAATCCACCTAAGTATGGAAGCCCAATCAGCACCAGTTACCTCCCACACTGACACTCAGCAAGGATGCAAAGAGGAGCTACTGCTGCGTAACAATGTGGGACTTGGCTGCAGGGGCTTCAAGCCAACCACCATTTTAACAGATGGGGCTCCAGACTACAGGGAGCAGATCAGGCCACTGCATGCACCTAACACTGGTTTCTGGGTTACATAGTGCTAAGATGGAGATAGTGTTAAAGCAACAAAAGCCTGTGCAGCTGTTAAATGCAAAGAACAGCACAAAGGGATGCAGTACAAGGGGAATGGCTTGTACACTGCAGATGAGGTTCAAAGAGGCTGGTCTCAGGTAAGGCAGGAAGACTAAATTTGTGCTTACTCCGAGCCGAGTGGCAGCACTGGCAGTGCAGAGTGGGTGTAGTCGCTGTTTGGGTGAGTGGAGTTGTGGCCGTGGACAACCTGCGCTGCACCACCTCTCAGTGGGCAAGGGATGAATTCTGTCACTTATCCCCGCAGAATGCACTGCCCATTGCTTGCGTGGGAGGAAAGGAGGCAATTTTTGCTTAGAAGAGAACAGATGTGTAGTCTTTAATATACATAGATGTAGGCTGAAACAGCGTGGCTGAAATCCATGGAGAGGGATAGGAGTCTCTAGTGGTTGGTCTGCATGAGACGTTTATAAATCTGTCAAAGGGAGTCAGGGCCATGTTACTATAGGTGTCTATGCACTTAACTCCTGGTGATTTGACTAGGAGTTAGGCACCTAAATATCTTTAAATATCTGGCCCTTAGCACTTCATGATTTTAGTTCTAAGGTTCCCAGGGTTTAAACCTTACTGCTTGCCCACCTCGGATTAGCTACATAGTCAAACTCAAGAAGTTTGCTGCACCACCCCTGCCTTTTTTCCCAGCTTCTTGGCTAAAGTTTGATAGGAATCTGTTGACATTGTTACAGAATACTGAGTGTGTCTTCATATGCGCATTCCTGCATTTACGTACACTGATTTAAGTGGCAATTTGATACCCAGATTATGCAGGTATCAGATTTATGCCAGATTATTTACTGCTTATTAATGCACAGCTAGGTGCCTTACTGCACAGTAACAGTTTGTGTGTGGACTAACTTTAGTCCCAAATCAGTCCACACACAGTGTTAATGCACTTTAATGTCTGCACATGTAGATGCCGGCCTATTCCCACTTACTGTGCGGTAAATTTAAGCCACATAAATGCATGTGTAGACACGCTCATTAACTACAAAGTATTAGCATAAAAAATATCTCTCTGAGCTGCCTTGTCAGATAAGCCAAGCTCTCCTTATGCTGTGCCATCCTTGAATCCTACAGGTATGTTTAGCTACTCACCTGTTCACAAAAGGAGCCCTAGTGGTCCGTGAGAAGGGAAGAGGTTCTACTGGGGCTAAAACCTAATCTCCCCTTTAATTATCTGCACAGACCTGACTGTTTTTATGTCCCTGGACACAAAAGATATCATTCCTTCCCCCTAGACTGGAGAAGGGAGTTCAGCTGTGCGCACTTTTTTAGGTGGTAGCAATGCTGTCATCTTCTGCAGGGGAAATGCAGAAAAGTTTGAAATGACAGCTTGGCAGGTAGAAAGCATTTAATTTCCGATTGAAATAATGAAGGGGTAAGAAATCTCAGTGTTTATTTTTCTTCCTATGGAGCTTGATTGACAGCTCACAGAAGTAATGAAATACAAATGTTGGGACAATTAACATCCCCCTGCTTTCTAGAAGATGGTTTGATACTTTCTGTTTGGCCCAAATTCTTCCAAGGAATGGTTCCTACCAGCCATATAGGCAGGTTGTTTATTTAATCATTCCCCTCTAGGAATAGCGTGGGCTTCCTGTTCTAAGAATGACGTCTTTTAGTGAATAGTGGTTGGCATTACATGCAAATATCTTCACTTTGCATTAAGACTTTCTTAGGCATGTATACAGCATTGTAGAGAACCCTATGATGCTTGACAGTGAAATAAACACTTAAGAATGCAAAGTGGTAATCTCTTATGCCCTGTGGATTAAATCAGTATTGCCTTAATCTCTTTGTTTACTCTACTAATGGGTAGGATTAATGATTTAGCTTTGAGCAGCACTGATCACCTTCATCTCTTACACCTTTAGCAGGAGGTAGAGGTGCTTGAGACTTCTGAAGAGCTGGACTTCTGAGACCCAAATGAGTCAGAAAGCTGATGGAAAATGCAGGAATTCAGACTCTGGTCCCCATCCTGTAGTCACTGGACAATGCTGCTTCCCAATAAAAGGATGGAACAATGTCAGTAGCAAGGCTACATCAGCACGTCGTTCCCAATTATACCCTGCATCTGTACCAATCCAATAACTGCTGTAAAAACACTGTGCATGCAGCCTGAGTGCATTGAAAAACAGTGTGCACAAGTCTAATAACTCTCTTCCCCCCAACCTCAAAGAAAGGCAAGAGCCCTCTTCACTTAATCAGCCCCCTCAGGAAAAACCTGGATAAACAAATAGGCTTTGCAATATTCCCTGGACGTCACCGAGCAGAGGCTTTCAGAGCAAGGGTGAGGGAAGAGAGTCTCTGAATGGCAGGGCCTTTGCAGAGAGAACACTTTTTCCCTTGGAATAAAAATCTAGGTAATGTCTGCTCACTTGCTTGCCTCTGCTGATTTCTAATTGCCAGATATGGTAAAATGGTAAGCAAACCAATCTGGGGAAACTATTATGTTGGAAAGAATTTCTATCCTGCTATCCAGTTTTTATATTAGAAATTTGTTTGCTCTTAGAGACAGAGCCTGGGGATTTCCCTAAGTCCGTAGTAGTACCTTTTTGTTTTCATGTGGTATTGTTAGCCGATGATTACTCCAGGCTGGCACATGAAAAACTCAATGAAAGGAAAACCAGAGATTGTGGGTTGTTTTTTTAGGGACAGAACAGAAGGCAGTCAGATTCCTTCTGAGCAAGCATGAATTCTTGCTATTGGTGAGAGGGATGGAGGAGAAGTTGTGTCATGGGTATAAAAGAGGGAGAAACTCAACAGAAAGTAAATCTGGAATAAAAAGGACTTGATTCAGCATTAAAGTGGCTTCAGTCGTATTATGTATGGACACAAATAATGGGAAATCCATGGGTCAGTGCATCCTCTGGAACATGTAACTGAAGAGGGTCTCTTCCTTGTTCTTGCTTATCTTAGCTTTAATTCAGTGATGGTAGGATGAACACACTCTGGTTTCTAGTTCATTGCTGACTTGGATTTCAATGCAGTGACTACTCAAAATCCTGTCGGAACTGGAGAGATTTACCAGCAATTCAGACTTTCTAAAACAGAATAGAGATAAAATACAGGTGAAGCTTGAGTGGCCTAAAAAAAATTATTATTTTGTTTACAGGTGTTTCAACCTGCTAAAAAGAAAGACTACTGGGAAGGATTTTCCTTCTATTTTGTGTTTCCAGTTAGTTCCATCCTTTGGCAGCCTGATCTACTGTAGGACACTGGGCTGGGACCTGGAGGATGTGAATCCTAATAATAGACTCCTAGGCCTGGAAGGGACCTCAAGGGTCATCTAGTCCAACGCCCTGCACCACTGCAGGATGCGCTATTTCTATACCTTCTCAGACAAATGCCTGAGCAGCCTGTTCTATGGTTTGTTGCTAAATTTTCTTGGTATTTGATCTAACTCTGCTTTGTTTCAGTGTTAGTCCATGGGCTCCTGCCCTTTACCGCACAGGCAAACAGTTGGTCTTGCTCTTACTTATTCCCAGTTCTACCACTGATATTCTGCATAACCTTTGGCCAATCTCATTTCTGCTTTGTCTGCCATATGTATTCAGGGACAATCTTGACTAATACAAAGAATACATTTCTGACTGAATTTCTTTTGGTAAGCTTTCCTAGGACAGAGGAGGGGAAACCTTCACATTATCCATACACAAGTAGTTAAGAAAATGTGCAGAGCTGTGTAAAATTTGTGCTGGGGGGTAGGGCCAAGTACAGAGACCACAGTTTTACCAGTATAAGTGATCAGAAACCAGTCTATACCCGTAACAGAAGTTCAGCGCACACAGGCTGGTTTAAAAATGGCAGAACCTGGTCTAAGATTTGCCCTCCCCTCCCCAGAGAGGGCGAATGTGTCTTTTGTTCACTACTAATCTAAATTACACTGCTTACAGAAAACCACATAACTTATATTGATTCCTCCTTGAGCTTTATGAAGATCTGTATCTAGCCTAGGTGTAAAAGAATCACAAGTAACTTCCAGGACTGAGGGGGGAGTTGACAGAAAAGAACATGATGGAAAAAACAATCAATGGGAGAGTGTAGCTATCAAAGAGGATGCATAACTTCAAGTACCCCTCACATTATTTAAAAGCCAGGTGTAAATTATACCTGCTTGGAATCCCTCCTGCCCAGAAACCTTATACCCATGATGTGCAGACTTCACCACTTTACATGACCTCTGGATTTAACACAAGGAGTCTAAAAAATCCACAGCTCCCTGATGGATTTTTTTTGGATCTAACCTGAGCAAATCAGTAAGAAACCATACACACTCCCTTTATAGCCAAGCATGAAGAAACACCTGGATTCTGTCAGAGTTCAATGCAAAACGTGAAGAAAGTATGGATCATCTGACACTCAGAGGCAAAGCCCCAAGCATAGTTAGACATCGGCATTCTAGATCATGTTAGATTCCCACAGGGCATGTTTACACGTGCAATTAATGCGCTTGAATAAACTCCAGAGTTTATTGCTCCCGGGTGCACCATTTGAACATGTGTCCAGGAGCAATAAACTCTGGAGCAATAAGCACCAGAGTTTATTCATGCACATTAAGCTGGGTCAGAGCAGCCCCAGGGACAGGGCACCCTGGGGGGGGGTCAGCCTGATAACCTGGGGCTACTTCCCCTGGCTGAATGTCCTGCAGAGGGTCTGGCTGGGGCATGAGGGTGCTTCAGTGGAGGCCTAGCCAGCAGGCAGCCCCCACACTGACACGCCTTTGTGCCCCAGCCAGCTGGAGCAGCATCTACACATGCACTGCTGCAGAGTTTTTACAAGTACTGTTCCGCTGCGGAGTAAATTTGTTTACTCCGGCCTAACAAGGGCGCATGTGTACATGCGCAACATTTACTTTGCAGCTAATTAGGCAACTGCACCGTAAATGTCTTGTGTAGATGCATCCACCAGGAACTAATTCAGAACATGCCCTAGGAGTCTAGGGCAGTGCCAGAATTACACAGAACACAGCGTTGTTAGCTTTTACCTTCATGCTCTGCTTGGTAAGTGGTATGAACAGGCTCAGCATAGGAAGGCTACTAAATACAGTACGTGAAGTCCTGTGGTAATACTACTGGTTAACATAGTCAGAGGCATAGTATGTGGGAGGCTGAGCTGGATTTTCTGTTCCGTGAAAGTATCATTCATTCCAACGCCCATGTGGTCTAGTGGTTCGAACCCAAGGAGGGAAGCCAGACGAGAACGGGATTCTTCTAATCCAGTCGGAGTCATTTACACAAGGCATCTGTCCTCCTTGTGCCGCCTCAGCCAACCCAGCGGCTGCTGCAACTGGATCTTCTTTGAATGAATAAATTATGGCCAGGGGAGCATTTGGTTTGACTGCTGAAATGGCAGTCTTTAGCCTGTCATTTCTTCCTTTCTGGAAAATTACAGGGGCAGATTAGATCTCCTCACATTACTGGTGCATCAGAATACAAGACAATAACACATAAAGGGACCTCGTGAAACTGATGTGTTTTATATCATGAGAAATGTTATTCATTTGGGGGGGAAGGAAAACTGTAAGATAATGGACTGATAAATCACCCAGCCATGCAAAGGCTTTCTGGACATTTCATGGGGGCGAACCAGAATTGCAGATTATAACAAACAAATGAGGGCAAAACTGCTCTTTCACCACCCTGTGACATGACATTTTGAACATCAAATCCCACTTTCTTTCTCTTGCTCCATTTCCCAGCTGCTTTAGAGGTGCCGTTGTGTGGCATAAACCATGCTCTCCTCCTCAAGTTTATCTAAAAGAGTCAACGGGTCTTGCTTCTGGCTTAAATCAAGCATAGCAGAAGCTCTCACATTTGGAATAGGACCATGACACGCCAACCGCATGGGTTTCCATTGAATTGTTTGTTTGAAGTTCCCTCGGATTCGGCGACCCGATACCTGCACACAAACTTTTTTTCTGGTGTCTCAGACCTGCGTACCATAAAAAAGATGGGCAGAATGGATATTCTAACTCAAAAGTTTGAAACCTGCCCCATCTCCTGTACACAGTGGCCTGTTTCCCAAGAGACCAAAATCACTTCCCTGAGCCTCCCAGCACTTTTTCTTGGTGTGATTCTAACCTGGGAATGAATAAAGCAAAACTGCCCCTCCTTACTACTACAGCAAAATTGTATTTTGTGGTAACATTTCCCAGTGTGGACACTGCAACAGCTGTGCTGTCTGATCCACGAGCCATTGTTCTGAATATCTCCCAAGGAGCTGTAGCACACTAAGCATGCATTTCTTTCCTGTCTTTGGCCCACAAAAGGTTGAAGCAGGGTAGATTTGCACTTTATAACCAAATTGATCAGTGATATATAAAGGGTTGTCATCCCGGTACCTGTCCATGCATATGCAACAGTGCGAGTGGGTGTTTCACAGCCCACTTTACTCCCATAAATCATTGTTTATTGGGGTGGTGACTTCATTAACTTGGGTTTTTCTCTGCCCTGCAGAGGGCCAATGATTGTGAGAAGATTTTCCTGCAAAGGTAAACACCAGCAGTGCTAATCCTCACACCCACAGTGTGAGGGTTACACATTTACTGCCAGTAAAGTTACATTTCATACCATCAGCAGCCTCTTTCTGCATTGCCTGATGAAAACTGAGCTGGTGATTTTTAAATCCTCCAAATTACACCCTGCTCTAGGGTTCAATTGCAAGTGCCTTTCTATCTACGACAATCCCTAATCAAGCCGTATGCAGGGAATAAGTCCTGGACCAAGGTGGGAGTAACTGACAATTGATATTTTAGAATATGAAGCAATGGATTAGGAATCAAATGCTCAGTCTTGATGGCAAGCACAATTTCAGAGAAATAGAAAGCAGGCCTTTAACCTTGCACCCAATTTGTCCTTGTCTGAGAACAACTTAAGAAAGATTTATAAATATGAAAGATTTATAAATATAAGGCACCCATATGGAAAAAGTCAGTGTGCTGCTAATGAAATAGCCAAATGCAGGTGCCAGGATACCAGCAAATGGCGCCAAGTGCGGCTTGAATCTGAGGTGCATCTCCCATAGAAGTCACTGGTCTAAACTCTGCAGTGCCATAAATGAGGGCTTAAATTAGCCGTTTGACTTATGTCAGTATGGCAGGTGTAATAGGAACAAAATTAATTAGCCTGCGCTGATTTGCATTGCAATGAGCAAGGTGTTTTGAGGAACTTTGCAATTTTCCAGGATTCCTCACTAATCACCGCCTCAGCTGAAAATCCAGTGTACTGGACCACCAACATGAGAGATCACGAACATACAAGAGATGAATTAGAACCCCACACTGATGAGATTCATTTTAAACATCCCAATTTTGCTTAAAAAGAAAATAAAAACATTGGTCCTTTGATTTGTCTTCTGGGGCCAGAATATTTGTGGGGGTAAGGTCTCCCTTCAAGTTTTTATCCACAATTGATAGAAACATCTTATCATGATTTTTAGTATTACTAGAAGATCTCCGTTTTCATTCGTTTGGTTTCTGAAGCTGAAGCGTGATGAAAAGTGCCAAAGATCTCAAGACTCGTGATTAAACCCTGAGAGTTGGTTCTATTGAATGATTTCTACGTAACACTTTTGCATGCTTTAGGAAGGTGTACGTATAAGCCAGTGGGTGAATTCACCAGTCAGGAAGGCAGAATAAAAATTGTGAACACACTGTGAATGTGAGACGCTTTCCTCAGGGCTGGCTGGATTAGCAAACAAGAGTTCCAAAACAGGAACAAATAAACCCAAAATCCAGGGAATGAATCATCTGTGGCTTTCCCAGCTTCCACCAGCACGGAGGAGAGGGATCAGGACAGGAAAGCACAGGAGATGCTCCCCGCTTCTACTACCTTTCCTGGCTATTACGGATAGCCCACCATTAGGGCTCTCCTGGCTCTTCTGTTCGTTGCCCCTGCCTAAGAGGCAGGAAGCCTCATACTGGTTGCTCAGTAATACCAATCCCGACACAGATCCCAGTGAGTGAGTGCCCAGAAATATTAAGATTTAAAAAGTAAATAAATCCTGGATGTTTTTATTTTCCTTTCAGCTTTTAAGTCCTTACAAGTTGGATTTTCAAGCTGTTCTTTGCAAGTACAGCTGCTGGAAGTGTACCATTTTCTTCTAAAAGCAGTAAAGACTCTCACAATCACAGGATTCCCGAGGCTCCAGATTCATGGGAGTTGGCAGAGCTGTTTTCTCCTTATCGGGTATCCTGCAACTACTACAAGCCCTGGTTTGAATAAAATGTACTATGAGCTGCTGGCTTTGTATCAGTGTCCTTGCAGGACTACTTCTGAGGCACCACGCTGGAGCTCCAGCTGTTTTGAAGAGTAATAGTACCTACAATTTCATTTGCTCTTTCTAATGCCTGTTTGGGGCTTGACCGTTCCCACCAGTAGGATGTATCAAAGGCTTGTGGCTTGTGATTAGCATCTGCAGAATCTGTAAATAAAATTAGTCATGTCCGATACTCACTGGAGCATCCTAGATTATTTCACATCCTTTGCACTGGGCGTTTCCTTTACTGGTTTTCAGTTCCTGGCCCCACACATCAGTTGGAATCAACCTAATTGTTACTCTCATACAGGGGTCTACCCCTCCAGTGTGCGAGGCCATGCCATCTGGCCCATGGGTCTGAAAATTTCAGAGTGGGGGAGCAGTGGCAGTTCCCCTGCTGCCAAATTTCAGACCTGTGAATAGTCCCACAGGTCAGACAACATGGTCCTGCATGCTATTTGCCAGCGCTCAGTGAGGCTGGCACACGGAGTCAAACTAATGAGTGGCTGGATTAGGTGTGCAGGGGCAGGTTGGCACACAGGTGGATCCAGCCTGCAGCAGTGGTGGTCTTAGGGTTGTTGGGGCCCTGGACAAGAGAGTCATTTGGGGCCCCTTAGAGGTATGCACGCAGGCAAATATTAACCCGCCACAGTTGTATAATGGATCTTTTAAATATTCTTTGGGGGAATTAGATAAATAGTTGAGTGTTAAAAAGCAAATAGAGCCACTTCCTTGCTAAAACTTCACCCCCCACAAAAATTTGGGCCCCCTAAAGTGTGGGGCACTGGGTGGTCACCTGGTTTTCCCTCCCCTAAGGCCAGGGCAAGCGCCTGGATCCACTGTGTGAGATCAGGATGAACATGGTGTCAAGCGGTTGAGCCACCATGCTGGATTACATCTGTGAACCAAACCACATACGCCAAATCTAACTGTGGACTAGCTCCACAAGGCCCAAAAGTTGAGCAGCACTGCGCTAACAGCACAACTGTAAATAGGGCAATTTAAATGGCTGGCAGCCTTTCTCTGCAATGCATCGCATTCTGAGTAACGGCACGAAATGACTCTCTGCTTATAAAATGAAATTGGCTCTTTACTAAGAGAACTGCTTACAGATGTGCTTCAACTACAGCCAGCATCCAAACCATGTGCATACCGTCGAACCTCTCGGTGCTTCCTCCAGGCTCTTCCCTGCCCATGACCTGTGCATCTCTCTCCAGTTCCACACAGATCAATGTAGCCCTTACCTTCCACTGTTTGGAGACATGAATGACTTCTTCTTGTTCCAATGTACTTTAGCAGCTATCCCCTGGCTTAACCCAGCTTTGGTGAAAAAAAGCAAAGACTCCAACGGGAGCTTTACCTCCATATGCTAGAGGTAGAAATTTGACCCTTGCACAACATAGTATCAATGCAAAATGCTCAACCTCTATTTTGTACAACCACTGAACACCAAATCAATGCATGCCCTGCTACTTTGTGAGCCATGCTCATTTCAAGACAGCCTAACTTACCCGACCACTTAATACGTCATTCCCTTGAAAAACAAAAGGCGTCTTGGTTTCTTAGGGGAGAATGTCACTGTTTTAATAACAAAGGTGCAGCTTCTCTGCTTTGACTTCTGCACTAGAAATAGCATCCAGAGATTAATCTGTTCCTGGCTTTGTTCTTTTTACGACCAGGGAATTTGCCTATAGAGCACTTTATTTCCTGCTTTTATGGAGAGGGTTAGCAAAGCTGCTTATTCTGTAGCAACAAAAACAGAAGTAGCCTGAGTTCCTATTGTGGGGAGATGGAGATGATAACAGATTGGATGCAAATGGTTGTTGCCTAAGAGGCCGTGTGCCAATGTTGTAGCCCATTTTTAAACAGATCTGCTGAGTAAAATCTTTGTATATTTTTTGTGTCAGTTAGGGTCTGCAGAGCCGCTTTGTTTAGCTCAACAAGCAATAACTAAACAAAGTATCAGAGGTGTGAGGCTTACACCATTTTCCCTACACCACTGTAAAATCAGAAATAATTCTGGTGGTACAGTGGAGTAAAACTGATGTAAGCAGGGTAAGAAACAGACCAGTGTGTGCTCTTTGCTATTGCCTGCCACATTAGGACTGAGATTTTATTTCCCTGTTCCATGCTAAGGATATTTCACTGCGTTTCTTCAGTCAGCTAAAGAAATCCTGCGTATAAATGCTTTGTTGCAGTCAGGTGTGCAGTGTTTCTATGTGTAGCACCCTTTTGGATAGATCACAGCTCTGCTGCACCTGTGCTTTCACTTCCTCACAACTTTCACTGCTGCTGAGATCTGGGCATCTCTTAGATGGCAGTTTTCCCCGCAGATGGATTTCTTTCAAGAGGATGGAGCATCAGCCTAAGTTATACCACAAGCACTGGGCTGTGCTGTTAAGCGACATATTTCCTGGGGGTACCTGCCATAAAGTTCAATGTGAAAAGGGTTAATCCAGTCTGTTACCTCCTTACAAAAGCCTTTTGTCCATCCAGTGTGCTGGCTGGGGAACAGCTCAGATCAAAGCGTGTCATGTGACCACATTTGCACAAAACAGATATGGTGTCAAAATCCACAGGGACCTGGGAGGAATACAGAGGCACTCACCTAATGAGATCACGCTGCTGAAGAGGATGAACTCCTGTGATGAAGAGATGCTTTGCTACACAATGCCACCAGTAGAGTGCTCTACTAATGGCCCACGAGGCAAGGGGAAATATTTTTGTTCAACTAAAAATGAACAGGTAGGGACTTTGTCACATATAGTCCACTCCCAATCATGTGTACTATGTCAGAATAACGGGAGGAGCAAAGCATAGAGGATCTGGGGCTGTTGTAATAAATTCAGTGGTGTTCCTGTAATCCCCAGTCTAGAGACTTATGTAAAATAGTAACTGTCAATACAGGCTATGGGTCTCAGTAGGATATAGGGACAGAAATAACACATAAACCAGTATAAGTGATCAGAAATTGGTGCAAATCCATAACACTGAAATTCAGTGCACATTTTGCTTTCAAAATGGCAAAAACTGGTTTAAAATAAACCTGGATGGATGGAGTATCAGACTTAACTGATATAGGTTAATCAGTTTATTAAACTTCTGGCCCAGTTCCCCTCCAGATTCAAGTTAACTCACAGTCCCCCAGTATCCCAGGTTGCTTTGCACCCTATGCCTCCCAAGTGTGTGTGGACTAGCTTTCTCCCAATTCCCAAGCTGTCTGCTCCAGCCAAGCACAGAGGCATGCTCTAGCGCCCCCACCCCCTGGCCCCCCTGGCTTCTGGCCTGGGCCACTGCAGGCATGTGTCTGCATTTCCAGAATCAAAAGTGAATGTCTGTTCGCTTGCTTATCGGTTCAATCTGCACTGTTTAGACTAATCTGTGAAGATTGAATTGATTCAGCTTCGAGCTTTTTTGACCATCTGTACCCAGCCGGGGAGTTGAAATCCCTAGTTCAGTTCCGTTCCATGTCGCTGATTTGCCGTGGGAGCTCAGCGGAGTTGCTTGAGCCAGGTTCTGACACTGTAACTCATTAAGAGTAGCAGCGCATTGTGAGTACTTTCAGGGGAATCAGTGGAACTACCTGAGCAGTAAGGACCAAGGGTCACACTGTGTCCATGTCACAATTAGAGGTATGATTGCAGTATATGTGTAGACAATGCTGAACTGGCTTTCATCCAGCTAGCTAGGTAACCAGCAGCTGTGAATATAGTGGCATGATGTGGGGTTACTACTTCAGTGAGTACCCTGGAGTCTGGGGGCGTTGCACAGCTGCAATAAACCCCTTTCACTGTGGCTTTACTCTGCAGAGCTTGTTAGATTAAAGGTGCTCAGGTAAATGCCAGCCCATGTTGCAGCCATGCCTCCCAACTACAATCTAGACAAGGGGACAAAATCTGGCCCTTAACCTCCATGTACCTCAGATGCCTCCCCTGTATGGGCTCTGACACCTACAGAAGGGAGCCTTTGTGAGTTGTCAGGCCTGAGCTTGGGATACACATTCCCACTGATGACTGTTTACTCCTGCAGGTCCTGGTGACTACAGTGTGGTTTCTTGCATGAATGATTTCTAGCCACCATAAGCAAGGACTTGACAATCAGGCCCTTAATTATTTGTACAGAGCTTTCAGAAGCCTGGTCAAATCTTATTAAATATGTGCTGCCTTTAGCTGTATAAAGTGACACATGCATAAAGCTATCAAGGATTCTAATTATAATTAGGCTAATATGGATATATTAGCTTTGCCATGAATGCATGGTTCAAGGCATTATTTCCAGCCTCATTTCCACTCTGTCCATGTTGAATGAAAATGTCTGTTTATTTGGATGGCATGTTCATTTACAAAATGTGTATTAAGATGAGTCAGAATTCCTGGTACAGGTGCTACTTTTTATGAGACCAACTAGATTTTTGCAAAAAAAAATTCTTTATTTGCAGGCTTTCAGGCACAAGCACCCTTCTTCGGGCACAGGAGAAAAGATTGCAAAAGTTCTTCTAGGTAGACGTAAAAGTTCATTTTTACCTAGGAGAACATTACAGTCTTTTCTCCTGTGCCTGAAGAAAGATGCATGTGCCCAAAAGCCAGCAAATAAAGGTTTTTATTTATTTTGCAAAAATCTAGTTGTTTTGATAGAAGGTATTACCTCTACAACAAGTTCTGATTCCTCTTGCCACTTGACCAGGGACAGGCAATTATTTTGGGTGGAGGGCCACTTACTGAGTTTTGGCAAGCCATTGAGGGCCTCATGACAGGCAGCCAGGGGCAGATGTATATTAATTTTCTAAATTTTTTAGGGGCCTCATGGGCCAGATAGAATGGCCTGGTGGGCTGCATCCGGCCTGTGGGCTGCATTTTGCCTGCCCCTGCACTAGACCAATATGGCTACAGCCTGGATACCTGACCCATTAAGATGATGATGGCACACAGAAGTATGAGACGAGGGGCAGTATAGATTTGTGGCAGGGACACTGGATTGGGGATAAGGAGGGAGGGGGCTTTAATTTGACCACAGGATGTGAAGCTGCTGGCGGCATCAAGTCTGCCCAGAGGGGCGCTGCAGGGTTCCCACAAGCCCCGCTCCTTAAGAGCCAGCCAAGACAGCCTAAGAACAAACAGCACTGGCCTGAAAGGAGCACGGCAGAGCAGACAGGGGATGGACTGGTTCAGGCTCTCCCTGGGTTTACCCCCACTACTTGTAAACCTCCAACTGCAGCTGAAAGCTCCTGTTGCCATTGACACACTGGGGAGGGGAGCACAACCCGGGAATGGGAAAATGTGACGTATGGAAATGAACAGATCTAAACCACTGCATTGCACAGTGGTGGTTTTTGCCATACAGATCATTATAGCCAGCAACACCCGTGCTAGGCATGTGTGTGCAAACCCACCCAAAGGAAACCACCCCCCTCCCAACTTTACACAAGGAGGCAGCCTCCTCTCTTTCCAGCTCTGCCTCCCTTATGCCCTGTTCTGTGCAGGCAGGCAAGGCGTGTTTTCATGCTCCATTGCTGTAATAAGCACCTCCTAGTTGTGGTTGTTTGATGTTGGTTTGCTACCTTTACTTTGCTTGGTTATTTATGGCGAAGGGAAGATTAAGTCTTCAGTGGGTGCTTGGTGTGTCAATAGCTATAATTAAGATTTTGTGGTTCTCTTGCAAACTCTGGAAGCTATCATTTTCAGCAAGCTCTCATCCTAATATTCCTCAAGTGAGAGGGTGGTCTTTGTCAGTTTGCAAAAAAAAAAAAAAA
>NW_017728925.1:9147483-9158029 GCF_001723895.1 Crocodylus porosus
TGACCCCAGCTGACTTCCTGCCCTTTGGGCAGGGGGCTGGACTCGATGATCTCCTGAGGTCCCTTCCAGCCCTAATGTCTATGAAATCTATGAAATCTATGAGGAATGGTGTGTTAAAAATGTTGAGTGTTATAACCGTCTGATCATCATGTGGTTAGGGGTGACAGGTCAGGGGTTTTGGGGTGGGGGGTGAGAGGACTGAGTCCTGTGTTACCTGCACCATTTAAAAACTGAGAATGAGTTAGCGCAGGGGCGGGCAATTATTTCCGGCAGAGAGCTGCTTACTGAGTTTTGGCAAGCCATCGAGTGCCGCATGACAGGCAGCCAGGGGCAGATAAATATTAATTTTCTAAATTTTTTAAGGGCCCCGCAGGCCAGATAGAATAGCCTGGTGGGCAGCATCTGGCCCATGGGCTGTGTTTTGCCCAAGTCTGCCACTTGACATGGCATGGCTATGGGGTGCACTATATCAGCTAGTGCATAGCATAACAGGGAAGATGCTTTATATCTCCTCATGCATATGACATATTGACTGGTATGAATATTAAGAAAATATTAATATTTTCAGTATTATTATCAGGTTTTGAAGAAGTAAAGTATGACGTACTCCTACTCCCCTCCACTTGATTAAATTAATTCAATACTTGTTATGATGAATGCACATCTGGTCTACTTGCTAATTAACAAAACACTATTTAAACCATTCAGAGCAAGGTAATTATAATGAAACAATGAGAAACAGGAAGAGACAAAAGGAACTAGTTCTTCAATTTAAAAACTGCTTAAAAGGAGTTAACATGACAGATCAAAGGAACTCCAGGGGGAACAATATAGGAGGAGAAAAGCAGACTGGACAGAAAACTTCAGCCGAAGTTGACAAAAGATAAATTTAGCTTATTTACAAAGAAAATCTTAAGGCTGGTGAGGTCAGTTTGCCAGTGGAAAAGTTTGATGATGCGCGAGTGAGACGTTCTGTATTATGAGAGCTTGTCTTGGCGTTAAATCACTAGCTATTCACTGAAATACTGGAAGAATGATTAGTGTCGTTGTTTCTTGTTGTTTTGGGGTATAAAACTTGGCCCTGATATAAAGCTGTTCAGGCAGTTACAAGACCCTCGTTGACTCCCAGAGGCTTTTCAAGGGTGAAGGAGGGAGCGATCAAACCTACAAATTGATAACTGGATCTTTAACTGTTGCCACTGGGACTTGCAAATGAGTAGCACACTCCACAGCTAAAAAGATCATAATGCACAGGGGCCAAATCCTTCACTCAGTTCCTCCCTTGCTAAATCTGAAGCAACTCTGCAGAAATCAACTGCATTTATATGAGCGGTAATGGTAAGCCGGATTCTCCACATGGAGAGTTATAATTTCCTCGCCCTGTAATGAAACTCGCGTGAGAAGTCCTGCTCGCAGCCCATAAGGAACTGTAAGAAAATGATCACAGTGAGACTGGGAACATTTTTTGGCTGGGGTTAACACATAATAGGGATGTTGCACATGTTTGGTTTTTTCCTAATGTTTTAGTTTGGTAATGTAAGCCAAAGCACCGCTTGTTAAAAAAAAGGCATTATGAGATGATCAGTGCATCTAGTTACTTATTCCTATTTACCAATATGCAAGACTAGGCATCTCTGAAAACTCTGAACCAAATTTTCGGCTGGGATCAGCATTTGCAGCTCTACTGGAACCAGAGGAGCGCTCCGTTTCCGGAAGAAAGTAGATCTGGCATTTGTTGAAGCCCCCTGAACACATGTTAACAGACAATATAACCTAAACCTAGTAGCTGGTTTAGGAGTCTCCCAACAACCTTTGGTAAAAGAAAAAAAATCTCCCTCTACTAACTCCTTCAAGTAAGAATGTAGATACCTCGAAGCAGGAGAATTCAGAAAGTCCCTTTTAAAAACTGATTTGACATTATAGTAATAGTGACCCTATTATCTAGGATTAAACAGCAAGATATTTTTGACTGGAAAATCATAACTGAAAAAATGGTTTCTTGTTCCATCCTTAATCACATTGGAGAGATCCTAATCATGCAGCAGACATCAAATTACTCCCGTTGGCTGCCATGACTTTTCAGCCTAAGCTGCTTCCAAGAATTACTGAGCCGCATGGGATCTGATCCAGGTGTATAACTGAGTAGGATTTGCTTTTGGCTGAGAAACTACCTTCTCGGACATAGGAGATGGGATCAGGGAACCTAATGCTCTGATTATTGCTTAAATGAAAGAGTTTATAATTCATACAGAACAGATAGACATGCCCTGGAGACTTGACATTGGGGGGCAAAGAACAAATCCTGCACCGAAAGAGCTTCCCTTTAATGGAACAACCGGCTTGGGAGGGGTATAGGTTGGAGTGGCTTTATGCTAGTAAAAATCTTATTGAAGTCAGGGCATGATCCAAAGCCTGTTGAAGTCAATGAGAGTCTTTCTGTTGAGTCCCTAATTTCCTTTGGATGCGATATCTACATCAGAAGAGCAACAGCAGTGCTGATAAATTAGTTTATATTTTATCTGACTTGCTAAAGTGTTAACCATTTCTATTTCTGAAGTGTTCAGCCTAAACCATAGAGATGCTGAGTGTCTTGAACTGACTTCATTTGCAGTAGTGTGTAATCAGTACTGTTCATAACCAAGCCATTCTATCCAAGCAAATACAGTATCTGTTTTATCATAGTACAATGACCAATGAGCTTTTGTCCCCTGCTGGCAGCTCCTGCGGTGAAATCACTTCTTAATGAATAGCATGCTATACAATTAGGTTTAAATTAAAAAAAAAATTAAAAATCTTCCATAAAATCAGTTTCAATCACTTCATTTTATTTCACGCTCCCCCCGGGAGAAGGGATTTATTTCACTGTTGGGTATATAAATATTGACTTGATTTTTTGGAATTGGAGGAATAGACACACAACCAGGTCTCTTATTAGTCCTTATCCAAACATCAGTAAATACTCCCTTTCTGTAATGGCCCCAGTTTGAAGAACTTTACCAAATGCTATTGCTGGGGAAGTGGCAGGAGAGGGAGCACGCAGAAGTGAAGAGGTTTATTTGCTGTAAGGAGAAAGGCCTATTAGTTTTGATGAAGATGTGTAAATTCTCACTTAACACAGAGGGCATTCTGGCACAGGATCTCACTGTAAAATGAGCCATGCTTCCTTTTCATACATGGATAATGCAACAATGCAAGACAAAGAATGAAAATCTAGCACTGTTTTGCTTAAAGTGATTCAGATCAAGCCAATCCAATGCATTATACAGCAGTGTAACTGCCTACTGGATGCCAGAAAATATGGCTGAACTTGGTGGTTAATATCAAATGTCTTAGCATGCAATTTTGCAGCCGGCTGTAAAGTAACAGATCCTAAATGAACTACACATCTTTGTGCTGAAAGTCCATGGAGGATATAAGGGCTGGCTGGGAAATAAGTTCGAACCTCATCCTGAAGATCAGAAGTATTGCTACTAACGCTAACATTTAGCTCAGGTACAGTGCTTTTTATGTGTAAATGGTGAAGGTGTTTACCCAAAGGATAATCACTATCATCATTTTCATTTTATAGATAGGGAAGATGGAGCACAAAGGTGTTGATGTTAGGTCTTCATGCCCATGCAGCAGATTAGTGTCACAACTAGGAACAGTCGCCATGCCTTCTGACTCTCCAGCTACCGCCCTGTCTATTGGATCTCACTGCTTCATGACAGAAAACATTGCAATTAAGAAGCCAAATGGATACCTTATGTTTCAAGTCAACTGACTGCAATTAACTTTTCATCCGGATGTCATTTGGATTTTCTCAAAATTCCCTTCTTTTTTTGGTCAAAACTATTTCATGATTTTTTTTGTTTTTTGCATGAAAAAAAAAACCTAACCATTTTTGCAGATTGTTTTGGTGAACCTGAAACTGTGTTTCTTTGGTTAACAATCTATTTTAATGAAAATTTTCTCCCAGCTCTATTTCAATGGGCATTGGATCAGGTCCTAGCATCTCACCTGGGTCAAGATCTTGCAATGGTTTTGGGGTGGGTGGACAACTCTCATTGTGGCTGTCTACTTGAAGAGTAGTTCTCCTACAGGCAGGTCCTCAAACTTGGCTGCTTGATACTGCATGGTTTTCTTTGAAGCATCTCTAGAAGGACACGATTGTTCTGGTCCCAGTGGCTTATCTCATTCAAGTGAGTGTGCAAACTGGATGGTAATAAATAGGATTATATTATGCTTTAGCATGAACAGTAATACTTATTTCTTTTCCACCTTCTACCATTTAAAACAGTCAGCTCTTCCCTTGATAGGAAGTATAACCCCACCAGTTATCCCTTTTGTACAGGAATATATTTTATTCGGAGCTAAATAAAAGTACCTGGGTTAGTTCTTTTATCTTCAAAGATGCCCTTGGAGCATAACTGCTCCAGGAAGAAAATATGCTAAATTTCTGTAGAAAAAGATTGCTTTACTTGAATAGTACCCAACACAGACATTGATTAGTTCCCACCCAATCGGTGTCCTGTAATCAAATGCTACAGTCATTTGACAACAGCCCTTGGTGTTTGCTGACACATTTCCACGTTGACCTAGCAAACCTTCAGGACTGTGGACGAATTATCAGTTTATGTGAACAACACTTCAGTACCCTACACTTGTTTCAATGAGAGAAGGAAACATGGGTTGTGGTGTCCCTCTATTCATTTCAGAATGTCGTTTAGGATCGTTCTAACTAGCCTTGTCAGGATACGATTTTTATGGGTAAACAGTGAACGTTGTTTTTACCTCACTCACAGACCAACAAAAAAATATTGCCGTCGTTAATAACCAAAATTTATAAGGGGATGTATGAAAAATGATGGCTGACGGAGTATGTGATGATGGGGTAGCAGTCCTAGAGAACTGTGTGGACTATAGTCCGACTGCAACTCCCAGAAACCCCCGGGGACTGGGAACACGAGAAGGCGAAGTGACAAAGCAGATGAGGGAGCCATGGGGGAGTGGAGTGGGCCTGGTGGCAGCTGGCGGCAGACCGACAAGAGTCGTGTTTGTCGCAGCAGGCGCTTACACTGCACAAGCCTGAAACTTTCAATCGATAAAAATCAAAATAAATGCTTAAAGACAAACATTGATTTTATCAATCAAAATTATTAAAAAATAAAAAATGGAATTCTGCCAAGCCTCGGTTTGAATAATGATTGGTTTTAGAGTCCAGAGTTTCAAAGCTGGAACTGCCCTAAAGCAAGGAAATGGGGAGATTTAAACTCCCCAGCCCAGGCCTCTACACCCTGAGCTACAGAGCCATGCCAAATGCAAGAAGTAGGCCCTGCTGGGCTTTGAACCCAGGAGCTCCTGTTTACGAGGCAGGTGCTTTACCTGGCACGTGGTAAAGAGGGGCAGGAAAGCTTCATTTAACAACTTGCCCAGAGGATGGACCCGCTACAGTATGTTCTGCTTTCCAGTAGTGCCCAATACCATCACTCTCCAGAAGAAACCTAAGCTCAGGTGGATGATTTGAACCTATGTCAGAAACAGCTGTCAATGCAACAAAGGGATATATCTGATAGCAGACAGCCTATATACTCATCTAAACATACCATTGTGTTGTCTGGCATGACCTGAGTTGTCCATCTAAGGTGCTTCTTGTTTGTAGCATGGGTTGGCCAACACATATTAAAGCAAAGCCATGAAATTACAATGCAGCTCTTCAAAGTCTTAATAGAAGTGCACAACAAAGCCGTGACCAGCCACCTGTGTTTCCTTAGGGAAAGGAGGCTTGGATGTGTTTCACTGCACTGTGATTTATTTCCATTCCAATGGAAAAAGGCCACGTTAATAATTAACAGGGATTCCAGTCCGCTAGCGACTGCCGTGCTGTCCGGCCCAGTGTGATGCGGCATAGCAGGAATGCACACAAAATCCGTCCTTGCCAGACATGGCATCTCATCAGCGATGGTCAAGAAACAATGGCCCTTAGTGTTCCAGCAAAGAATGTAAAACTTGCTACATCAAATGACTGCATGAGTTCAAACGTGTCACCGCTAGCCTGTGGAACTGCCAGGCCAACTGGAAGGCACAAAATAGGGTATAATTTGTCAAAAAGGCGGCAGAGGGAGGAAAAAAACCACCGGGCAGTAACTCAGATCCATATATGGCTCCTAGCTTACTGTGCAGCTCCTGTATAATCAAAGTTGTCCCTGAGGCACTGTTAATGCGACGCATGCTAGTAGCACATAACAGCACTCTGCACCTCTCAAAAGGGGTTGAACAATGATGCTGGGTATTAAAAAATAGGACTTCATAAGCAATGTTTTGCTCTTTATTCTGAAGAAACCCAAAGCCCTGGATCACACGATGTCATGACGGAAACTAAAAAAGGAGGAAGGAGCATGGGAGTTTTCCTTAAAATATGCAAGTGTTGGCTAAAAATCGATGCCAGGACCTGAATTCTGCACTCAGTTAGACCCCAGTCTTGCAGTGAGCTGATCATAGGCAGTGCCCTCCGCACATGCAAGGTGTCCACTGAAGAACAGCTTGTTTCAGGGTGGCGGCCACTGTGTGTCATTCGGGGAAGAACTTGGTCCATAAACTCTACAGTGAACTCATCAGGACCAGAGCCATTGAAAATGGAAGCTATCAAGCATGCAACTAATGCAGGAGTTTGAAAATCCCAAGGATGGCTGGCTCTAATGAGTGAATCAGTAACACGCAGAAGTGGGTTGCGATAGCATGTGGAACAACAGGCCAGATTCACCACTTGGAGTAAGGAGCGGCACCTGCATTATGGAGATGTGCCTACTTACTCCAGCAGTGAAGCTGGCCCAACATTTTAGAGAGTAATAAAGGAGTGAATGGATCATCCCCCCATCCACCGGCTATAAAGGCTGAGCTCCAGACAGCTGGGGCCTGGTTATCCCATCAGCGTTGGGCATACTCCTCCTGTGAAGCTACTGCACAAAACAGTGAATGACTTTGGCCCCTCAATGTAATAAAGCAATAGCTGGAGAGAGTGGATTGAAGCCCGACGGTGTATAATTGTAAAAACCACACTTGCTGCTCCTTTAGTGACGGCATGATCCATAGCAAAGGCAACAGAAGCTGCTGTGGTAAAACTTAGTGGGGCATATTTTGGTCCCTGTTACAAATGAAAAAATGAAGCTTTTTCTGGTGCTAATGTATCTCTCCCTGGGTTTACCGATGCCTGCTTAGCAACTGTGCTGTACTGTGGATAAAGGACCCTGGGCACCAAATCCTGCAATGACTTGAGCCCCGTGTTAATCCAATTGACTTCAGGGGCCTTAAATCAGCCACTGAAGGAGGTGAAATGGGATGAAGAACGTCTCACCTCTCTGTAGAGGACTCAAATCCAGCCCAGGTTGGCAGAGACCAAAACTAGCTTCCCTGCTCACAACTGTTTAGTGACATGTATGAAATAGAGACCTACATGCACGGATGCAGGATGAAAGTCCCAGTGGAAACAGGTCTAATTCACTACTCCAGGGGGACTGTATGTACTGCACTCACGAGCTAGAAGGATTGTCTATAGAGTAGGGAGGAGACTTCCATCCCAGTGGCTTATTCAATCCTTCCTTTGTGCTGGTCTTGCCAAGGTAGCATATAGGGAGAGCAGCTATGTTCCAGGGTAGTAGTATTTTTTATGCAAAATTTTGTGCAAGCCACTGAACAACCGTCAAAAGGGGCAACAAATGTATCTACACTGGGCTGCATTGGAACCATCAGCCAAGAGGAGCTGAAAGGCTCTTTCTACGACCTCACCTTGTTCTGTGGGATGATGCATGACACAGACTTTTCCTGGGCCTCAGATTTTAGGCTGCCCCCATGCCTTTTGCCTGGTCACACTGCAGATTTAAATCTGAAGAAGGCACTTATCTAAGCTGGAGCTACGCATCTTTATTGTGTGAATTTCAGGGGCAGTAAGTGGTTCAGGACACCATTCAGAATCTGGTCTGAGAGGAGTGACGCAGGTTAAAATGACTGCACCGGGATTCAGCAGGGACCAGGTCTTAGGACTGAGCCAAACTGGAGAAGGGCACGTCAGGGTTAGCTGCTGGAATTCAAGTTCTGCCTTGAGTTGGACATTGCTGGTTGTAGAGCAGAGCAGCAATGCAAATCTTTCCATTGCTCCTGGGCTCCTTCTCTCTCAATCTTCCAAGAGAAACAAGGTTATGACATTTATTATCTTAATAAACACCTTGATGCTTAACCAGATTCCAGGGTATAGCTCCAAAGGAGAAGTGAGGATTAATTTTCCTGGAAGATAACTAAATATGGACAAATATTTTAAATAGGGTGCTTATTCCCCCTGTAATGACGTTTCTTTTTTGAAGGGACACTTTTTTCCAAAATCCAATGCACTCCTCACTGTTTACAGTGTTGTGTGGTGGGTGGGCGATGGTATTTTTTCCCTTCCCTATTTTTTCCTTAGCTCAGCTAGTGAAACGAGAATGGCCCATTTCAGTTTGGCTTTGGGTGAGGTTCAGTTTCTCATGCTCCCCCACCCTGCTAATGAACGTGAGTTAACAATACGGCATTATAAAACCTTTGTAAGTGGCTTTCATTGAAATTTGGGAAACAGGAACCTGTAAAATGTATTTCCATGCTAATTATGCAATGTGTTTCGCTTGTTTATTTGTTTTGCTTCTTTTTAAAGAACAATTTCTACACTCCAAACCTGAATTTACATGGCATTCGGTATTGCTGACGTGGCACGGGTTCTTATTTTGTGTGAAATAATTCACTTCTTCTAACTTCTAAGAAATCAGTCCTGGGAATGCATTCATAATCCCCATCCTACAGATGCTTTATATTTATGCTTAGCTTGATCTTCTGGGAGTTCAAATATTTTATTCAGGCACGTATGTGTAAGATTCTGCAGATCAGGGCCTGAGCCGGTTTCATTTCTGGTTCTAGAGCAGGGGCAGGCAATTATTTTGGGCGGAGGGCTGCTTACTGAGTTTTGGCAAGCCATCGAGGGCCACATGACAGGCAGCCCAAGGCAGATAAATATTAATTTTCTAAATTTTTTAGGGGCCCTGCAGGCCAGATAGAGTGGCCTGACAGGTCGCATCCAGCCCCCGGGCTGCATTTTGCCCACCCCTGTCCTAGGGAAACTGCTGTGGCGCTGAAGAGTTGGGAATGGCTCCATTTTAATAACATGCAAATCATATATGTGCATATGCTTCTACTTCCACTGCTCTTCAATACTTTTTCTCCTCTCTTGCTCTGTCTCTTTGATAGGCTACCTCCCCACCTGGGCTGAAACGCCACCTTTTGTTCTTTTCCTGATGGTGGATTTCTTGGACCGGGAAGGTTTCGTAGAATTGACGCTGACTGGTTTTGGAAGGGTTATATATGCAAATACAGGGCAGGAAGGGGAAGGGTGTGTTTTATGCTTTAAAGACCTCTCAGTGACTAAGAACATAACCCTGATCCCAAAACTTAAAACAGGTCCCTGCACGAATGCTGCAATCGACCTGCGCTAATGAAATTGCATTGGGTTAAGGCTGAACTTGCTCATTTCTTCCCAATTATCCAGATGTAGAGGCGCATGCACATACTTCTGTTTGCATGTCTGTACATTTCTCTTAGTCACATATACCATCTCCTCTACCTTGTGTACAAGAACAAAGAAATGTGAAATCATCCAACTTATCCAGCAAGTAGCTGGATCCACTGTGCTTGTGATTTTTCATTGCTCAGGACTTTATCCCATGAAACAAACAAGGAAATTAAATGCCAAGACTTCAGAGGAAAGGTATTCTAGGTTTTTTATGCCTACAGAAGTTGGATGAGGCCAAAGCAAGATTCCAAGAAGCAACCGTAGCTCCGCCAAAGTGCAGGCAGACATTAAGGAGGAAAAGTCCAAAACAATGTGTTGGAATATGGTGGGGAAAGGATGAGTTATGGCAGAAACCATGGTTTTGGGCCACACGATGAGGTCTTTATTTAAGCAAAGCTTCCATCACCTGATTATGGTCCCTGGAACCCAGCACCTGGCATTTCCTGACCTGCACGCAGTGTCACGTGTCTCCTACAAACCCGCCATTCAGCCACCCTGCAAGCAGGCCGCCCATCCCTGATGGAAACACTGTTGGGGCTGACTATTTTCAAAGGATCCGACCACCCCGAACAGCCACCCGGCAGCTGTGAGTTGGGCCGCTCTGCAAGACCCTCCTGAGGGTATCACCCAAGGAGTTTGGAAAAGGGCAGCGGCAGACAGCTCCGCATCCTGCAGGACCTGCCCGGTGCTGTACAGCTGGCGGTAGGAGGCATCCCATCTTCTGTGCTGAGCCATCACCGGTAGCTGCTTTCTAGCAGAACTGAGATGTGTGCCGGTGCCCTCCCTCCCCCCGCCCTTCGGGAGCCCCTGTCCCTGCCCCCCGGCCGGCCGCAGCCTGGACCTGCCCCCGGGAGGCCGGTCCTCAGCCGACTGTTTGCTGAAACCGGACACCTGGCGCCCTGCAGCCAACGCAGAGTCCCCGGCCGCCGCTATTTAAAAGCACCGGGGCAGCCCTTACGATTTCCCCCCGCTCTGCGC
>NW_017728925.1:9158142-9159247 GCF_001723895.1 Crocodylus porosus
TCCCGGCCCGCCCGTGGTGCCCGGGGCAGGCGCCCGGAGGCCGCACCGCGCCGCGCAGTAAGTGCCCGGGCCGGGAGCAAACGTCTGTCCGCTCCGCTGAGCGCGCTAAAGCGGAGCGCTTCTCCCGCCGCGTCCCCTCGGGCTATGGCAACGTTTCCGAGGGATCTTCTGAGGGAAGGGGACAGTGCCCCCCCGCCCGCCCCTGCACCGGGGCGTCTGGGGGTGGGGGTCGCGCGGGACAGAGCTCCCAGCGCCGCAGCCACCTGCCCCGTCAGCTGCCAGCGAGCCCGAGCCGAGGAGGCGGGCAGCAGCGGGGGAGGGATCAGTCTCTCGCTCACACCCCCGGCAGCCGGGCAGAAGCCTTCGACGGCGCTTCGCTTTGTGTCTCTCGCCGGCTGCTGCCGCGCTGCCCGGGGCGGGGGGCTCCCGCAGGTTTGCAGCCCAGGTGCGAGCCCCCGGGCCGGCCGGCTCCGCTCCCCCGGGACAGCGGCGGGGGCTCCCGGGCTGCCGCTGCCGGTGCGTGGCTTCAGCGGGGCGGAGGAGGGCAGCAGCGAGAGGCATCCCTGAACTCGTTTTCAATTCTCCAAATCTGCCTTTTTTTCCCTCCTTCTTCTTCTCCCCCCCCCCCTCTCCTGTGGCCAGGGAGTGAGCTGTCAATGGGCCCTGAGCTGTTAGGGGTGGGAAAAAAAAAAAACCAAAAAAAAAAAAAAAAAAAAAAAAAGCCCTTTCAGCCAAAGGACTTTGGAAATAAGGGACCGCAGAAATTGCACTCAGGAGAAAAAAAGAAAAGAAAGACATCCCGCCGGCATGGGCCAGCCTCTCCTCCCAGCTTGTGCTTTGTGTTGTGTCTCCTTTTCCCCAAGGTAATTGCCGCCTGCCGAGAGGGAGTTAAATGGGATTAAAAGCCCCGTGCGAGCCAAAGGCCCCAGAAGAGAAGGAGGAAGGAGGTGGCCGCCCGGGCCGGGGGGTGTCTCTGGCACGGCCGAGCCCCGCGGAGAGCCAGAGGAGGATGCGCCCGCAGCCCGGCCGGCTCCCCGCGGTCTGATGGGTCCCCGCCACGCGCGCCCGGCGGAGACAATGCACTAGCGTGATGGAGCCGGGAGCG
>NW_017728925.1:9159456-9163285 GCF_001723895.1 Crocodylus porosus
CGCGGGCCCCCGAGCGGGGGAGCCGCGGCCGGGGGTCTCCGCTCCGCGCGGCCGGGGCGAGGAGGGGTTAAGGCGCTGGTTGCGTTGTCGGATGTGATGATGATTTACAGACACTCCCTTGGCGCGGCCGGGAGCCTCTCGCCTGGGCAGAGCCGTGTGCGGATCCCGGTGCCCCGGCCAGGCCGGGCGGGTGCGTGCGAGCCCCCCCGGGCTGCACCCTGCGCCAGCTCGCAGCTTGCGGGCGCCCCGGAGAGGGAGGGGGCTCAGCCCCGGCGGGGGGAGATGGGGTGCTTGCCCCGCAGGCTCCCCTCGCCCCCGTGCTTCTGCGCTGAATTGTAAATGTTCCCTCTGGGCCCAGAGCTGGCTGGAGCTGCGGGTGCCTGGCCGTCTCCCAAGCGCACCCTCTGCCTCGTGCTGGGCGTGGGTTTGAGCGAAGCATCCTCTGGGCGCGGGGCTGAGCTGCCTGCCAGGAGTGGAGGAGCGGGGGGTGGTTAGCCAGGGCTGGCTGGACGGACCCGCTGTGACAAGGCGAAGGCAAAAGGCCTCGGGGGTGGAAGGAGGCAAGGTCACTGCTCCGGGCTGGAGCTTGTCAGCGTGCTAGGGGAGCGCCCTTAATGGGGGCAGAAAGATGCTCCTGGAGCCCAAAGCAGGATCCAGATACCACTGAGGAAGCAGGTAGTCAGTCAGGAACCCAGAAGCGGGTTCAGGGGACTGCAGCGTGGTGGCTCCCCGAGCGGCGCACCCGGCACTCCGACTCTAGTCTCTGACGGGCCCGGGACAGCCTGTGCACACCCTGAGATAGCGTGAGACTCCAGCCTGGTCCTGTGACATTGTCTCAGCTTCTGTCCTTCCCGGCAAATTGCATGTGTATGTGCGGCTGTGTGTCATTTTTTGGTCAAATTATCTTTTTTTAGCGAAATACCTTGCGAACACATTGCTGCTTCTTTCTCTCCTCAGCAGAGGTCGCTTGCCACCCTTCACATTCTCCCCCGATTTTTATTTGTCCGTGTTTATGTGCACTCAGAGAAGGCTGCAACTAAAATATGCCATTTCCGCTGCTCCCTGTATGTATTGAGGCCTCTTGTCTTAGCAAGTATCCCCTCCCCCTGAGCATGCTTGTGTCTTTATCAAGGCACGGTACTGACTGCACGCTCATTCATTCACATCACAGCGCTGCTCTACAGTGGGATGGGTTTTGTGCACCCACACACTGTGCGGCTGATACCAGTGCAGCCCAGTGCCCCTAAAGCACCCCTTGCAGAGTGGCCAGGGGTCTTGTCAGCAGCGGGGGAGGCAGTTATGGCAGATGGAGTCTGGAGGACTAGCTCAGCCAGCACCTATGCTATAGAGAAACAATTCCCCGGGTGGAGCTGAAGGCTGCATCCCAGCCCCGATAACCAAAGCTTGTAAAATCATGAGGACATCCAGCATCATCGCAGGCTTTACAAGCTTAAGGGGCTCCTTTTGATGGTGTGTTGCAATGGCTTTTCAATGTACACCAGCTCTCTGAAGCCACAGAGCCAGTTTGCATACTCTGCCGCTGATTGATTATGACTGTGTCCAGGCCATGAGAATTGCATGGTCCTCAGCCATTTGCTTGATTGGACCCACGTTGCACAAGTGCCAACTAATGACGATGGAGGAGGATTGCCTAATGTTTCCGGAGGCCTCTGCTGCCTGCCTGCTCTCTGTCCCGGCACTTCTGCACTGGCATCTTGGAGACACGCTTCTTTGTACTTGCTCACATCTGCTGGCTCTTCGTGTGCCAAACAAGAATACCTCAAGACTGACGTACAGTATTTACCTGCAGCCCTGGCTGCCACCAAGGCAGACTGTAATGCATCAATTACTAAGGAAGCCTAGAAAGCCCATTTTGGGTGCCAGCTTATATGTAGCAGGAAATTACTGCCCCCAG
Organism: Crocodylus porosus; assembly: GCF_001723895.1. Lineage (NCBI taxonomy): Eukaryota > Metazoa > Chordata > Crocodylia > Crocodylidae > Crocodylus > Crocodylus porosus. The sequence continues at coordinate 9,161,372 of NW_017728925.1, forward strand.
CATTTTATGCAGGCAATTCTGTGATAAATTATGGCAAAACTGGACAGACTGAACAACAGGAGTAACACGCTGAGCCTGAGTGGAGAGTGTTCACTGGCAGTTTGAGATAGTCAGGGAGGCGTGAGATCTATCTCTGCAGGTTTTTATATGGGACCGGGTATGGGAGTGGCCTCAGGGTAGGATGGACGTTCAGAAGAACAGCACATTAGGCAGGGATTTCAGAAATCAGAGCTTGCTTCCCAAGTTGGCTGTGTCCCTGTGCTCAAATCATCCAGTCTCCCCTCTACCTTTATTCCCTCTCCATAAAAGGTGGGGAAGAGCTCCCTATAACACAGGGGCATCGTTGCAGTTGTGCGTGGATAGCTGTGAGATGCTCACTTACTGGATGACTATAAATGCCAAGTGAAAGTGCTCAGGGAAAGAGGGTGGAAAGATTCTGTGCACACTTTATTTCACTGTGCTACACATGGTGGGGGCACAGCTATACATGACAAGCATTTATTTAGGTGAAAATGAGAACAAATAGGAATTCTGTATGCTTCTATCAAAGTCCATTCACAAAGTCAGGGAGCAAAGAAAGCTGTTGGAAGAACAGAAGTGAGATGACAGAACACACTTAGCACTCAAGGGCTCTGGTTACATAATTTAGAGCCCAAAAGCAATGGTCTTGTTTTATGATGTCAAGTCACACAGTAGCAAAGTCAATAGCCCAGGGAGGTAATAATGCTGAGCAAAGAGGAGCTCAAATAAAAAGGCAGCAGCAGACGAGCCCATGTCTGAAACTTATTTGCTGATCATCTAAACGGCATTTGAGCTTCAACAAAATTAATCTGCCCTGCCTGCATGCGGGAGCTCAGAAAACAGGTTATCCTTCAAGTCAGCTGCACGTAAAGAGTTCAGCACTGTCCGTATCTGCTCCACATGCCTAGGAACCTCAAACTCAATGGTAAGGGCAAAAAACAAAATCTTGAGGAAACAGCATGTGCTCTTACTCCAAAAAAAAATCACCTCTGCTACACAGAATGTCCCCAAGTCTCTGAAATATAAGAGCACCAACATTAAGGGATGTACCAATCCTGGCCTGTCAAGAAAGCAAAGCTCAGGTTTGAAATACGAAATATCCTTGGAGCAAGTGGTTCAAATCCCATCTGAATCAACTCAGCCCCACAACTGCAGCCTCTGGGTGAGATGTTAAAATAGATGGTCCTGCGTGCTATGTGTGGATGGTAGCTAGCTTAAACTGTAAAAGAACGATGCACAGCTGACATGTCTTCTTCACTGTCTGTGTACTGCATGTGTGCCACATTGTGTACCAAAGAAAGCTGCTGTGCATGCTGTTTAAATAGCACCTAAATGGGAGCTGCAGAGGAAACAAGTAAGATACCCTTTTGCAGAATGGTTGATAACTATGCCTTCGGGAAAGCAAAGCATCTTTGCAGTGCTTGGGATCTGCTGAAATGCTCTTGCCAGCGTCCAAGGCCCACTCGCGTGTGAACTTGATTCTTGTCTTTCATCGTACTCCGTTAGATCACTCTTCCGCTGGGCCGGGGGGGAAGGTGGCACCCCTTAAAGGAAGGGCAGCCTTTGGGTCCATGATAACTAGATAAATATTGCCAAAGCTCTGAAAGGACTTCACAGACAGCGTTAACTGCATTTTCATTCTGAATTAAAATTAGATTTGGTGGAAAGCTCAAGAAACCCTGGGAAGTGTTGTGCTATATTTCATAGATTTCATAGATTTCATAGACATTAGGGCTGGAAGGGACCTCAGGAGATCATCGAGTCCAGCCCCCTGCCCAAAGGGCAGGAAGTCAGCTGGGGTCATAGGTTCCCGGCAAGATAAGCATCCAATTTACTCTTGAAGGTGTTCAATGTAGGTGCTTGAACCACCTCCGCTGGCAGACTGTTCCAGAC
>NW_017728925.1:9163385-9168303 GCF_001723895.1 Crocodylus porosus
GCTGAGTGATCTTCCCACGAGATGTCCGGGTAATTGAAGTCACCCATGACAACCAAGGTCCTGGAGCAAGCGGCCTCAGTCAGTTTCCGGGCGAACTCCTGGTCAAGCTCAGGACTTTGAGTGGGAGGTCTGTAGTAGACTCCCACCGTTGTGTCCCACAACGTTGTATCACACAAGCATTCAAAACCATGTGGTGGGGAGGAGCGATGGGGCTCCAGATCATCCACGGCATGAGTTTCTGCCTGGCCTGATTTCTCACCCACGCTATTGTTTTACCCAGAGATGCTGGAAAAAGAGCCTTTCCAGACAGTTTCTCTTGGTACTCCTTGCAGCGTGCTGCCAGTAGTTAGCTGACATCATAAGAACATAAAAAATGCTATTTACTGGGTCAGACCATAGGTCCATCTTACCCAGTATCCTTTGTCACACAGTGGCAGAGGGTAGATGCTCAAAGGGAGAGTGAACTGGGTATGACCGGGGGGTTTTTCCACTGTTCTTCTCTCACATACAGCCTCTAGTATTTTAGGTCTAGGAAGCTTTGATTCAGAGGCTACATCCCTAACTCCCGTGCTCAGTAGCTAGTGATGCCCCTTCCCTCCAACAATGTGTCCAATCCCTTTTTGAATCTGCCTAAATTTTCAGCTTCCACAGCATCTGGTAGCAATGAGTTCCACACTTTAACTACACACATGCCCCTACACTGCTGTTGTTACTGCACCATCATTTAGTACAGGCAGTCCTCACCTTAAGATGCTTCGAGTTACAATGGACAGCGCTTACGTCGTTTATAAATTGACACCCTGTTTCAACTTTCTGACGTCAGCTTTGACTTTACAACGCTTGATCTGGTGCCAGGCCACACCAGCGAACAAGTTCACTGCATCGCCAGTCTCCCTGGAGAACATCTGTCCAAACTTCCTTGGACACTTTCTTTAAGAAAGCAGACAAGAGTTCAGAAAAACCTGCAGCCAAGACTCCTGAGAAGACTCCAGCCAATAGCCCTTCAACAAGTCCAAACAAGAGCCCTTCAAAAAGTTCAGCAGTCACCTCAAAGAAGTCCTTCCAAATCAATATGATTGCTATTTACAATATAAATACATTAATGCAGCTATATTACTCATCTGTCATTGATTGAGTACAAAATTCTGGGCTATTTTTGGTGAAAACATTGGTTAACATGTTGGTATAAATGTTGGAAAACATTTATAACATTGGTTCCTATGGGAAAATCAGTTCTGAGTTACGATGTTGTGACTTAAGAAACAATTTTCAGAAACCAGTTGTGTTGTAAGTCCGAGGACTGCCTGGACTTCCTTTTGGAAGTACTAAATGATGTGCAGTAACAGCCCGGACTGAGCCATGCCAGCAGTGCAGGAAGCAACTTGCTGTACCGAAGGAGTGCATTGCTATGACGATGTAGTGGCAGCATCATGGTTTTTGCCCGCGGACGCTATGTTGCTGTAGCACATTGCTATGGCTCCATAGCGTTGTGTGTAGACGCACCCACCGAGTGAAAAGGAACTTCCTTTTGTTAATTTTAAACTTAACTACCTACTAGTTTCATTTTGTGTTCTTATGTTGCGAGAGAGAGTAAATAATAAATCCTTATGTATTGTCTTTCTGCAAGTTAGCGGGCACATCTGCCCGTCACGGGAATGGTGCAGTAGGCTAATTCTACAGCACATTAGCACAGCACAGAAAAAAGATCTAGTGTGCAGTAGAATGAGTCTAGTGTGCATTAGCATCACTTAAAAAGCACGCGCTGGCGCTAATGCACAGTAATGCCGAGTATGGCGCATTAAGCTACTACCTGTAATTACAGGTACTAAACTTAATGCACCATACTTACGACACATTTATGAATGTGTAGATGTGCCCGGTATTTTGTAAACCCTTATCACATGCTCCTTTAATTGTCTCTTTTCTAAACTGAATAAGCCTGGCCTCTTCGGTCTCTCATGCCACTAATCACCCTCGTTGCCCTTCTGTGGACCTTCTCTAGTTCTTCTATATATGTGTTTTTGACCATTTGTTCTTCCTTGAAATAAACCTTTTCTTTGGCTGGGTTGGGTTGGGAGGGGTGTTTGTTTCTTTACTCAAGAGCCTGTGGTGAACCCTGATTTCTGGGCAAATTAATAGCCTGGCCATGCCCATTCAGCAGTGGGGGAATGCTAAGCTTGCACAAGTCCAGGGTGTATCTCTGGGAGCGCTCGACACTTCAGGGTTTTGTCACAGTACCTGTCTCGGGGCAAATTGAATGCTATGTCACTAGCCTTTCAAAAAAGCCACTTGCCCCCAACACTTGGTTGTCATTACATAAATGATCAGATGAATATTGGTTGGGTTAGGGTTGTAAGACAGAATGCTAGCAAGGGAGAATGGGGTGTTCGTAAGTCGATGTATGTAGGCTGAGATTTTCAGTTCTAACCAGATAAAGTTTAGGCGCTTAAGTGTGCGTGTGTCTGTCTTCTGACAGACTGATGGAAACACTGATTTAGTCCTTTTGAAGAACAGTTCTCAACAGCCAGATTTCTGCCTAGCCCTTAGTGCAGCAGACGTCACTGCTCCAAAGGGCTGAAAGGGAACTGGATATTTTGTTCTGCAAAAATTTTTAAAATTAAAATAATAAGAATTATAATTCTCAGACTATAGCAAGACAAAAAGTCAATCTGAAAACATTTTCTAAACATACAAACCAAAGACCGATAGTTTGGGTTACTTCAAATATTGGTAATTATTATCTTTTTTCACCTTCAATTTTTTTTTTTTTTAGTGTAAATGTACCAATTTTTTTTAACATAATGTCTTCTTGATTCGGAAAAATGGAACTTTTTATTTAAATTGCAATGGAAATTTTGGACCATTTCAGAATTTTGTTCCAAGACTCTGTTTGAGTTGAGGAAATTTGTTGAAACCGAGCACATTTTACACATAGTTTTGGTTTTAACAAATCAGCATTTTCTGTTGATAAATTCCCAAACACATCTGCTCTTAAGTGGTCAGACCATCTTTTTTAGCGGTGCCATTGTCCTCGCTGTAGCAATGCATTGTTATATTGCAGTATCCAGGAGGTACAAAGAATCAGTAGTGATCAAACAGTTGCTGCATGCTTTTTTTTTTGCCCTTCAGACAGTTGCCTTCTACATGGCACCTACTAGTACGGGTTCTTCAGAAAGGGAGATGATGTTACACAGACTGCACAGAGAGACACGACTAGCTCCTCTCTTGGCTCTAGGGGCCCGTCAGACTGTTACTTTGAGAGTTTGATCTTTAACCTTTGTTGCAAAAGTGATGACTGGCTGCGATGATCTGACACACCACTAAATCACAATTTCCCTTGTCTTTAATGGGGATAGTGGCAGATGCAAGTCACTCCTGTTCAGAGTCCAGCACAAGGCCCACAATCCTCTTTAAATCCTGAAAGCAGAACATAAATGGTTCATAGGTCTTGGGGTGTGTTTTTCACCTGGTTTTTGTAAAGGTTTGCAAAAACCAAATAAGGCGCCTTTGGTTGTTTCTTATGGCTGCAGCATACTCAGCACTCACAGTTAAACTACTGAAGCCATTACCTAGCTTGCTGACCAGTATTGTTTTGCTATCCACCCTGTTTGACTGGATCCATCTGCTATCTCTTGACTTTTACTTTGATCTTAAGCTCTTTGGACCAAGGATCAGTTTTCTGTCCTGTCTTTGCACAGTGATTGATACCCAGGGGGTGGTATGGGCCTCGACTTGGGTTCCTATGCACCGGCACAATATAAATGATAATCACTCACAGCGGGGTAACTGTTGTGAAAGACACTATGAACAGCACTAGTGGTGGGATGAAGTGGAGATACTGGGAAAAGGTGGGCTTGATAACTCTATATAAGGAGAATTTTTTTCTCTTTATTACTGCTAGTCAGATTGCTTATGCAATCCTGTCACCAGAGTTGTAACGGAAAAAAGCTCACGTTATAAAAAAACCTGCAATAATTAACAGCCCCCATCAGTCACAGATCTGCCATTTGGAAGCGGCTTTCACTTTTTCCATTAAGTTGGTCTATTTTGCCAAAGTGCTTTTCTTCAGTGTTTTGGCACTTGTCCCTGCTTCAGTCTTGTACAGTATTGGCTAAGGAGTGCGGCAGTAAGTCCAGTGCCAGCTGGATCCTGTGCTGTGAATCCATCCCCCCAGTCACTGTCTCAAATGGAATTACATGGGAGATCTCCCCTAAAGCCCACTCCCCTGCCTGGGTTGGTCAATTGGAAAGCGAGGAAAATTGGAAGCAAGTTGTTAGTATGCGTATCCGTGGGGTTCCCCGCACCTCTGCCTCTTGCGATGTTAGCAGACTTCAGCTTGCTGTGCTGTGACTTGTGGCTGGATTGTAGCCTGCTGAGCACTCTAAAAGCAATCGTGTTTGTTCTGTCCTGTGTATAGATCCAGAGGCTTCATCCTTCTTAGGAAACATGGTCTTAACCCATGGGATGTCATTTGGTAGGTCAAAGGACTTATCACTGGAGTGAGGGCAAGGTGGTCATACTCTTCATGCAAGTTAGCGGGGGAGGTAAATCACGGGTCCCCATAGTCTGAATTTGACCTGCCAACATGTGTGGAAGCTACAAACTGTCTTATCTTTGCCAAAATTTTACCTCCTGTTAGGGGAGATGCATGTGCCACTCAGGCTAAAGGATTTTTCAGCTTGCACATCTTGGATGTGTCTGCTCAGCTAGCATGTTTAGTCACATCTGAGTTTAACAAGAGTTTGTTTTGGTACAGAGCCGCAGGAATGAGGATCGTGTTTGTGAGCTGGGTGCTGCCCCTTTTAGAATTATAGGAATGTAGGGATGGAGACTTACCGTATTTTTCGGACCATAAGACGCACTTTTTTCCCCCCAAAAGTGGGGGGAAAACGAGGGTGCGTCTTATGGTCCGAAGGTG
>NW_017728925.1:9168505-9196484 GCF_001723895.1 Crocodylus porosus
ACTGGGTGCGTCTTATGGTCAGGTGCGTCTTATGGTCCGAAAAATATGGTATTTTCTTCTCCACCCCCACCCCATTTTAAAGCAGAATTAAGTACAACTTGGAAGGGGTAACAGGTCTCCCAGATGCAGCTGCTTATGCTAAAACCCAGAGGGTACATCTACACATGCAATTAATTCAAAGCAATAAGCTCAGGAGCAGTTTGAGCCAGAGTAAAGTACTCCTGGGCACAGCATCTACACATGCTCCCAGAACAGCAGCAATTTGAGCCAGGGTGGAGCAGTTTATGCCAGGGCTGGGAGCATGGCAGGGTATCCCCAGACTCTGAGTGGTAGTGTTGGGAGGTGTCGGGACTGGCTGGGGTGCAAGGGTGCTTGCAAACGCGGAGCCGTGTGGCTAGGCGGCAAGCAGGAGTCTGGCCCCCTGCTGGCTGGACCGACCGGGCATAATTTCTGCCCATGGTCAGAGTCTACACGTGCATTTAATTGCACATTGCACCATTACTATCACAGACAGTACTTTCTTACAGCAGCATCGATTAGTTTACTGCGGCCTAATAGCGTACCATGTGTAGACGATGATGTTTTACTCTGCAGCTAATTAGTCTGCTCTGCAGTGAAGCATATGTGTAGACATGGCCACAGAGATTTAAATCACTTCTATTGCATAGCGGAGCCAGAAAGCAGTCAGATATCTCCACTGGGAATTCCTTTGACATAGGGAGAGCTCCCTGGCTAGTATATTGCTAACATCATGGTGGAGCAAGAGGATGTGGCTACAGTGTACTGTGCTTTGGCTAGTCCAGGCTACCAGATGGCCCATTCGGACCTAAGTTACAGAAGCCTACAAGCTTTTGGAGGGCACAACTCAGAATCAGGCTGGTAGGGACTGCAAAAGAAGGTTATAGTCCATGTACTCCATTTCCCAGCCAACATAGGATTATTCCTCCAGTCTTGAAGTATAGCAAGTAATGGGATTCATGCATGGATTTCTCTACTATTGCCATTAGGCCAGATTCTCCAGCTGCTGTAAATCATTGTCATTTCATTGTAGCCAATGGAGTCACAGTGAGGAGTTGGCCCAACACACACAAAAATCACTATGTACAATCTCTTGTGCAAGAGTTGAAACTCAAAGGCAGGAGAAAACTAAAATACTGAGCTATACAATTAGCTGAATTTGCCAGATCTGGACAGGGTGTAAGTCATCTCTCACTCCCACCACCCCCGCTCCTCCTAACTACAATATTGGTCTGTCTGAAATGAAGTCGTAACCGATGAACGATCCATGGTTTTTCTTCCTCTGGTAGAGGATTTTGTTTAGTTTACATTTTTGCCTGGGCTCCTCCAGCTGCCTAATGGCCTTGCTACTTCAATCAGGCTATTAAATCTCCTCTTTAGAAGCTGAGAGAATCTAATCTCATAACTTTCCTCTGACAGTTTTAAGTGAACTTAACCAAGGAGTTTCTTATGCTTTTCATTATTTTGATACAGATCAAGGAATTTGTGGGGCAAGGGGTGGTTTTAACTACATTTTCTGGTATAGTCTTTCCTTCTAGCTATCATTTGCACTAGCACCCAGTAGCTTAAAGTTTACCTAATGGAAAGGTTTGCCAAATGCAGTCTCACAGGTGTGAAACACAATCTTCCAGAGAGCTGCCTCCATGTAGCTTGAAACGCCTCAAATCCTGTGTGGGGCTTTTTGTTTTTGGTTTTCCACTGGTAAGGAGGATTTCCCTACACATCGAACTAATGAGAAACACATTAGTGGCAATGCTCCAACTCGGCTGGGTATCGGAGGGTCAACATGCTGTTGCCTCTCCTTGTTTCCCTTCTTTCCAAGAAAATAAATCAATTCAGACAGGATTTGTCAAAAAAAAAAAGGTTCTAAATGAGTGAGCGAGCAGTAGGCTTCCCATTTTGTTTGCCCAGATATAAAAGGTAGCTTACATGTTGCTTGCGATACAGCATCCTATTCCATCCACAAGCACATTCTTGTCATGGCTCTCCTTTCTCCTCACTTGAAATTATTTTTCCAGCCTCTTGAATTCTGGGGTTTTATCCCGGACAGCACGGGAACTAGCAAAAGGCTTTGGTGGAGAAGTGATGAGTGGAGACTGTGACTGCTGTGTCTCAGAGCAGTGGTCTGGTCCTGATTCATTGCCCAATCATGAAAGTCAAAGGAAACCCTTCTGCTGTAATCATCTGGCTTTCAACCAGGCTGTCAAGTGCCAGTGTGATGTTCCAGTAAAAAGCAAGCAGTCATTTCTGTTAGGTTCCTGCTCTAGGCCCCCTGGCAGTCAGTGGGAACACCAATCCTGCGTCCACTTGGTTTTGAGTGATTCCTTATGCAGCACAAAGCCTTTAGCAGTCAGAGGCAGAAAATGCATTTTAATTATAACTATGGTTAAAAAAAAAAGAACTGACCCTTTTTCTTCTTTTCCAATTTTTAGGGGCTCCCTCTTTCTCTGGACCATTTTATATTTTACCTGTTTCCTGGGAGTCACACAGGGAAGTCCTGAAGGTAAATTATACTTACTTATTTATTCATTCATTCATCCCCCCTTCCCTAAAAAGGAATGGTGTAAAGGAATTATAACCATAACTAAGGCATTTGGTTTCAGTCGAAGGAACTTCTAATCAAGATCCCAGTGTGCAGAACTTAATGAGTTTGCTGCTGAGGATTTAATTATTGGCCTGTGTCAGCTATACAGATAATATACATGATAGTCAGAGCCTGATTTTTAAAGGCATTTAAAACTCCCTAAAGATATAGATTGGTGTCTAGTGGTATTTGAGGAAAAGCTCCCATGTGCCAAACTCCTTAGACAATCCCAGTAGACATCTCCCTGCATCTACTGGCATTGAAATGCCTTTAAAAATTGGCCCATTGAGCCTTTCATCTAATGGCTTTGGTCACAAACAAATTAAGCATCCATTGGAGGATGGTAAGTACGACCAACCTGGTTGTACAGACAAGGAACCAGAGTCAGAGAATAGGAAGGGACTTGTCCAAGAAACTTGTCCAGGTTTGAGAAGCATACCGTGAAATTGCTTGCTGTTCAGATAAGTGAAAGCTTGCACTTTTGTGCTTCTTGAGGTACATCAAGCGACGTTACTTGCATGAGATGATGCTGATGGTGCAGTGTAACCCTGATGTTCTCCAAAGCTGTGACAGGTGATTTATTGTTGAGGCCAAGAGTACTAGTCTAGTGCATCCAAACCCGGGCTCTCACTTGCCAAAGTGCATCCCAGGGTATGATTCAACTTATAGCCAGGCATTGGCAGGGACGTAGGTACATCTGGTTTTCATCTCCTTGTTCACACTGGGTCATGCCTTTTCTTCTTTGGTTTAATCTAATTCCTCACCCTTCATAGTTGCATTTGCCCTTCACTTGGGAAAACATGCAGTTTCCTTTAAGGTACCATTGCACACACAGAATGATGCAGAAGATGATGTTTAAACTATGCTTTCCCGTGAGGAAGCAATTGCCCAGCGATCATGTGCAGGACTACAGTCATTCCTGGTGACTTTATTGTGTACAGGGTATGAGTTGTGTTAGAAGCAGATGCAATACTTAGTATAAAAATGTGCGTATTGATCACTGGTCAGAATCGCTGGAGAATCTGGTCACCGTCACCTACACCTCCATGCAACCCAATTTCCTTTTGATTTTCCCCTTTATGTTTCAGTGACTTCCTCCGTTTCTGCTACAGAGAGGGTTCATTTGGGGATGGGAAGAAAAATTCAAATGATTCATGACCAGCTTGGGCTGCTACTGAAGCCCATGCAGGTCTTTTATTTGACTTCACTGTCATGAGAGGGGCTTGTAAATTGGACATGCTACATTTTCACATTTGTTTTCAAGAGATGGGTTTGTTTGCTTTTGTATTTCTCTATCCTAGCTGATCATTCTTTAGAATAACTAGTAACCCAGCCAGGAAGCTAGGAATTTCCCTGGTTGATGTTGATAAAAATATTTCTGTGTCCACAGCTGGATGGTAGAAACTGAACACCTCTCCAACATCTGTTTGTCAGGGAGCCACCTCCTGTATCTTAAAAATAGCAACACCTCCTCCACATGATTTAGTCGGAGTGCAGGCTGGAATGGAATAACTTCCTCTGCAATCAGTAGGCAATAATAAGTGAACTAGCAGACTCCAGGCCTCTTAGGCTTCAAAACATGAAGGAAAAATAAAAAGTTGGTCCAAACTCAGCTGTACAGCAGCCCATGGAGCAGTTTTTGCAGAACAAAAAAAAAAAGACCTGCCCCTGCCATCAGCAATTTCAAAAAATGTAATATTTTCCAAATTCTGCTTCTATGCAGAGGAGGTGAACATCTGGCTGAATCACTTAGTCAAGCAGTTTTCGGACTGCGTTTTATGTTCAATGGTAAAAGAAGAACAAATCCTGTGTTTTAGCTCTTTTCAAATAGGCTTTTAACGCTCTGTTTTTGGAGTCGTGTTTATTGATCGTTTAACTCCCAGGATCACTATGGGATGTTGAAATGTTTTTGGCTCCTGCCATTCACATAAAATAAATTGTTTCATTTTGCTCACAGAAGAAGTCTTCCACTGTGTGCAATGACGCAGTGGAAATCCTGCCACTGTGGTGTCATTTCTCTCCCGAGAACATCCAGCACGGCTGGCAGAGAAGAGAAGGATTGTTTCCTAACAACCAAAGGGAAAGCTGCTTCTGGCATTTGGATGCCCACGTTAAACTTTTAGGGGAGGCTCATGTTGCAAGCAAATATCGTTATTTTAGGATATATTATTACTCGAGAATATAATGGTGGGATTTGCAAAACTCATGTAAATTTCAATGCTGATTTGAAGGGAAATAGACTTAGGCCAAAGCTGTGTGTTTTTGCAAATCCCATCATTATAGATAATGGGGGATGAGGGGTACCCCATACATTGGAAAGCAATGAAGTGCTACATAGAGGTTACAGATTCAAAGGCCAATAGACCAGGTAAAGAACAGGTATAAATCCAGCTGAGGATCTTAGCAAAAGCTTTTGAAATTAGAAGTTTATTCAACTAAATATTGGATATAGGCACTAGATCTCAGCCAGTAGGATCCAGTAAATTAAGACTGATTTCTCTCCTGCTTTTTGGCTTTGTGTTTTGGTTTGTTATAAAGTTGACATGAGGGGAACAAGTTAAACAGTTAGCGATCCTTTCTTTCAGGGTTGTGATAATTCAGCAATCTCTTCTGCTTATCACTTTATACATTATATAAAAATTCTCCCTCAGCTCCATCACACACTGTGTGGAAAACACAGTTGGTTTCAAAGGGCTTGGAAATGGACAGCTTTAGGCAATTTATTTTAAAGCAGTATGTCTTGATGAAGTACCTTAAGAGGGAAAAGGCTTTGATAAACATATAACCAGTTAAAGAAGTCAAAGTTGTCACTTGGTCATCTTTCATTCTGCATTAGCTGATGATGTCTCATGACCAGGGGTCCTGGTTTTCCATGATAAAAAAAATCATAAAGTCTCTGATAAAAAATTGCAAATTCTCTGATAAAAATCCCCAAATCCGTGGTTAAAATGAAATGCCCCCCATAGCACTTCTGATGTCCCTCACTCCCCCCCACAACCCCCCACCTCTGCTTGTGCCCCTTGCCCCCCACCCACAGCCCCTGCCCCCCAGCTCTGCTGGAGGGGGCCCCCAGCTGCCAGGGCTATGGGCCAGGGCCACAGGTCCGCAGCCCCCTGCCCCTAGCAGAAGGCAGCGCTGCTACAGCAGGAGCATGAGCCGGCTCCCCAGCCGCGGCAGGCGCAGGCAGGGCCGGCTCCCAGTGACAGCGTGCACTGCCGGGGGCAGGGAGGACCTGTGCCACCAGATGGGAGGGGGGCAGGGCAGGTGTGTGCTGCCCCTGTGCACACAAAGGAAGTGTGGCCAGGGCAGCACGGAGCTTGCAGCGGCAGGCAGCTTTTGTGCATGGCCCCGCTGTGCCCTGCTGCACCGGTTGCACATGGCGCACTCCAGAGGGCCTGGGAGAGGGCAGCAGGGTGGCGAGGGCAGCCTTTGCGTCGCAGGGTTTGCAGCTGGCTGGGGACTCCAGTCAGGGTGGGGGGGTTTGCAGTCTCCCCGCTCCTGGCCGGAGTTCCTGGCTGGCTGCAAAACCCCCCTCCCAGCCAGAGAGTGCCCAATCTGGCTGGGGGCTGCGGGCTGCAAACCCACCCTCACTCCTCCTGGCTGGAGCGCGCGGCCGGCTGCAAACCTCCCCGCTCCCTTAGTCCCCAGCCAGCTTGGGCGCTCCGGCTGGGAGGGGGCGTTTGCAGCTGGTCGGGCACGCCAGCCGGGAACAGGCAGGCTGCAAACCCTCTCCCGGCCGGCGTGCCCAGCTGGGGAGTGCCCAAGCTGGCTGGAGGCTGAGGGAGCGGGGAGGTTTGCAGCCAGTCGGGCACTTCGGTTTGCAGCTGGCTGGGAGCTGGCGGGGGGGCGGGGGGCATTGCAGCCCGCTGAGCACTCTGGCTGGGAGTGGGCAGGCTGTAAACCCCCTGCAAATCTCCCCACTCCCTCAGCCAGCTTCCCCCCGACAGCCCTGCCCCGCACCCCCAAGCCCCACTTACCTCCAGTAAGAGGAGTGAACCTGAACCAACCTCTGGTAAGTGCGAGTGTCAGGCCCTGCGCTTCCCCCTCTCCCTTCCCCTCCGGGCAGAGTTAGGGCTTTCCTGCCCCTTTTGCAAACAGCTCTTGTAGACTGAAGCTTTGCCAGCCTGCAGAGCTCTTTGCAAAAGGGGGAAATCTGCGGGTTTCTCTTCTAAAAGGGAAAATCCATGTTTTCTCTGATAAAAATGGGAAATCCATGGTTTTCTCTGTTTTTCTGTGGGAAACGGAAAACTTGGATCCCTGCTCATGACAGCCGGGACATGCCTCCCCGTATATGAAAATCGGCATGGGATGTAGCAGCAGGCAAGAGCTCCAGACTGTGTGGCTGGACACAGGGTAGGAAAATCCACACAATCCCCTCCACAAGGTCCATTTTAACCGAACTTCAGGCAGGCATTCAGGATATAGCCCACATTTTTTTTAGCACCGTTTTGTATGGAGGCTAAGAAGGCCATTGGATTTGTATTTCAAACAGCAGCAGCACCAGCAGAGCAGGAGAAACTTTGTTATGTCTTTGCACAGCTACCGAATGAATAACTCCCAAGAGCACAAAGTATTTTTGCCTTGTCGCTGCCGTATATCTCTAGAAGAAAACTTAAAAATACATGTAGCAATTGGAAGCCAGAATTTAGCTCCTAGATATAAGCAGGAAGTTTATTTCTTTAGGGCCAAATCCAGGACCCTTTGAAGTCCATGGCAAGGCTCCCACTTGACTATACTAGAGTCAGGATTTGGCCCTAAGCATTTGAAAGACCTTGGGAAAAGATCCAAAAGACGGAAGTGACTTTTAGGCTAGCTCTGTACACCCTTCATTCAGCAAACATGGACGGCATGCTACCATTGCCGTGGTGGAAGAAATCCCTGTTGTGTAATAGGAGAGGAGCCTGTCTGGGAACCAAGGACTTGCTGACTCAGGGAGAAACATCAGTATTAATAAATAACACATGTTCATACAATAAATTAGCTCCTCAGCGTAGAGGTAACTGAAAGAAAATGCCCATCCTCTTTCCCACGTCACCCCTAGACATCTCTGCTGTAAAGCGAGCCTTAATGCCTTAAAAAAATAAAGGGGTGAGAGTGGAATCAATCTGGTACCAAGCAAACTAAGTATTGATTTCCTTGTTCTAGCATACAAAAATGGTTATGATTTGCCAGAGTTGAGAAACAGAGCAGCTCTCTCCACTCTGTTCCCTTCCTGGCCAGAGACTATTACAGGCCTGGACTGGCTTGAGTTTTCCACTTTTCTAGTCAACAACGAGGAACTTTTTCTGTGCCAGTTCCACAAATACTAAGAACTGCGCTGAATGTGTAGCAGCGAAGGGTGAAGGAGCCCACATCCCAAGGCCCGTTTCAGGGCATGTCCTTTCCTGAGCAACCTTTGGATTTTCTTTTAATTTCTTTTTTTTAACCCTGAAAGTCCTGTGACGTTAATTGATGCGTGTCCGTGGCTGGTGTTACTACCGTTCTCGTTCTTAAAAGCTTGCCTTTGGATACAGATATTTGGATGGAGCAATCCAGGCAAGTCGCCCTCTACCAGAGCAAATTATTCACTGATAACTTAAAAAGGAAGATTAGCTGGCAATCAGGAGACAGGGAGTGTGCTTTGTCAGTTATGTGAATGTAAAGGAAATAAAACCCCTTGTCTGCCCAGTTCTGAATAGGTACTTTCCCCGCTGAGCTAACAGAACAAAGGTAGAGTAACAGCCCTTGACATGAAGAGTGGAAACGAGATAAGAGCCTGAACTCCTTATGGCACCTATGGTGTTTAATAGGGAGGAAGCCAATAGGTTTTTGTAGCCATTAGGGCCAACAGTATTTACTAAAGAACCCAGTCACTTCTGTAGATCTCTACTGGTTGGTTTAAACCTTCTGAAGAAAGGTGTTACGTTTTAGGGGCCTTCCTTCCATTGGGGTTGACGTCAATGGAGCTATTCCATTGATCTGAGGGGGGACAGAACTAGGTTCTAAAACCCTCTTATTTCCACCCCAGGATTCACTTTCAAGGCTCCTTCTCTCCCTCCACGCAGACCCTTTTCTTCCTCTTCCTCCCAAAACCTTGAGCATCTGCTCAAGTTAAGCATTGCAGCCCAGTCAGAAGCCAGGAGTTTCTGCTGCTTGCTGCCTGTTAATTTGCCGTACTCTTGTAAGGCTGTTTTTACTGTGGAGCCAGAAGTCAAAGGGGTACTGCCTGCCTTGGGGGTCTTCCAGAGTAGGCTGGACAGATGTTTGGCTGGGGTGATATGACCGTGGCACCCATTCCTGCCTGGGGAAGGGAGTCGGACCTGATGATCTGTTTAGGTCCCTTCTGACCCTAAGCACTATGAAACGATGCCTTAGCCTGCTCATTACATGCCTTTTGCTTGACTAGTGGACCTCAGATTATTAAGCCCCATCCCACTTTATTTCTAAAACACTTCATTTACATGTATGGCTCCTTCAAGCTCTGCATGAAATGTAAACCTCTGAGATCATCCATTGTAACTAATGCCACAGGGCAAATTCTTCCAGTGGTTCGATTAAGTCTCAGTGCAGCTTTCTCATGCCGCCAGCTATTTCTTTTTCTCCTGAAACATTACAGTGTCACCAAGGGCCATGAGTTCATTGCAAATGATGGTGCTTGTGAATCTGGAAAGATGAAGATAAGGGCCTTCACTCCAGAAGCCTCTGCAGAAAATAAACCTCCCTGCCTCAAATCAACATATTATTAAAAATGTCTGACTACATTGAATCATAATTCCACTTTTCCCATACGACCATAACATAACCAGTGTTAATCCCAAAGATTTAATCATATTGTGTGTAAGACTGGGATTTGGGAAAAAACTTTCATTCTGGGCATAATGCTCTATTCACCTTTTGACACATCTGGCACAGGTCACTGTTGGAGGCAAAACCCTGGGCTAGATGGACTCTGCATCTGGTCTCTTTTGTCATCTCCTCCAAGACATTGTGACAACGCACTTGCTCATAGATAGAAAATCAGGAAGAAACAGCTAGTTGCATCTATGGTCTGATTGTTTGAACCAGCTGACTTGGGGGGAGTGTAGGGGCTGCTGTTACTTCACTGCATTTAGGGACTGAGTGATCAACAATTCACTGGCATCCATGAAAAGACCTGAAGGTGTGTTGGACCAGGCTGTAATTCAAGTACTCACATTCCCTTTCTATTTCTTTCAGATGTGGACATTCTTCAAAGACTGGGCCTGGCAGGGAAGAGGCCATCAAGCGGGTGGTCTTCAATGCACTCAGTTCCTCAGGGGGTCATCCCTTTCAAATTGGGGGTCATCTTCACTCAGCGAGCGCGCATTGAAGCTCCCGTCAGCTCCATCATTCCTGCTGCCTTTGGCACTGACTTGGCATTAGTGCTGAGCCTGTGCTCCCACCGCATCAACAATGCTTTTCTATTCGCTGTTAAGAGCAAAAAGAAAAAACTGCAGCTGGGGGTCCAGTTTGTCCCTGGGAAGATCATAGTGTACATAGGCCACAAGCGTTCTGTATATTTTGATTACAATGTTCATGATGGCCAGTGGCACAATATGGCTATTCACATCCGGGGGCAGACGGTCACTTTATTTACTTCTTGTGGGAAGCAAAGAATACATGCAGATTTGCATTTTAAAAAAGACGAGGCATTGGATCCACAAGGATCTTTCCTCTTAGGAAAAATGAACCAGAACTCAGTACAGTTTGAAGGTGCCATTTGCCAGTTTGATATTTATCCTTCCGCCAAGGCAGCTCATAATTACTGTAAATACCTGAAAAAGCAATGCAGGCAAGCAGATACCTACCGGCCGAATCTGCCTCCACTCATCCCACTCTTACCCAGGGATCCCAGTGCCTCCCCAAGGGCCCCGCTGCAGGTTGAGTTCCCGCTACAGGGGTTGAAGAACCTGACCACTGTGAGTCCACCATCAGAGCTTGACAAAGTCACCCCACCCCTCAAGACTCGGAAATCAGCTGCAGCGTCGGTCACCCTGCTTCCATCTAAACAGCCATCACCAAGATTAACAACTAAAGCCACCAAGGTTACAGTGGCGCATTCTCCTCTTCCATCAGGTGCTCAAGTGTGGCCATCAGTCCGTTCATTCCCTCAAACTACTACAGGAGCCCTCAGGATATCTCGACCCTCTCCCAGTGCAAGCTTGGAAAAGTCCTCCCTTCCCACCGCCAGGCATGTCCTGCCTACTGGCCAAGACGCCACTGCTGGCAGCAGGAAAGAATCTGGGCCAGAAACCAAAAAGAAGATCCACCAAAAAACAACCCCTAAACTCTCTGAGATGCCCAGCACTGTAAAGCCAATGAGAAATAACATGGAGAACACAACTGGCAGCATCCATTTCATTACCCTAAAGCAAACCCCAGAGCACGTCACCAGTGGACCCATTCCAAAGAAGCTTTTGCCATTGCCAACCAGGAAAGCAGATCCTACTACTGTTCCTTTCTTGCACACCAGACCAACACTTGGATCTCTTCATCCTAATTCCAGGACCAGTGTGCAAGTCTTCAATGTCACAACACCTGCTGCCACTGACGGGTATCAGATCTTTGACCCCTTTGGACCTACCCTGTTTCCATTTTTACTCGGACTTCCAGGACTTAAAGGAGACAGAGGCCTCCCGGTAAGTCCAAGTTTTTAATAATGTATTTCTTCCTGGCACAGCCCCATGAATAGTCAGTGGTCAGTCAGATCTGAATTCTTGACCAGGGTCTGCTGTTCACTCTTGAGCAAGGACTTGATGGACCTGCCTTAGGCAAGTCCCTTTGCCTCTGCATTTCCACTGTCCCTTTTATGGAATAGAGGTAATGCTTGCCTTGCTCTTTTAAGTGCTTTGAGGTCTCTGCATGAAAACTGCTACATCAGAGCAAAATATTTTTGTCTGCTAAAGAAGTGCCTGAGCTATAAAGTTCATAACTGAATTTCTACAAGGTGGTACCGAGGGTTTGGGCCCATCCCTGCTCCAAGCGAAGTGGATGTGATGCGAGCAAGTGTAAGTGCATTCAGGCTGAGGCCTAACCTCCATTACAGAGTTGTGCTGGCAGAACTGAATGTGCATCTACACTGCAGCCTCCTCTGGGCCCCCGGTGTTACACCTCATCTGCCAAATGGGGTTACACTTCTGGCAGCTGGCAGAAGGCACTCCAACAACTTCTGGGGGCTGCCCTTGTCCATCAGCCACCGGTGCACTCCAGGGTACGCTTCCCACTGTGGCAGCACAGGGGTTGAAGTACAGTCATGCAGTTTGGCTCCTGGGCAGCAGTAACTATACTATGTGCCACTTTTGCTTGCTAAAGGTAGGTAAGTATAGACAAGGCCTGGGACACAAACCAATGGGGAACCCCCATGAAATTGCATTTGTCTCCTTCACACCCCCTCAGGGCTGCGGAGAGGCTCAGAAAGGCATCAAGGGTGACTACTTTCACTTGAATCTCCACTGTGTTTCAGTTATGCCACTCTGCAAAAGTGCATTTTCCAGACACTCTGTGCCAGGTTCAGCCAATACAACACAGTGCACATCCCTTTCAGTGCATGACAGCTTAGTAAAGCTAGTGAAGATATTACAAAACCAGCTAGTGAGCATGGGGTGCCATATATGAAAAATGTATTATAGAAATGCTGTGTGTTTTGCATATCACAAAAATGGTCCGTCTTTGATATTTTCGTATGTAAAATGTATTAAAAATGCTGCTGAAGTAGGAACCTGGAAGTTCTACAACAAGCTGGAAGATGATTTTTGTCTTTGCAGGCTTATTTTGCATTAGAGTATTACCTAGTGCCTCTTTTTCAGAATGAGTGATCCTTTGTGTTAGAAACTGATTAAATAAGTAGTAAAATGTTAATTCCCCCCCCTCCCCCCCACAATATTGCAGTATTCCTGACTGGTTAAATACATAATCCTTTGAGGTGCTGAGCTCCCAGTGAAATCAAGCCCTCATCTCTTAGCTGATTGATTGGAAAACTCTGTAGGTTGGGATTTTTAAAAGCACTTACAGGAGATGTGTATCTAGCAGTGGGAGTCTGGATGCCTTCACTTCTTTGAAAATTGAAGCCTAAAACCATGGATACAGGAACACATTAAACCAGGAAATTCCTGCTGCCCTGAGGGGAGGAAGGTTCTGCAAATACATGATGCAACCCGTGAATTGAAGCCCTCTCCGCCATCCTGGGGAATTTAACCCCCATAGTGCACATGGTTGTGTTGGAGTGATGTATGCCCATGTGATTTTAGTCCCCTATTTTGCAACTTCAGCCTTGTAGAGGCACTCAGATACCACAGTGATGGATACTTTAGGAAAGCTTGTGATAAAAAAATGAAACCACTGATCAATTTTTTTAATTTAAAAAATGGTTGGTGACTTTATTGAGTGCGCAACCTTGAGGCTCCTTTAAAGGTGCTTGATTTTGTAATCCCCAGGAAACAGGTCCATTGGGCGCTTGCTGAAAAAGTAATTGGAGGGCAGCCACGCAAAATCACTCACCCTGCATTCACTACATTCACTGCATATAATTTGTCTAGTATATACAAGTTATGTTTTCAAACAAACGCATGGATAGGGCAACAACTAATTCTGGGAAATATCTGTGTATTCATGTCATAATTTACATTTTCCTATGTTGCACATTTATATAAAATGTTAAATGAATGTGCAAGTGAAAAAAGCAGTTACATCCCGCTTAAGGACTAATTAACTGTTTACAGTTAAGGCAAACCACAAAAATGCAAACAGGATCTTAAAACTGGCTAACTTCTGGGGTCTTTTTACTTCCCAGCTGCGTTTTGCTGTGCTGCAAATTTGGGCAAGGGGTTGCTCATGTAAAATAAGTTGCTCCAAAACAGATTCCTGGATTTACAAGTTCCAGCCGAGAGCAAGTTTTTACAACTGATTTCTTAAAATAGTGACGGAAGTGTTTACAATGGAAAAACGGAGAGGAACTTAAGAGATCCTATCAACAAATGGACTGCCCACTGTAACAAGTAACATCTGAAATAAGATAGCCCCGGCCCTGCAGGCACGTACACAGCATACTTTAGCTTTATGATTTGGGACCCATTTATGTCAAGCTTCAAACCAGGGTGTGCTTTACCACCTGGTATTCTGCTAGGGGAGGGGAGGGCACCACCAACTGATCTCACTTTCTTTTAGTGTTCCTTCTTATGAGATCTCAGGGTCACTACGTTGTCACTGTGGTGCTGCAGCATCAAGTGGCCGTGGATATTAATTTTATACCTATACATATGCATGTCCCACTTGTTGATGTGGATACAGAAAGTCTGTACTGCTTCCCTGGGTATGCAAACATTCCCCCAACAATTTTAGTTTAGTTTCCCCACAACTGGAAAGCATGTGCCGGTGGTAGTTCCCCACGAACTTACCAGTTTTATTTCAGAGTTTATACTATGTGTCCTATCTCCAAAAATACAAATTACCTGTAACCAATGGATCTGTGTGCATCTGGTTGCTCTGGGCTCCAGTGAACTTTTAGCCTCTCTTCTCCATTTTCTGGCTCAAAAAATGTATTGAGTTTGAACATGCTAGTTTTATTGTGTTGCCCCCACCCTCCCCACTTCACTTTGCCCTGACAGCTTAAAGAACTTGTTATTAAAGTGGAGCGGAAAATACCACTCAGCCTGTGACCCATAGCAAACATACTGATTCAGGCTACAGAGCGGGGCAAAATAGATGGGCAGAATTTTTCCATCTGTTCTGAGAACAACCAGGGTCCTAAATCTGGGGAGAGGAGAACAACTGAGCCCCTGCCTAGCTTAACGCTCTTTGACTTCTGGAATAAAGTCAGCACATTGAGAGGGAAAGGTTATAGCTTCATCGGAGCTGGCTGCTGCGTGTGGTTTGATGGCTCCCGTGACTCATTTGGGGATCTTTGTACGATGCTTTGTTGAAAGTCTCCGACACGAGAGAAAGAGGGAAAAGAACTTAATCAGGATGACATGTTGAGAAATTAATTTAGCATTTATTTAGCTGGACAAGCGTGCTTCAGAGCGAGAGCTGATAAACGCTCTATGGTTGAGTAAGTAATCTGGCACCATTTCCATACTAGTGGGCAGGCATTTCTAATGAGGTCAGACTCCTAATACACTCCTTCCTGGTCTGGTATCTGGTATCTCTTCCTGTCAATCTCGCCTTGATTGAGCAGGATATGGGCCGAGAACCAGAAAATGCCATACACTAGGGTGGAAGGAAGGCAACAGCGAACTAGTGGAATTGTGTTACTCAGTACGAAGTTTCTTCATTGAAACTTGGTGAAAGTTTCCCTTCCTGCTGGGCAGGGCAGTGACCCACAGGAAAGTGCTCTGAAAACTGTTCCACTTTGGGGGGGGTGCAGCCAATTTCTGGCATGCCTGCCAAAAATGTTGCCTGCACCTTTCCCACCCCCAGACAGTCAAGTCCTGTTCAGGTTGAGATGTGAGAGGTGTCCAGCAGACGGGGGCACTGTTGACAAGAGCACCCAGGCCAAGACTCTTGGTCCCTTATAGCTGGCCGATAGTTCCCACCTCCTCCTTTAAGATTTAGGAACCGATAATGGCCTGGTGCTCACAGGTTTATAGCTGCCAAGGGAAGATGTCTAACTGTACCTGTGCATGAGCACAGAGCCGTTGTGACCTGTCTCAATTCACTGCTGTTTCCTGTCACCAAACGTATATCCCGTGCTAGCCCAAGGAGTTTAACTGCTGCCTCTGGTGGGGCTGATTCCTGGCTCTGCAAACCCGGAGCAAGCGAGAAGGCCGTGGGTCAGCGAGGTGGGGCACAGAGAGCTGAGAGGAGCCTCCTTTTAGCTTTGGAGGAGCTGCCCAAGTAGCTGGAACAGAGGATTGCAGGACACACGTGGGGAAAACTGGCCTCCCCAGAAGGCGAGGTAGGAAGCCACGAGGAACCAGGAGACAGAGGTGTAGCAGGGTAGCTCTGTGCCCCGGGCAGCTCTGGCACATGGGGGTGCTGACTGCCGTACCACCGCTGGAGGCGGCGCGGCCAGCTGTTTTTGTGCTCTCGCAAAGCCTGTGCCCTGGGGTCCTGCCCTAGGCACCCCATTCCCGCCTCTCCCCATGCTCAGTTGTGCTGCTGCTCGGAGGAGCTAGTGCCACCTGTTTCATTTGGGGTCCCAGGGCTGGGACGAGGGGAGGAGGAAGGGAAGGTCTGGGGGCAGAGAAGCCAGCCGGGGTTTACCTACTACCTCCAGTGAGGGAGTAATTAATGCCAAGGGGCATTAATGATAAGTTATTAGCGTGAAGGTGCTTGAAACCCAGGGGGACTTTGGATGGGGAAATGGCTTTCCAACTTGCCAGACATGTTGCTCCCTTGAGAGGAGACAAACAGCAAGCGCTCCACTGGAGGACAGGAGTCCGAACCGGAGCACAGACTGGGAAAGGTTTGTCACACCTCACCGTACCACGTACAGCCGCCGGAGGGTGCCAGCTGGGGAAGGCAGTTGTGGATGCCATCCCTGGGGTGACAGTTTCAGCTAGGCAAGAGAAAGCTGTTTAATTTGGATTTGTTGACATTTTACATATAGTGCCTCCAGGAATGCATGCTTATTACGTGGGTGGAAGGAAGGCAGTGGGACTTCAGACCCTATAGTCTTTGCATCAAGCCCTCAATGGTATTTTGACCGTACATACAGCATAAAACATATCGATATAATCTTAGACTCACAGAGGGCTTCTCTTTTCCATTGCTTCCCAGGCTATACAAACTTAGATGATGTGTACAAATTATAGTTTCATAATTGGTAGGGTTGGAAGGGACCTAAGCAGATCATCTAGTCCGACCCCCTGCCATGGGCAGGAAAGAGTGCTGGGGTCAAATGACCCTGGCTAGGTGATTGTCTAGCCTCCTTTTGAAGACCCCAAGGCTAGGGGCAAGCACCACTTCCCTTGGAAGTTGGTTCCAGCTCCTAGCCGCCCAGACAGGGAAGTAGCGCCTCCTGATGTCTGGCCTGAATCTACTCTCAGTCAACGTATGGCCGTTATTCCTTGTTACTCCGGGTAGTGCTCGGGGGAACAGGGACTCTCCCATCGCCTGCTGGTCCCCCTTGGCAAGTTTATAGGTGGCCACCAGATCCCCTCTTGGCCTTCTCTTGTGGAGGCTGAACAGGTTCGGGTCCCGTCACCTGTCCTCGTAGGGTCTGCCCTGCTGCCCCCCGATCATGCAAGTGGCCTCCTCTGGACCCTCTCCATGTTGTCCACATCCCTCCTGCAGTGCGGCGCCCAGAACTGGATGCAGTACTCCAGCTGTGGCCTGACCAGTGCCGCATGATCCTCCTTGGACCTGCTCGAGATGCATCTGTGGATGCATGACAAGGTGCAGTTAGTCTTCCTGACCGTGTCCCCACACTGCCGGCCCATGTTCATCTTGGCATCAGTGATGACTCCAAGATCCTTTTCTGCCTCTGCAGTTCCCCAGCCTGTAGGTATGGTGCTGGTTCTTCCTCCCCAGGTGCAGCACCTTGCACTTGTCAGTGTTGAATCCCATCCTATTCTCATTTGCCTACCCCTGTAACCTGTCCAGATCTAGCTGTAGCCTGTCCCTCTCTTCCAGTGTGCCCACTTCCCCCCACATCTTAGTGTCTTCTGAGAACTTGAACAGGGTGCTTTTCACCCCCTTGTACAAGTCGCTGATGAAGACATTGAACAGTGCGGGCCCAAGGACCAAGCCCTGGGGAACCCCCCTGCCCACATCCCTCCAGGTCGAAAATGAACCATCCACCACCACTCTCTGGGTGCGGCCCTCCAGCCAGTTTGCGACCCATCTGACTGTGTAGGCATCGACACCACAGTCACCTAATTTTTAATGAAGATGGGGTGAGAGACAGTGTCGAAGGCCTTCCGAAAGTCCAGAAAGACTACGTCCACCACAACACCTGCGTCCAAGGCTTTTGTGACCTGGTCGTGGAAGGCCACCAGGTTGGTCTGACACGACCTGCCTCTAATAAACCCATGTTGGTTGCCCCTAAGCATAATCTCCCCTGCTGACCCCTCGCAGATTTGCTCCTGGATAATTTTCTTAAAGAGCTTCCCCAGGACTGAGGTAAGACTAACAGGCCTATGGTTTCCTGGGTCCTCTTTCCTCCCTTTTTTGCAAATGGGGACCACATTGGCCCTCTTCCAGTCCTCTGGCACCACACCAGAGCACCCCAAGTGCTCATAAAGCTGTGCCAGGGGTCCCGCAACAACCTCAGCTAATTCCCTCAGCACTCGGGGGTGGAGATCGTCCGGACCAGCTGATCTGAACATGTCCAGTCCCTCCAGAAGTTCCCTGACTAGGTCCTCACTGACCCTGGGCCTGGCTGCGCCTCCCCTGGGTCCATCCAGGATCCCGGTGGGGGGGGATGTCCCTGTCTCTGCTCAGAAAAATGGAAGCAAATAATCTGTTAAAGAGATTAGCTTTGTCGTCTGCAGCTACCACCAGATTACCAAGCATGTCCTGCAGAGGCCCCTCATTACTTGGTACCTTCTTTTTACCCCTTATATATTTAAAAAAGGACTTCTTGTTATCTTTGATCCAGGTCGCTAGTCCCAGTTCCATCTCCACGTTGGCCTTCCTGACCGCCCCCTACAATCTCGAGCAATGGAGGTATAATCCTCCTTGGTGATGGCCCCTCCCTTCCATTGGGTGTGTGCCTCCTTTTTGGTTTTGAGACATTCCTGGATGCCTTTGGTGAGCCATGGGGGCTTTTGAGCACTCTTGCCCCCTTTGATCTGCATGGGGATTGTCACCCTTTGGGCTTGGAGGATCGTCTCCTTCAGGAATGACCACTCTTCTTGGACTCCAAATCCCCTCCCCTCCGGGACCTCCGTGTCTCCCTGACTAGTCTCCTTACCTCATTGAAGTCCACCCTCCTGAAGTCCAGGGCTGCTGCCTTGCTGCAGGCCTTTGACACCCTGCGCTGGATGGTGAATCCCAGCAGGTGATGATCACTGTCGCCCAGGTGGACGAGCACCTGCAGCCCCCTCACCGAGTCATCACCCGTGGCCAGCACTAGGTCCAACAAGGCGTCTCCCCTGGTGGGGCTGTGCACCTCCTGGGTTAGACCGAGGTCCTGCATTTGGGCTAGGAACCTACATGAGCGGTCAGACCTGACTGACTGCTCTTCCCAGCACAAGTCCAGATAGTACAGGTCCCCCATGATGACCATGTCCCTTGACTTAACTGCCTCTGTGAGCTGACTGAAGAATTCCTGGTCTAGCTCTTCCCCGTGGTTGGGAGGTCTGTAGCAGACCCCCACCGTTAAGTCTCTTTCCCCTCGACTGCCTTGTATCCTAACCTGGAGCACTTCCGTGTGCCTCTCCTCTGACTCTATGCTACCTGATGAGGATGTGTATTCCTCCTTGATGTAGATCGCCACACCCCTGCCTTTCCTCCCTGTCCTGTCCCTCCTGTACAGCCTATAGACCTCGATATTCACCCCCCCAGTAATTTGTTGGGTCCCACCACGTTTCAGTGAGCCCCACTATGTCCGGGCTTGTGTTAGCTAGCAGGAGGGTAAGTTCCTCCTGCTTGTTTCCCATACTATGAGCATTAGTGTAGAGGCATTTGAGGCCATAAATTGTGTCCTAAAAGAATCACTTCAGTAATCAATAAAACACATTCCCCTCTGGGATTTTATATGGCAGCTGTTTTATATGGCAACTCATCATTACCATACAGCAGGAAG
Organism: Crocodylus porosus; assembly: GCF_001723895.1. Lineage (NCBI taxonomy): Eukaryota > Metazoa > Chordata > Crocodylia > Crocodylidae > Crocodylus > Crocodylus porosus. Next base: position 9,187,792 of record NW_017728925.1, read on the forward strand.
TGAAAACGCCATCTCATATGCCACTAAAACTTCAGGATAACTTCCTTAGGAATACTAGTTGACAGGCTGCTTATGTGCAATTTGGCTAGGGCAGTAAGGGTAACGTGCTCTTGAGAAAAAAATCGCCAGAGGTTTATTAGTAACGGCGGCTTGTCAGAATCTCTGTTTCTAAATCTTTGGGGGATCGCAGAAACAGCATAAAGGGCACTCAAACATCATGCTGAGTCAGTAACTCGGTACTGACTCAGCGTCTTTCTTATGAATCATCATTGCCACTTCCTCCAGCACATCTCAAGTTTCCAGCTACAGATTTTCCATGCAGAGACTAAGGCTGACTTTGCTTACTCTGTAAAAATGGAGGAAAACGCAGTTTGTGGTTGCAGGTTGTATATAAAACCGCAGAAGAAAAATAACAGTCTGTTAAGAGTACAGCAGGCCTGCAAGCCCGTTGGAGAGGGTATGGTCTGGATAAACAGTTTGAGTTCCTCAGCTAATAATGCACTGGTTGCTTGATGGGACTTGCATATACAATCTATGGTAAGGAATAAGGGGGCCTTTCCCTAATGTAATAAGTCCAGAGTTACAAGAGATTCTTGCCAGACAGAAGAGCAAAGCCCAAACACTTGAAGCCCAGTACGTACTCCAGTTGTATACCGCTGCCTCTCCTGGGGGCCGATGGCGTGCATTTTTGGTGACTCTGAAATGTCTTCTTTCAGAAAACGTTGCAAATGAGCGCCGAGTCACTCTTCACAGGTTTTCATTCACAAATCAGATTGTACAGCTAGCTATTGGGACCAAGTAAAATGTATCCAAAGGAGATTGTTGTTTTAGGCATGTGATTTAAGCATGAAAGGGCTTCGTTTGCGTAAGATGAAATTGGTATCAACAGGTTAAAAGCACAGCCAAGAGACAGCTGCTGGAAGGGGCCCGATATAGAGTATCTATAGAGAGAGTAGAATGAGGGGGCGTAATGGTCAGGATGGACAGAAGTTCATTCACACGCTGCCAGTCCTCCTTCCGTGGAGCACGGACCGGCAAAACGCAAGTGTGATAACGTTACTCCCAGCTGCCTGGGCCAGCCAAATTGAAGTCTCACAGAGAAGCTCCATCCTGAAAGGTCTCGCTGGGATTATGGAGCAGGACCTCAGTGTGCTAGGTGCTGTACACTCAGCCAGACCAAATATATGTGTCCAGTATAGAGATACATTGCAAGAACAGTTTTCCATGTGAATTTAGGGGCAGTTTGTTCTTACCCTGGCTGAAACATGGAGGTGCCTGAATTTAAAAGAAAAATGGCTGGTTGGGAGGAGACATTAACTAAACATTTTCAAACCTCCAGACATATTTTTTTATGTAGTGGTTCAAGTTAGTTTGAAAAATCTCTGTTTCTTTTAACCCTACCTGAAAAGTGCCTTACAGGGGATATTATTCCTCTAGATGCTGAAAGTGCCTCTTTCTTTCTTTGTCTCTCTCTCTTTCTTTGTCAGCCAACAAAGAACACAAATTGTTTCCCTCTGCTTTCATCCTCTCTTTACGGTAGATTATTAATTCCAGTACTGCCCCTTCAGCTATCCGCTTCACCATTGAACTACTTTTACATGGTGCTCTCCAGTGATGTGGCTACTTGTTTAATTAATAACAGCACCTCTGTAATTCAGAGCAGCAGTGTGTTTGAAAGATGCCTCCAAATGAAATGCAAACATAATGTAGGGGAAACATTTTTCTAACATGTATTTTGGACTTATTTGTGAGGTGGTTTCTGTTGCGTATCTGAGAGGAAAAGAAAGGTAGCAGTGCAATATGTTAGTTTTCTGTATTCCCCATTAGTCTCTGTAGCACTGTGACCACTTTGCCCACCAGTGAAATGCAGCCACTTCTGGGGTAGACTGCCGTGCCCTAGGAACACTTGTACAGCAGCCTGGGAGAGGATGTGAAGAATACTTTTTGCAGTTGCAAGTGCAGGGGATGTTCTGGCAGGGGTGGGATTACAGCTCCTGGTGGTAGGATTTCATCTAGCGCCCTTCGTTCTGCGGCAGGTGGATGACCATAAAGGGCCACTCGTGTTCATATCTCGCCCAATGAGTGCCAACTGCAGCAGTGCAATTCATTAGCACCGTGCTATAAAATCAATTAGTTAGTGATTCAGATGGAAGGGAGTCATCACCTGAATCATAGGCATGAATTCCTTTAGCCATTAGTTTGGGTTTTCTTAAGGTTTCCCATTCCAGGACAGGTTGCACCTTGCCTATATTGTGAAATCTAAAGGGATCCTGGCTTACACTGATATTGCTGCAGGCAAGGCTGGCAGAGTGAAGAGGGTACGGGGATGGAAGAGGCAGATGGATAAGCAGGCTAATAAATGTAATGGGAGGAAATGGTGAAGTTTCTGTCCAGTGTGTATGTGTCTTCAGAGAACCCAGATAAATTCCCTTTGCTGTTGAAATCCAGGAAAATAGGGAAAAAAAGTCCCTTTTGCTCCAGAACATTTCCAAAAGTCAGCTGAGACGAAATCATAATCACTGGGTGGAAGCAGTCCGTATTGTTAATGCTGTCATGGGAAACTGCAAGAAGAGTTAAACATTCACGAGGCTCCACTTAGATGGTTTTCAAAACTGTGTAGGCTAGTTAAGCAGCTCTGCTGCCTGGCATGAAAAGAGAGAAAGTCGGCTTCTTCTACATTTCTCCTTGATCTCTCCTTTTATTTTGGGTGATGCTAGGGGTTTGAATTCTCCACTATCAGTTCACAGGAGGATCAGGCAAAAAGCCACAGGCCCAGGAATCAAAAGCGCTAGGAATGCTTGTTCGCTAAGACACGCTGTCAGCTTCCCAGATCCCCCAGTGCTGACAGTGCTGGGGGGAGAAGGAGAGCAGTGCTATCTCGGTATAATGGACTGAAAGGAGAGGAAACCTCCTGCCTCTTGAAACCTCTTGTAGCAGTTAAGAGAGACCTGTCTTGCAGGTGGCATCAACACTATTGTAGAGACTCCAGCCACAACCTAACCCTACCCTGCCTCCCTGCTTGGGAATGATTGTGCAACTGTAAGAAACCCCAGAATTATGGCTGCAGGAGGGCTGGCATTGTTGTTAAGCTACTGCGACAAGGCAAGGTTACATGCTGACGGTAGTCAGTGATATTCTGCAACTTTCAAGCCCTGCAGGACCCGGGAATGGGGCATTTAGATGTGGCTCTTTCTTAGACAGTGCCTAGCTTGTACACTGGCCTCCCAGCTCCGTAGTCAAGGGCAGCTTTCTCCCAGTTCTCCCTTGTCAGATCATTCACATCACGGCTGCTTATTTCAGGCTTTCATAGAAACAGATACTGGTATAACGTTGGGGCTAGGGACAGAAATTACACATAAACCGGTATAAGTGATCAGAAACTGGTTCAAATCTGTAACACAACAGAAGGTCAGTGTACATAAACCACTTTCAAAGTGGCTGAAACCAATAAACCTGGATGGGATCAGACTTAACTGATGTAGGTTAAATCGGTTTATTGAACTTCTGTCCCAGATCCCCTCTAGATTCAAGTTAACTCAGTCCCCTAGCATCCCAGGATGCTTTGCACCTCCCCTACAAACCCCACTTCACAGGTTGGGCAGGCTAGGCTTGCCCCAAGCTGTGTTGCAGGCTGGCAGGGAGCCGTGCTCTAGCGCCTCCTGGCTTCTTGCTTGACCCACTGCAGGCAAGTGGCTGCATTTCAGGAATCAAAAGTGAATGTCTGTTCACTTGCTTCTATGAAGCTTAGGCTAACCTGTGAAGATTGAATCAATTCAGCCTTGGCCTTGTTGACTGTCTGTACTTATCCAGAAAGAAAGCAAAAGAGTCAGTAGAAAGAAAGGATGTACATCTTCAGGTGGCGGAAGGAACAATAAATGCAAGGCCTTGTGTTCATGTACAACATCATACCTAAATTATGCATCAGAAACTCCTGAATTATGCAGAACTCGTGCTCCTGCTGCCAGGGTCCCAGTCCACCAATGCCACACTTCCCCCTTCCCCGCACTGTTGTACAGCGCAGTCAGAACGGCATCTGATTATTCGTATGCTTAAACTGAATTTACTCTAAACTATCCCCCAAATTTGGAGCATTTTATTTTGAAAAATGCTAGCAGGATTGTAGCAATTATTAGAGGGGAGGTTTAGGAGTCTTTGGCAGTGGGGAAGGGGACATCCAGGGCTTTGGGCACCAAAGACGGTTTGGGAACATGGCTTTGGATTTTGTATTTGGAGCAATGATAATACTTGGAGAAAGGTGCCTTCTTTTTCTGGAAGACATAGAGATGACTTTTAATGAGGGGGAAGAGGGGTAGAATTCCTCGGTATCCCATCTGACAATCTCTGCTTACACTTCTCCCCATTCTTTGCTACAGTTATGTTGAGCAATAATGACTAAGACCTTGCTGCTAAAATGAACTGAAATGAATACTGATTTACACTGTCAACATGATACTCTGAGGTCAGTATCCTGAGCTGGATGGAAGCAAAGCATAGTTGTCAGATGCATTTGATCTGTGTTTTGATAGCTGTCTTCCCAGCTATAAGCTTTTATTAACCAAAGTTGGGGGTTTAGAGTACAATTATATGGTAGGTTAAAAAACACTGCAATTATCTCTATTTGTGCATATGCATATTATCCATAGAGCCCTGAGCTAGCACAATGGCACATTAAAATGATGTTTCTATTGTTAACATGAGGGTTTGTTGCATCCAAATGTTTATGTAAGAACTGGACATATTATGTTAGCTGGCGATAAGTAACTCTCAGAAGTGTCAGATAGTCATCCAGTAGCTCAGACTAAGGAATTGGTCAGAACAGGGGAATAGGAAGCAATGCTTGCTTAATCTACACCTTAGATTGGTCTGGGATCACCAAGAATGAGATCCTTAGGAGGAGTGGCCTATAGTCCATGCAGACTCTGCTGGACGCTCGCAGACTTTGCTGGCTGGGACATGTGGAGCGCGTGCCTCAAGGTCGTCTGCCAACAGCTGTGCTCTATGGCCAACTCAAGAACCACGCATGGTGCAGAGGAAGGCCAAAGCTTTAATACAGTGACAAGGTCTCAAGAAATTCAGCATTTCCACTGACAACTGGGAGAGCCCTGCCCATATTTGCTCAGTCTGGAGAAGCTGGGTCAAGGCTGGTACAGTCACCAGGGAGAGCCATCAGAGTCCAGGCTGAGGCCCACAGGCAAGCCAGGAAGCAGAGCATGCTTCAACCTCCATCTGATGAGTGGATCTGTAGCCACTGTGGGAGGTGTGCGAAGACTTGCTGCTCATGCATTGGGCTCTTCTCCCACACCACTGCCAAGCATCGCTGATTGATTGACTTTGTTGCATCGCCTTTCATCTGTCAAGATGTTGGATGGCCCTAAAAATGGTTCCGGGAGGCACTGTGTAAAATTAGCCATACTAAACAATAGGACCTTACTAAACTGTAGGATGTTATGCTTTTGGAACAGGCAACGTCTTCACTACTGTCCAAATCCAGCTGAGGCAGATGTACAGCAGAAGGAGAAATGCTGATGATGTATTTGGAGCTAGCTCAAATTAGTAGCATGGAAAGACTGGCAAGATAAGGGGGATTACAGTGCCTACAGGGTTTTTTTTGTTTGGGGGGGGGCGGGGGTTGGACTTCAAACTTTTTCCAATGGTATCAAGCTTCAAGCTGGATCCATCTCACTTCTGAGCTAAACCTGAGGATTGGTAATCTGAAAACAGCCTTTATCCATTACAGTTTTCTCTGAGGAGAGACATTTTTCATTAGGACTCATTTGACACTTTAGTCCAACGTGGAGTTTGAATAGGGACTCCGAGGCTCATGTTCATTCGAAACTTTGCACATCAGGTTGCAGTGTTGAGATCTGTTGCTAGGGATCTGGACCTTATAATGCTTCCGCTGGCACAGCAGTACCCCACAGAGTCTGAGCGTTGTCTGAGCTTCGTCTGGAAACCTTGCAAAAAGAGGCAAAGTCAGCCTTGCAATGTGCTTAGCTTGTAGGGACAGAGCATACGTGAGTCTGCGGAAGAATTGCTGAGGAAGCGAGGAATGCAGGGAGCAGGGCTGGAGCAGCGAGGTACAACCTTGCACCTGCTATGTAACCGATCTGATCGCTATCCCCCTCCGAGTCTGACTTCAGGCTGAAGCGCCTTGGACTCCAGCTCAGTTGGGAAGTTTGGGCCGGGTTCCAAGCATTCTTTAGCCTTCTGCTCTGCATCTCCTCTCTCTCCTGAAATAAATGAAAACCCATTGTTCATACCAGGCTACTTGTATATAGATCCTCAGGGAGACACCGTAGCTAACAGTTATTAATGTCAGTTCTGTAAGCAGAGTTGCAAGAATGATTAGGAGTTGCAGCAGCTTTCTGGAAATGTCGATTCTCTAGTCCATGAGAATACATTTTGAGGGTCTGACAGCTTGACTCCAGCATCTGAAACCTCATTGATTAACCATTTTCCCCTAAACTGTTACCGATCAGACACAGCAAGGAACCTATATCTTTACTGCGTTGTCACCCAGCATCCAAGACCCCCCGCCACCATGACTTGACTCAGTTTACTTCTATTGTACGACCGCATTGTATGCAAGAATTTCCAGCATTGACACCAAATTTATTACCTCTGTTTTATAATGCAGAATCTAGGGAAGTGCAATGCTGAGGTATGGATATCTCACAGTTCATTTAGGAATCTAGCGTACCAAGATGACTGCATTTCCTCAGCTGGTATATAATACAACATACAATGTGCCTGCTTCACCAAAACAATAGTTCATTAGTTCTGCTGTATTATAGCAGGAAACTCTCGTGCTGAGGTTTAGTTGCATTACCTCTGTTACTTTACAGCACAAAATCCAGGACACAGCAGAAGCGAAACACAACTGCAGTAAGAGAGCTGCAGTCCATAACAGCACAATGTGAACACTGTCTCTGGTCTTTGGAAATAGGTAGTTCTTTGAATGTCGCGTGGGTTTTTTTATTCTTTTATGGCAATAGCATAAGCTGAACAGAGACTCTGGGGTCATGGTTATAATCAGTCCTTCTCTCCATGCCTGCTTCAGTGGTTATCTCCTGGGTCTTTTAAAACTACTATTATGAAAACCAGCTTATTGTGTGACTGAATAATATTTATCTCTTTTAACAGGGTCCTCCTGGTCTATCAGGTTTACCAGGACCACCTGGCAAGAGAGGCCCCCGGGTAAGTGGCTTTCTAACCCTACTCCTTTCCCTAGCATCTGGTTGCTCTCCTCTAGTAATCCCCACGCTAGCATGGGTTTCACAGCAGTGACTGAGCTAATGACAGTTTCTAACACAGTTGTCAAGGCGGACACAGTTCAGAGAAAAGTGAAATTTCCTACCGTCTTTCCTCCAAGATTTTCCGTAGGCCTATGTCAGGCTTGACCCTAAGGTTTGCAGGACAGCATTACTCTCTGTTGTCATCTTCCCAATCTTTGTCATCAAATTATTTGTTGTTGCAAATCTATCATAGACATGTTTTGGTTATTTTTTGCCTCTGGCTTTCCTCCCGGACTTTAAGCATATTTGTCACTGGTGAGTTTTACTCTCGCACACAAGGCTGTCCAAATGGCTGCTATAACAGAATACACTTGTAAAACTGATTTCCAGTCCTTCCTTTATGGTCCTTTATCAGCTTTCACCCTTCACTCTGCCCAAAATGTGGTTGTCCATCCCAGCCTGGAAGCAGAAACACAACACACGGTCAGACACATCTGCCAGAGAAAGCACCTCTGATTTGCTTCCAGTCTATTTCAAGATCTAGGACAAAATCCCCGATCAGATCTTCAAAATCTGCTGAAAATCTGCTAATCCCTTGTACATTTTACCATTCCACCCCTGCTAATTTCAGATATAAATCTGGTGATAAAGAGACTTGGGAGCCTTGCTAGGGAAGCTGGTCTTTTAATCCTATAATCAGTTGAGCTAAACAGGATGGACTGAGTTTTTGCATTAACTGCTGCTACAGCAGGGGCGGGCTAATGATGGCCTGCGGGCCACATCCGGCCATGGAGGGGCTTTGTCCGGTCTGTGGCAGGTCCCTGGGTCCCGCCTGGCCCAGGCAGCATCCAGCCATGGTGTACCCTGCTGCCCCCCAGCTGGACTGCCTTTCTAGGGGTTAGAGGCGGGACGTCCAGTCCCAAGTTGGTGACCATGGGGCAGGGCACCTGTTAAAGGGCGGGGCTACCATTGCGGTCCTCAACAGCTCACCAAAACTCGTTAAGTGGCCCTCCAGCCAAAATAATTGCCCGCCCCGTGCTACAGCTATGCTATCTCAACGCTAGGCAGTGTCCCATAGTGCAATGTCTTCTGAGCCTGTTGCCTCTTATTGTAGCAAGATGCTCATCAGTAGAGTGCATTTGAGTGTGAATCCTCAGCACGCTCCCATGCACACTGGGTCTTTAGTAACTGGGGATTGCTGAAATCTGTGGTTGGGGTGGAAGGAGGAAACAGTTTATGATCAAAGTCAGCTTCGGCAGTTGACCCATGAGAGCTACTTTATTCAGAGGGAGACATACTTTATTCTGCTTGTGCTTATAGGGAGGCAGTTAGACAGGCCAAAGCTACCATGGAGCTGAGGATGGCAACCCAAGTAAAAGACAATAAGAAATTGTTTTTTAGATATATAGGGAGTAAAAGGAAGGCCCAGGGAGGAATAGGACCTCTGCTAAATGGGCA
>NW_017728925.1:9196495-9213358 GCF_001723895.1 Crocodylus porosus
CCCAGCACTCTTTCCTGCTTATGCAGGGGGTCGGACTCGATGATCTATTGAGGTCCCTTCCGACCCTAGCATCTATGAATCTATGAATCTATGCCTGGCCATCATTGTCCAGACAGGTGACCAGGAGGCCAAGGAGAAAGGGTACATGTTATAGTCCTGTGAGAACTCACAGTAAATACAAATGCGGTGCACTTGTCCACAGCTGTACAGTAAAACAATGAATAATCTGATTTTTTTTCTCTTCCAATGGTGCTGAGCACCCACTATTCCCACAAAAGCCCTTCTCTTGTGGGGCACAGCTAGCATTACCAAATCCACTTGAGCCATTGGGCTACATGTATTTTGTTAGCTAGCTATGAGCTAGAGTCTTTACCTACATCACACAAGGAGTGAGCTGACCTGGCACAGACCGTGTCTAGCAAGGGCGTGAACGTTAGTCTTGGTGATTTGCACAGCAGCAAGAAATGCTTTGTTCTGGTACATGCAAAAGCATGTGTAGCTTAGAGCAGACTCCTGGTTTCTAGAGGAGTTTCTGCCACTGATTCATGGCAGCGCTGCAAGTCATTTAACTATGCTTTTAATAGAGGATTCATACAGAGGTGGGAAGCTTGAGCAAGGAAGCTTGACAGGATTTGTGTTTTCATGCCAGGATCTCTCGTGTACTTGTCTAGTGGGCACTGCTCTCGTTTACCCTCCAGACCCTCGACTCTGCGTGTGCAGCATAGAACAGATTTTAACATATAATTTGTGTCCAACTTTGAGGCCCCTTTCTACTGGCAGATTTATGTAAAGGTGAAACATAAATGAGAATCAAGCCTTATGCCTTCAAAAGAGGTTATTTGCTTGATCCAGTGATTTACATTGGAGTTAGACTAATGGATTTCACCTTTGGGTTTGCACTATTGGGTCCCTGATACTAGGTAACGTCTTAACGTAGGGGCAGGTGGTGTTTTGAGCTCACGCCTGTGCATCACAGCCAGTCATGCACGGGCATAGCTGGCATTTACTTTTCTAGCAAGTAGGGCTCTTTAGTGACACAGGCACGGTTTGACATAGCTACAGGTAAGTATTTTACATACTCCTATATTTACAAATAAATTCGCAAAGACCATCCTTAGATAACACTAGCGTTCTGATCTTAGCCTGTAGCTGCTGGGATGTTCCCATTTAAGGCTGAAAATCTATTCTCTCCCCATCTCATTACACTTACTGCAGGTGTCCTGCGGCACTTATTGCAGTCTTATGGTATGTAAACTAAACCCAGTGTCTGGAGACGCCAGCTGCATACCCACACACAGTGTGAAAGTCTGAATTTCAACTCTGTAGCCAAATTCCCCCGCTTAACAAAACAGAATGTTTTCAGTAGTACTACTAGGAAAAAAAGTGTTGTTCAGGTTACGTCTGTGTGCCCAGGGTCTTTTAGTGTCCACTCATCCATGGGAAACCCTTGGAAGAAACAAACTTAATAGCTAGAGACTTCCTTCAAAATTACAGTCCCACTTGGGAAGTAATCAGGTGCAGCTGAGCCTAAATTGGCTTAGGTCTTTGAGAAGGAGACTGCTAATTAAGGGGATAGGGGGTCACTGTGTAGGTGCCTGGCCTGGGAGCATCTCATGAATGGTTTTGTCTTTGTAGATAGTTCTCTTTTTGTGTTTCTTTCAGTTTTAATCATTTGCAGTGCCTGAAGGCAGTGTTGCCAAGACTAGATAGGCTGGAAGATGTCTTGTGTCTTTGTTACTGTCGTGCATGAACCCTGTAGAAATAAAAACAGTCCCAGAGGGGATATCTGTTTCTCTTTGCTAAACCTGGGCCTCCCATGAAATACCTTGGCAGCTGCATAGACTCTGTCCCAGTTGTAGCCACCCGTGTACCAGACAACTTGTCTGTCACATAAAGTATCTCGACTCCAACAGAAATTAATCCCTAATGTTTCAGAGGAAGGATGAGCAATGCACATAACTAGCTTTGCAATGCTGTACAGGCAGATGTGGTATCTGGAGCTTGGGCAGTTTATGGCTTAGAGTATGAGACATAGCTGCCCTCATCTGAGCTTGCATAACTTCAGTTTTGATAATGCTCATAAAATTATCTGGCTCTTTTGAAACTCCAGTTGCAGTATTTGACTCATGAACTGCTGTAGCGATGAATTCCATAGGGTGACTGTTTTGATGCAGCCTAGTATTTCCTCTTCGTATAGCTCCATAACCCTGATAGTTGTTGGATATTCTGCAAGGGGGGAAAAGCCCCTGATCAGCTTTCACTTTTCTAGAGTCAAATTGGGGTCAGTGGCCCACTGGTGGTTTGCAGAAAGAGCTGGCTGGTCATATGATGCTGACTCTTTATTTCTAGCAGATAAATTATTCAAGGCTTCTTTTCCTGCACATTCCATATGTTACTTTTGCATGTAAGCAATTTCTGACATTGCCGCAGGGATATTGTGTGATTGTGTGTGGAGGTCAATGCAGTAGCGGCGAAGGGGAGGGGAGATAGTCTGCAAGCCTGTCTCAGTATTTAAACTGTAGTCAGGTACAAAGGAGAAAGTCCAGTAGTTACAGGTAGTTGAAAGTTATCTGGAATGGAGGTAGATGGATGCAAGCCCTTAAAAACCCCTGCAGTATAGCCAGAACTGTACCTAGATTCCTGGCGGCCCCCGGCAAACTTTTAGTATTGCCCCCTCCCCCCTCTTTTACTATCAGGCCCCCCTTTGCCAGAAACAATGCTATAATAAAAAATACCATTTTTTTCTATCCGGGCCCCAAGCGACCTCCCAATTCACCTACACCTGTGTCCGGCCCTGAGTGTAGCTAGCTGAGACTGAGAGCTCACTCAGAATCCTAATCCTCCTTTCTGTGGTTAGCGTTCAGAAAGCTGAGCCCAGCTTCAAGAGGGTGAAGCTGCCCTGTCATCCCTGCGCTGTGCTGTTATAGATCTACATGTTTTCCTGTCTGCACATTCTGTGCCCTGTAGTTGGGTACATCCGCTCCTCATTTTAAGAACCATTGGTGCAGAAGTTCAATAAGATGCTGCTTTCTCTCTATTTTCATATGCACATGAAATGCGGTGAGAGCTAAGGATGCTGATACCGGGAGTGACTTTAGTAGCCTGAGTTAACATCCGTTGCAATGAACATGGCAGTTTGTATCTCAAAACCACTGCAATGTGGCCAGCCCCAAACTTCCAGTGTTTCTACAAGCATAAACATGCTTTATCCAGCACAGTTGATTCATGGATTATCCCTGCTGCCCTGTCTGACACCTTTCCTGGTGTCTAAGGTGATCGAGGGCAGACAAGGTTCTTTGGGTAAATCTGATTTCTATTATTAGACCAACTCAAATAGTTGGAAAAAATATTCTTTGCAAGCTTTTGGACACAAACATCCTTTGTCAGGCTGAGGACCCCAGAAATCTATCAAAGACAAAAATACCCAATTACATGTGGGGGCACATTTCTTACAAAAGAACCACTCTCTCTCCAATCTTTCAGTTCTAATCCTCAAAGGGAATTTACAAAAGACCTTTCACAGGTAAGCCTATGAACTTCACTTCATCAACCTACTGGATACAAAAAATCATAGACTAAATATAGATTTTGGATTTATGGCACAGTATAACCTGCCTGACATCTGAGTCCCCAGGTACCTCTCCACTATTTGCCAGCTAAATTCATTCCGCACCCTGCTTCCCCAACCTGTCTCTCACTCACTGACTCCTTAATTTACATTGTCACTGACTGCCTTTCTTGAATGCATACCAGCCTCTGGCTTCTTTACTATTTATTCCATCCAGGAAGAGCACAGGCCAACTGCAGATGCTTCCTCAGCCTGACAAAGGGTGTTTGTGCCCGAAAGCTTGCAAAGAAGAATTTTTTCCAACTATTTGATTGGGACTAATAAAAGATATCAGATTTATCCTTGTCGGCCTATGTTCTTAGACCAAGACAGCTACAACCTATACCTCTGAAACATGTAAGGTGGTCAAGGGCACATTCAAATCTTATCTCTGTTTTTGCATTCCTGGTTGCAGGGGGTTTTTTTTTAAATGACAGTTGAAACTCACAATCACATGATTCCAGGAGCTGGGACTTTAAGGAGCAAATACCAAGGATTGCAAGGCTTAAAAGAACTGGAAATATTGACAAGGCTTTTTTTTTCAGGTGCTCTGTAGACCGAGGAACACATCACCTCATTGGTGAAATAGTTTGTGTTTTGAAAGTTTTCTTTGCAACCATAATAGCTAGAGACTTCCTTCAAAACACATACAAAAACCACCCCGCCCTTTGGCAAACACTGATTTGGGATCTGAGGCCCTTTTGAACAGAACAATTAATTTAGGAGTTAAAGGTTTTAGCCAGGTTTTGTGTGATGCGAAAATGCCTCCTAGATTGTATGTTAGAACAAGTACTCTTCAGTTGTACGTGTGTACAGCAGCACAGGTTTGCAAGGAAAGCATCTCGAAAGCGGGGGTTGAAAGAGGATGGAGCTGGGCTTTTCTCAGTGGTGACAGATGACAGAACAAGGAGCAACAGTCTCATGTTGCAGCAAGGGAAGTTTAGGTTGGGTATTAGGAAGAATTTTCTCACTAGGAGGGTAGTAAAGCACTGGAACAAATTACCCAGAGAGATGGTGGATTCTGCATCCTTGGAGGTTTTTAAGACCCAGCTAGACAAAGCCTTAACACCCAGTGTTACAAACAGGAGCAGCCCAAATATGCAAGCAGGTAAAAGGTTGCTATTGCATTTGTTGGTTATTTGAGGCACACTAACTTCATCCATGCTTGAGCTGCAGTGATGTAAGATGCTGAGCCAGCCTGGCTATATTTCTACTTCTGTTGCAAGAAGCCCCTTTTTCTTTTCAAAACGCAGGGCTTTTCCCTCCCCAAGATGGTAACATTTCACTTTGTTGTAAAGACTTTTCCCATCTCCTCATTCCACTAGGAAGGTTTTTTGGTTTCTACATAGAAGTGTTTAAAGAACCAGTTTGTTTGGCCTTGCTTCAAATATTTGGCTCATTTTTCAGTAAGGCAAAGGTCAAGGTGGAATCTGTAGGTCAGGAGCAGAAAAGGCACTTTACACAGCAAAGCCTCAGAGCATAATGAGCTTTAAATGAGTGGCTATCCTTTTGGATGAAGCATTTTAGTATTTTGCATGCGGTTTTTTTTTAATGTTGGAGGATGTTGGGGGGTGGGGAGTCACACACAGTTGCACTTTTGTTAATTTGTGCAGGCCAGGAACCAATACAAATAAAAGAGCTTCTGTGAAAGAGGGCCCATCTCTGCCTGTGCTGCCGATGGGCTGGCGGGCACAGCGGAGTTCACAAGTAGATGGCTTTCACGTGTGAGAGATTCCATCCAGATTACGAGCCCAGCCACCTTTGGGACCCCCGCCCCCCTCGGCTGCTCTCCCCCCGTTTTCAGAACACATTAGGGATTGTTCTCAATGCCTGTCTTCCACGCTGCTGATCCTCGGGTGACTGCTGATGATTAAAACAGTGTCCCACGATGAAATTTTCCATGGAATTTCAGGTGCCGAGGCTGGAAGACTTCAGATGTAAGTCAACTTGTTGCTGAGTTTTATTGATTGAGCAGTGCAGAGGCAGTCAAGAGGACGTGTGTGTGTGTGCACATTCATGTACAGAAATAAGACTAGGCACTTGCGGATTTTCAGCTCTTAGCTTAGTGGACTCAACCTTGTCCCATCTCACGCAAATAAGAGAGCAGTGTTGATATACTATGAGGATACTAGTTCTTACCTAGAGCTGATTGGAAAATGTAGAGGTAAATCCAGGAGAGCAGGAGTGAAGTGTAGCCACTACCTCTAGAAGGTCTCATCCATAAAGAGATGGCCACGTTTGGGAGAAAGTGTTCAGAGATGGGTAACGTTGAAGGATGGCATGAGAGAACGGGAACTAAGACTGGAATAAGATGCAGTTAGCTTGAGGGAAGACTGAATGGAGACATCTCTGTGAAGATGGTGACAGGCTGGATAGTTCTATGCCTGTTTGGCTCGGCTAGTAGAAGCAGCCTTTTAAGAGGTGTGGCAACAGCCGTAAATGTGACTGAGATGAGAAGTGCCAACCGGAGGCTTGACGTGGTCTGTCTGCTAAGAAGCTTTCATAAACATGCCTGTGCTCCGGTTCCCTCTGTGGCTGGTTGGTTTGTTTGTGAATAACTGAAAATGATTCTTGCTGGAGTCTCATCAATGATGAGACTCTGGCTAAAAATGAGGTTTGGCTTGGTTTGCCTTTTTTCTTTTTCATATGTTCTTTATGGCGTTTATGTGAGAGAGGGGCAAGGCTGAGAGTTTGTCTGCTAAGACCTAGGCAGGGCATGAACTTGAAGTGCAAGATATACCTCCTTAACTCCCCATTTGGCCATGCCCATGCTCTGCACTGAATGGTCTTTTTGTGGGCCACTTCTGAAGTAGACTAGGCTATGAAGAGATGCGCATTCACAGAGGGAGCTAGTACTGGATACTCATGGGGCTATTCTCAGTGTGTAGAGCTCTTATAGACCAGAGGTCCCTGGTTTTTCACAGGACAGTCTATCCATTAGTATTTTTACTGCCTTAGTGTCCAGCAGTTACAGCAGTGTATCAGGTTCCCATTGTCCTAGACACTACCAAAACACGGAATTAAATGACTTTCCTGCCCCAAAGAGTTTACAGCTGAAGTACTGGCATTACTGAGTTCTGACCTGGCAGGACAAGTTTGGGGGTTGTTCCCTCCCACATCCATTTAGTTATCAGCCTCTGTGCTGAGGGTACCAATACATCTGCTCATTGGAATGATGCAGACATGGATAGGGTTGCAGTAGGGACTCAAATGAGTTGACCAGCTCATTAAATAGTGGCAGGGGTAAGTGGATTTTTTTGCCCGTTTCCTTACCTGGTTGGTGTGCTGAAGTAGGTAATTCTGGGGCAGGCTGGCTTGGGAAGGAGACATGTTCTGTAATGAAGAGAAGTTAGCCGTCTTGGGGAAAGAGGTAGGTGGTGATGGGACAGCATGAAATGGAAGTGGAAAGTTGCCTGTGGGATTGGAAAGGAAGAATGGCACCTGAGGCTGGTTCAGTGTACAGCCCAGAAAGCATCTTGGCATTCATCTCAGCATGTGTGTGGGTTTGAAGGATGCTACAGTGCTGCTACTGATCATTTCCACTTGGTTTGCAGATTGGCACGTGGATTCAGTGTTGGGGCATGCCCATTCAGATTTGGCATTGTGAACAGCTCCTGGGGCAGATGCCATCCTGTACCTTCTGTTGCCATACCCCATCTGGCCGTACCACACTGAATCTTCCTCTGCTGCCAAGAATGTGGGCGTAATCTTTGATTTGGAGCTCACCGTGCTGGAACAGATTGCACTGAGTTATTTTTACCATTTTAGGACTATTGCCAGACTACACCCTTTTTCCTCCACAATTATGAAAGCATAATTTAAAATGTCTAGTACAATCTCTAGCCCTGCTCACTGCAGTGCCTTGACTGCTGAGGTGAACTTCCACCTCCACTCAATCACTGCCTTTCACTTAGGGAAGCAGACAGGGATGCTTCTTGCTAGGATAAAACCACTTGGACGTTTTCATTATTGCTTAGTAGATTAAACATGAGTTTCAGATTAGAAACCTAGCCATAGATCCTAGGTTTCCATTTGGAAGCAGTACCATAGGTGGCTAAAAATGGCACCAGTGGAAATTCCCAGTTGGAAACTTGTGCTGCTGCCTATTGTTTTATAATTGTACTTCATATAGATAACAAATGTCAAACAACCCAAAGGACGGCAATGCGTGAAATGGGGTCTGAGCCAGGATTTTTTACTCCTAAATTAAATAACAGCTGAACTGCTTTTCTTTGTAAATCCAGCCTTCTGTTTGACACCTTGTTCAGAACATCCTGGATTAACTGCTTATGCGTGAAGACATTTAAAGGTCTTGCCTTATAGTAATGTTTCTATTAAGTTCTGTCTTTCTTTACAAATCCCTCTGGGTTTGGGATAATTTTTCTGTGTACCATTCACTCGTTCCAATCTACATTTATTTTTGTTCTCAAGACCCTAGTGAGATACTTCTGAGATGGGGAAGGATGGTTCAGTAGTTAGGGTAGTAGGCTTGGGACATTGGGGTCATGTCCCAGCTTTGCCACAGTCATCTTGGACAAGTGTAGATGGATAAGTCATCTATTTTTTGCCTTAGTCCTGACTTTGTAAAATGGGGTTCATTGCAATGCCTTGCTCCGTAAGGATTGGTAAAAATAATGAATGTGGGCTTTAAGAGAACTTGAGGAAGAGAATTTACACAGGCTGGGATTTTCAACAGAAGTTAGCAGTGAAGTGGCCAACTCCAATTAATATTAACAGCACTCGAATAACTTTCTGAGTTCATTTGGAAATGCCAGCCACAACACTGTAATTTAATAACCTCTTACAGAAGAGTGAAATCTTGAAATACGATGACATATGCTCAAACAATGTCCATGCTACAAGAGGCAATAAAAAGAAAATTTAAGTAGCTAAGAGTGCCATTTTGTATTGTAGTATAATGAAAAAAAATAAAACTCAATAAATGTTAGCAGGGTGATCTTTTTTTTCAAAGGAGACTGAGTTTAGTCTTATTTGGACTTCTATCTTCATTCAGCTCCTTTGAAAATCACGGTCTGAAAGATTTGGCATCCAAATGTTGTAAACTGCGGATAGCAAACGTTTCTCCCGATGCTGACTTCTCCACTATCCCACACTCCTTTTTAAACAAAATACTCCTACATGTGGTACAAAGCCCATACGCACATCTCAACATAAAGATGAATCTTCTGAATTTAATCTTCAGATTGCCACATCTCCCAGGAACTTGTTTTAAGAGATTTAAGATTATTACTACTTCTGCCTAAAAGGTTAGCAGATTTCATCTGCTGTACACAAGCCTAGGAGAAGCTATTCTTAGCTTATTCCAGAGATCTCCTTAAATAGTATTGAGAAAACATGCAGAATGCTTTCAAAATATGATCTGAAAAGCTATACTAATGTATATAATCTTTTAGGTCTTTTTACACTACTAATTGCCCGTGGTATCTGTGCAAAAAAATATAGCTATTTGAACAGAGGCCACTGACTATTTTTAGATATCAATGTCTCTTGTTAAAATTAAAACATCATTAAAATGCCACGTGGGAAAACTGAAGCTTATTTTAAACAGGGACATTACTGTATTCCAGTCAGGGTATGGGCTTACATTCCAGCCTCTTTAGAGCCTCTGAAAAGGCAAAATTTCAAGTGCCTTGCATGAGATGTGCCCTTGAGGTTAAACAAATAATTAAACAGTTAAAATTTCACCCACTTCTCTTTCCTCTTGTTTCAACTCCCATAAATGCTCCTGGTGCTTTGTTAAAACTCCAAATAAATGACTATGAGCACACTTGCCCATCTCGATTTCTCTGTTTTTTCTGGAGCTTTTGCAAAAGTCCAGCTCTCGAATCCCAGAGCAGAGTTCATTCATAGGTGGGGGTGGAGGGTTAGATTTTCCTATTGTTGTGTATTGTCTCATGATGATAGATGGATGCGGATCACCATCAGTACAGTCAGGAGTTGGTGGCTCAGTTTTCTGCATTATGGTGCCTGTAAATCTAACTTCAAAGCTTGCAAGGTCATTGGGAATACGGCCTGAGAGGTCTTGGCCACCCCCACATCAAAAAAGTTAAAGACTATGTTGTCTGCTAGCAAATAGTTTCCCTAGGGAGGAAGTCAGATCGCACAGAAAATGTTATTGCTCCAGAGCTCTTAGCCTTGAGGCCTGGTGTAAACTGAAGACAATGGAGCTATGCCAGTTTACACCACTGTAAAATCTGGCCCGGATCTCAAAGCTCAGCATGCTTAAGAGCAGTCAGCATTTTGCTGCCCCTGTTAGTGCACCTGCAGTAGATTGCTTTCTAAAGGGTTTGTTGGCACTGCATGTTCATAGTCCAGAGGGAAACTCGTGCACTTAAAGGCAGGCTTTGAAACCACCTTTCAATAAATTGACATCTTGCAACTGCCCGTTGTAAACTGCCCTTGTTTGCAGCTGGGCTGCAGGCATGACTAGAACACAAGAAAAATACAGTTACAAGCTTATTTGTGTGTAGCCAGTCATTGATACTGGCTAATTAAAAAGCTGCTTCATTAGGGTCCTCCCTAAGCCGGGCCCCTCAGTATGGGGGCACACTGTTGCTGGTGACTCTGAAAGGGAAAGTTTTCTGAAATGTTTGTACCAGCTCTTTCTTCCTGCTGATGCTTTCCCTAACTACAAGCATGTCTGTAGGAGGGAGGGCTGCAGTGTGTGGTTTTAGCTATAATGGTCCAGGGAACATGTAGGAAATGAGATGAGTTTGGTAGTATCTTATATTCGGTCAGCTACAGTTGGGAGGGATGATGGACAAGTGTTCAGGCTCCAGATGTCCCGCCCAAGGTCTGGGAAAGAAGCTGACACAGCTTAAGCCACGTATGAGATAAAATTATTACTTTTGTTTAACCCTATTATGTGAAAGAAAAAGGGTCACTTAACATGGGAAGAGGGCAGTAAACCTGTAGGCTCTAGAGACCTGTAGAGTAAAGAGAAGTTATCAGAAGTGGCTACAGGACATGGAGAGAACCACTACAGTCGGTAACCCTAATTATGTAAAAGAGTCGGTCTGTTCAAGAGGAAAGAAGATTATGACTTGTAGAGTGCAGAGATTACCCAAGGAAGCAGATAAACTCTAATGAGCTATAAAACCATTGTCTGTGTTAAATTTCTGATGTTTCATTGACTGTATCATTTCTAGGGAGCATCCTGAGCATGGAGTTGAACATCCTCACAGTTCAGGGGCTGTGTGAAGCTAGCATCTTAGCTCAAGACTTGTTCTAACTGTGTATTTTATTTTTTTAGGGTCTTCCTGGTCCTCATGGAAACCCTGGCTCCCCTGGCCCACCTGGCCATAAAGTAAGTATCTGCTAGTGTGAAAAGCTTTTGCCAGTTGGCTCTCGAGGAGACATCAGTAGGGGGGTAGCAAAGTCCATAAAGCTACTGAACCCAAGAAGGGGCTGATAACAAGAACTCCCCCATCCCCATCCCTTCCCCCCCCCCCACAACCTGGGGATGTTTCCAGCAACACTGAAAAGTCCTTTCCCCGCACCCTGTAAGACTTGCTGTCATATTGCAAGATACATCATTCTTCCCTCAAAGTTGTTAGGAAGCTCCCAACAGCACCACGTGATATGATAACCCTTAAATAAGGCCTTTTGCTGCTTCCTGTCCTCTTCTGCGCCACTTCTCTGGGCTGGACAGTTCTGTTCTCCATATTTGCACTGGTGCTACTACTCATCCAACTCATCGCATCGTAGAATTTATACCATACTTTGTGCTATTTAGAAAACGTAGACACATTCCAGAAAGCTAAGCTGGACTCTCTTTTAGACTTTATCTAATCAGAAGTAGTTTTAGAGCTCCTGGAAATCCAAGTAACACTGATCATAGTATCATACATGAGACCAGAAAACGATTAGGATGCTGTCTGGGGATGGGGAAGTCAGGACTTAACAAAGATTTTTGCTAACAAAGTGAAAGCTGTAGGATTTCCTATCAAATGGAAAAGAAGGTGCATACCACAGGGGCTTCCTTTCATGAACTCATCAGCAGATATCCTGGTTTCCCCTGATAAAAAAAAAATTGCAAATTCTCTGATAAAAACTGCAAAATTCATGAATAAAATGAAAGCCCCCCCTGCAGGAGGCTGTGGCTGCGGCAGCGGAGCAGAGCCCAGCTCCCCCCGCCGTGCTGCAGGCTCAGGGGGAGGGGGGGTCTGGCTCCCTGTGCTGCACACACTCCGGGGGGGGGGCACATGCCTCCCAAGATCTGTGCATGGGGTGGTGGCAGACACAGGCTGCCCGCTGCGGCCATGGGCTGCCCGCTACGGGTTTGGACTTCTCAGCCTGCTGCCTCCCCCAGGGCTTCCACAGCCCAGCGGGTACAACCTGGCGCTGCAGGGTAGAGTGGGGCCATGCAGGAAAGCCACTTGCCGCTGTGAGCTCCGCACTGCCCTGGAGACACATCCCCAGAGTGTGTGGCAGGAGCAGGTGCGGTGGCATGGGGTTGTGCCCATCACTGCAGCTCTGCCCACAGGGGATGCACAGCCAGGGCAGTGTGGAGCTCACAACAGCAATGAGCTTCCCACGCAGCCTCGCTCTGCCCTGCAGTGCCGGTCGCACCAGAGGCCCCAGGGGAGGGCAGCAGGGCAGGAGCCCAAGCCCTCAGCAGGCAGCCTGCCCCGCACACAAATCTGGGAGTCACAGGTCCTCCTTGCCCCCCAGAAGTGCACATAGCAGCGGGAAGCTGCCCCCTGCCCCACAGGACGAGCTGTCTGCGGCTCCATCCCACTCCCCACTGGGGCCCTGTGGCCACGTATTGCAGCCATGGGCCCGAAGCCCCATGCACTGCCCAACTGGGCGGCAGCCCCAGCCCTAGCCCTGCCCAACTCCCCCCCTATGGGGGCCTCAATCCCCACATCACTTACCTGTGGGAGCTGCTCTCCAGGCTGCCTGGTGGCCATGTGCATATGCGTGCACATGGAGCCCCCTGCCTGCCCTCTTCCCGCTCCCTCCCCACGAGCTGCAACTCTGCCAGCCTGCAGACGCTTGTTGCAAAACTGCAAAATCCGCGGGTTTTTCTGCTAAAATGAGAAATCCACATTTTCCTTTAGTAAAGGGGGAAATCTGCGTTTTATTCCGTTTTTCTGTGGGAAATGGAAAACCCAGATCCCTGCCCTTTGGTAGGCAGAAATGTTACAAACATTAACGGATGCACTGGGAAAAAAATTCTAGAGACCTGGCATTCTGCCCGTCCGTGATTAAGAAGTAGGCATTAGAGACGTGCTGGCAAACAGCAGCTGTTTTAAATTTAAAAGTATAGTTATATGGCCTGAAAAGCGAGGCTGTAAAAACTCTACATTTTAGTGTTCTACATTTATTCCCTGTCAATGACTTCCAGATCACACATGTGGAGTTTTACACATCAAATCAAGATCTTTTCGTCATAGTCCTTGCAAATTCAGCCTTGTCCAATCTGCAGACTCAAGCTGGGTTTGGGGTTGGAGGTTCCCCCACCCCCCTCCCCTGGCCTCTGCCCTGCACATCATCAAAAATTATCACTGGCACTAACATTTCTGAGCTTTCTCCTCTCCAGGTGCATTGATTTGGCCCCCTGATAGAAATAAAAAATTCTTGCAGCTCTTTCTCCTACATCATGCTGGACAGGTGGGCTTGAGACATAAATATTCAATGGATTGATAAATGAGTCTGGAACAGAGACACATTCTAGTTACAGTGGTTTTTTTCCCTGCTAAGATAGAGCAGAGTTTTAGAGGAGATAAAATACAATTGAACACTTGGAGGACAAGATCTCCCTTCCCCTCCCAAGCCAGGAGAAAAGCACATCTCCTGCAAGGCAGGCTGTGCTTTGCAGCATGCTCTGATGCATCTTGTGGTTTGTCGCTCCAATGCGGAGAAGGAGCTTTCACGTGCATCCCCGCTACCCCCCATCCTGTCCCATCTCTCCCCTGCTGCCACACACACACACTGAGACCACTCTGCCTTCAGCTCTGTAGAATTCAAATCTGGGGACCTGGCAGCTGACGCCAGTCTTGATCATTGTTCTCCAATGGTTGAAACATCCCAGCTCATCTCCATTGCTTGAAGCTGCAGTCAGAGTGAGGTTATTTCAAAGAAGCCAGCACCCACCCATAGTTTATAGCTAGCATCATGACTTGTATCCAGAAAAAGGTGGAGACTGCTGTGGAACATAGTGCCATAAGGATGACTCCAGTAGGGCTTCTGTATTCTGCTCTGTGCTGCCTGGTTAGTTATATCTGCCTACCTTCTCTTTGGTGGTTTGAAAAAAACCAAGGAAGGAAGGGAGGGAGCCTCTATGCCGACCACCATGACCAGTTCATCACAATGACCTTCTAAACAGTGAGATAACTCAGTTTGTCTTTGTCATATGAAAGCTGCAGCGAAGTCTTAGGCTAAGGATGAATGCTCACCCAGCAGTGGAAGAGAGGTATTTGCAAGTTCTTCCAAAGCACCGACTAGATGTTGCTACATCCTCTTGGCAGGTACATACTGAGAACTGTAGCCTTCTCTTCTCTTCTACCTCCCATGAACGTAGCTGGTGTTCAAAGCCCAACTTTTCAGACTCGTGTAGCAGGGAAGCAGATTAGATTTTCTACCACTCCCTCTCACTTCTAGTCTCGACAGATGAGATGTCATATCAAGGGCCTGACTTTTCCCAAGTTGCTGCACCTCAGTGAATGGAGTTAACATGAGCTCTAGGAGTTCAGTGCCTCTAAAAATCCTTTGATGAATAGGTAAACTAAGCAGTCCTGTCTGTAGCTTTTTCTACTGAGACATAAGAGAGTCAAAGAGCTGCTAGATGAGGTCTTCCTAGACAGCACTTGGTAATAAATAGCTTGGAAAAAACAAGCCATCCAACAAATGAAACCAAATTTTCCCAAACAGATAGAGCCTGGAAACGATGACTAACACAAAGCCAGTGACACTGAGAATATAAACCAAGACCCTGCTGATTTTCAACTGAATTAACAGGGTGCAGATGAGGCTCAGCAGTCAGCTGTACATAAGGAATCTGATGCTTAATTGTATCAGACCAAGATTTGTGTGCAGGCGCATGCATGTGTTTGTATTTGTAACAGTTTATTGCATCATAGAGCTCTCATGTTCTGTTGTCAAACTAGTCTACGTTTTGATTTTCCCCATATTACGAATTCCACCTTATTTTCATCATGATGGTGACTCTTAGTAGTTTAATAAGCCTTACGTAGAAAGTTGCTCTTTTAAACAGTACAGTATATGTATTTATAGTGCCAACATTTTTGTTGTGCAAGTGGGCGTAGCCCCACTGATTTCAGTGGAGTCCCACCCATTTGCATCACTAGAGAATGTGGCCCATCTCATTTTTCCTCCGCTATTTATATTATATAACTGTTTAAATGGTACTCTTGCCACTTCAGATTTCTTGTGTTGTCTTTGGCAACCATGGTAACTTCATGTCTAGTTAATGAAGGCTATGATTGTATTTGATAACCTTTTCATTTGTTTTGGACAGCTGTTGTGCTCAGACCAAGGTCTTGACTCATGGTATGATTGGGAGGTTGCGGGGGGGTGGGCAGAGAAATGCTTGGTATGGATGATCTTGACGTAGCTTTGAGGATATTCTAAAAATATTCAGAACTGAGGTGGGAGAGGGGAGAAAGTTTCGCCATCGGCTAATGCATTTTTTAAAAGCTGCGTAAAAGCGGTTGAAGGAGTGAGGGTTATATCTCTCATCCGGAGGCTTTGGGTTGAAATGTTAAACTGTTTTCCTTAGGTGGCTGTTCTGAATAAATCCTCTATTCTGAGAGTACAAATTTCCTTTGGGAGCATGATTTGGCTCCAGGAACTTTGATGTTTTAAACATTGCTAGTATTGGGATTGTTAGGCTGGTGTATTTTGGTTGTGCAGTTTTTATAAAGGAAAAGACCTTTCTTCCTGTAAAATGGGAGGTAGTGTGATCTGCTAGGCCATTGACAGATGTTCATTGAAAGGTATGAAAGGATCTGATCATCCATACCAACAGTTGTGCCTCTGCCACACGTGCATGGCCGGGTGCACAATTTTGGCATTGGGCATCAGGTTTAAATTGTGCTACACTTGCTGGTGCAGGGGGAGTCCGGGATC
The DNA here is from genome assembly GCF_001723895.1 of Crocodylus porosus. Taxonomy (NCBI): domain Eukaryota; kingdom Metazoa; phylum Chordata; order Crocodylia; family Crocodylidae; genus Crocodylus; species Crocodylus porosus. The sequence goes on from NW_017728925.1 coordinate 9,212,217, forward strand.
ACGATCATGCAGGCTTCCCCTGTACCACCAAGTAGGAAGCTGGGTTCCTGGTGAACCTGTACAGTCTTGGAGCTGGGACTTGCAATCTGCTGATTGGCGGTGTTCAAGATCCCAGTGCAGTTTCAGGGTTGAGACCCTCAAACAGCCAACTGGCCGTCCCGGCCCTGGGACCACCCGGGAGTCTTGAACCAGCTCTAGTGCAGTCCCAGGGCTGATATGACACATCAGCCAATTGCTGGTCCCAGCCCTGGGGCCACACCAGACTCTTCAACTGCTCTGATGCAGTCCCATGGCTGATCTCAGCCCTGGGACCACCCCGGAGCCAGGTGAAGACGCCAGCATGATCCCACAGCTGGGACCCCCAATCAGCTAATTGGCTGTCCAAGCCGCGGGACTGCACCTGAACTGGTTCAAGACTCCCATGGGGTAGGGCCACCAGTCAGCTGATTGGCAGTCCCTGCCTACTGGTTACACGTTCAATCTAAGGCACGATGGAAACCAGCCACAGAATTAATACACAGATTTTGTGGAAGAGTTTTGTAGCTTATTTCCCATTTTATTATGTCATAAATTGCATAAACATGTGGCCAGGTCATTAAGACGTAATTAAGTAGTTAATCATGTCTTAAGTGTAACATCTGCCAGGGGTCTAAGTTAAAGCAAGAAATGGCATCAGTACTTCTGCCTTTTATTTCTGATGCTGCCACAGATCTTGGGAAAATTCATTTTTCTGTGCCTCAGCTTACCCACTTCTATAACAAATACATTCGTGCTCACCAAACAGAAATGATGAGACATAATCTTTGTCAAGTGCTTTGAGATCCTCAAGAGACAGTGCTTTGGAAGCACAACACTTACTTTACATGCTTCTAAGTCACCAAAGGAAGCAAACGTGTCTGGGAAGGAAAGAGTAAGCATCTGCCTGTCGGGGTAGGGTCCTACCTTTACGAAATAAAATATTCCCTCCAGTCCAGAAGGAACAGGGACCATATCACCCTGCTCTCAGCAGTCATGGAGCACACAAGTCGCTCTAAGGCCTGAAATGAAGGATGTCATAGATTTCATAGACATCAGGGCTGGAAGGGACCTCGGGAGATCATCGAGTCCAGCCCCCTGCCCAAAGGGCAGGAAGTCAGCTGGGG